>NC_049253.1:19023717-19332541 GCF_011100685.1 Canis lupus familiaris
TTTTTGGAATTTTAAATATTTAACATTTTAATCAACCTAGAATTTATTTTCATGTATGGAATGAAGAAATCAACTTACTTTTCATTTTTTTAGACACTTGTCACAGTATCATTTATTAAATAATTAATCAGCTGCCTGGATGGCTCAGTCTGTTAAATGTCTGCTTTCGGCTCAGGTCATGATCCTGGGATCCTGGGATCGAGTTCCACATTGGGCTGGGTTCCCTGCTCAGCGGGGAGTCTGCTTCTCCCTCTGCCCTTCCCCTCTGCTCATAATCTCCCTCTCTCAAATAAATAAATAAAATCTTAAAAAAATTCATCACTGCCCAATGGTTTAATATACTTTCTTATGGCATAATAGATACATATATGAAATAGAACCAATTTGGGAGCATCAAAAGCAAAATTTCCTGGGTGCCTGGGTGGCTCAGTCAGTTAAGTATCTGACTCTTGATGTCAGCTCTGGTCTTGACCTCAGGGTCATGGGTTTAGGTCCCGTGTTGGGTTCCACAGAGCCTACTTAAAAAAAAAAAAGGCAAAATTTCCTAGGCAAAATTTTCTCGGTCGTGGGCTACATTTTGTTACCTTGCTACAAGAATACTAGCAAGGTGGCTGAAACAAGTATGCCAGTAAAAAGATGGAGGAATTATACAGATTATATATAGAGAGGTTCATTTTCATTTACAAAGTCATAAAAATATCATGTCTGTATCAGTTATTACAAAAGAAGTGTGTAGTGGGATGGTCCATTATCCTGAATGTGCATTAAACTTTTCAGGTATGTTTTAGAATGATTTTGTTCATCAATAAAAACAAATCACTGATATTTTGATGAGAGTTAAACTATTTATTTGGCTTCTGAAACTCTAAACTCTCCAAGTTTCTCCTCTATTTTACTAGTTGCCTCCTTCCAGTCTTCTCTGCTGGATTTTCTTCCTTGTCCCAAACTCTAAATGTTAGCGACCCCTCGACATTCCTCTGTGTGCATTCTCTCCACAGATGCCCTCATCCAACTTGCCAACTTTATGGTCCACCCATCTGCTGGTGGCCCGAGAAGTGCGCCTAAGTCTCAGATTCATAACAACTGCCTATTCAACATCTCCACTTGGAGTCCAATAGACATTTCAAGTTAATATGTTCAAAACACAGCTCTTGATTTCAATTCTCAGCTCCTGCTCCTTCCCTGCAGTCTCTGCCATCTCAGGAATTAACACTGTGATCCAACAAGTTGCTTCAAGACAAAAACTTAGGGACCAGCCTTGATTCCTCTCTTTCTCTGACCCCTTACCAACCCATCAGCAAACCTTTTGTCTATCTCCAAATGGATATGGAGTCTATTTCTGATTCCCCTGCCCCTATAACCCCAGCACAAGCCTGTTTTTTTTCCAGCCTGAATTATTGAAATAACCATCTAACTGCTCTTACTATTTCCCCCTCATTTCTACCCTATGTATTCTCAGCACTGAGACCAGACAAAAATGTTTTTAATGTAATTAAATCACATCGTCACCTGATAAAAATTTTCCAACGGCTACCATCAGGCTTAGGACAAAACCCAGAGCTTATATGGCCCACAAAGCCCTAGAAGATCTGTCCCACTTACCTCTGTCCTCATCCCCTACCAGTTTTCACTTAGCTTGCTCTGTTTCAACAACATCAAATTGCTTATTGTTCCTGGTAGATATCAAGCATGGCTTCATGTCTGGGTCTTTGCATTCACTATTCCCTCGCAAGAAACACTATCCCTTCTGGCAGCCACATGGCTCTCTACCATACTTTATTCAACTCCTTGTTCATATGTTACTTCCTCAAAGGCCTTTCCTGACCACTCTGTTCTAAACATTATCCTCCTTTCATTCCGTCTCTTAGCTCTGTTCTACTTTTATTCAATGCACATATTACCTGACATTATGTTATAGTAAGGCTTTATTGGATGTGTCAGCTCCATAAGAATCTAAACACCATGTGCGCAGAGTCTGTGTTATTCATTCCCTGCATGGTTATCTCCGGACCTAAAATTTTGCTAGGCATATGGTAAATGCTTGATAAATACTTGTTGAGTGTCTTGATTATATCTATATAATTTTGAAAATATTTAAATACTTAGTACAATGTCCTCATGTCCAGGAACACAATATATTTTTCCATTTTCTCAAGCTCTAGTAAATATATCTCAATAAAATTTTGCTCTTTTCTTTGAATAGATGAAAGATATTATGCATTAAGGCTACTTCTAAGACATTTTATATTTTTTTGTTGTTACTGTGTATGGGCTCTCTGTATTTTTTGTTTTCCACAACCATCTCAAATCTTTTTTAGAACTACATATAAAAAGGGGCACCTGGGTGTGTTAGTTGGTTATGAGCATAGGGTCCTGGGATCGAGCCCCACATTAGGCTCCCTGCTCAGCGGGAAGTCGGCTTCTCCCTCTCCTGCTCCCTGCCACTCTTGTGCTGCCCCTGCCTGTGCTCTTGCACATGTGAGCACTTTCTCTCTCTCAAATAAATAAACAAAATCTTAAAAGAAAGAACTACATATAAATATGAATTTTAAAAGTTTCCAACTGATTATTTCAATTATATTGGATCGCTTTTGATTCCTATTTATCTTACATTCATCCCCTGTGTTTAATCAATTTTTAAATTATTTCTTTGGGGCACCTGGGTGGCTCAGTCTCTTAAGCATTTGCCTTTGGCCCAGGTTGTGATCCCAGAGTCTTGGGATGGAGCCTGGCATCACGCTCCCTGCTCAGTGCAGAGCCTGCTTCTCCCTCTCCTTTTGCCCCTCTCCCCCACTTATATGCCCTCTCTTTTTCTCTCTGAAAGAAAAGAAAGAAAGAAAGAAAGAAAGAAAGAAAGAAAGAATGAAAGAAAGAAAGAAGGAAAGAAAGAAAGTCTTTAGTTAAAAAATATTTCTTTGGACTTATAGTTGTGTAATGACTTATCTCAAAATAAACATAATTTTATGTCTTCATTATTAATAATATACCTTTAATTTTGTATCATGTCATATTGCGTTGGTTATAACTTTCAAGAAAATTATTTCTTTGGACTTATAGTTGTGGAATGACTTATCTCAAAATAAACATCATTTTATGTCTTCATTATTAATAATATACCTTTAATTTTGTATCATGTCTTATTGCATTGGTTATAACTTTCAGGAAAATATTAAATAATATTCCTTATTTTGTACATATTTTTAATGGAGATATCACTAATGTTTTACCATTAAATATAATGCTGGCTATTGTTTTTAATCTTATACTTGTTCTTATATTAAGAAAATATTTTTTTCTATCTCTACTATTAAAATAATGCTATTAGGATTGGTGTTGAATCTTATCAAATACATTGTACATAGAAGCAATTATGTTTTTTGTGTATTTGGCATAACAATTTGATGTATTATACTAATAGCTCTCCTATTATTTAATGATTTCTAATCTCCTGTGGCTTTTTCCATTACTATGTAATGTAGCTAGATATTTATTTTGCAAAGTTGTAGGCATTTTATCTGTCTGTACATTGCTGGATATTTTAATTCAGGGTTTTCTTGCTGCCTTTTTCCCCCTTTCTTTTCTACCTATTTCACTGTTACTACCAAACTTTATTATTATTGACCAATAGATAATAGAGACTTCTTTGCTTCAGAGCTTGTCCCGAAAATATCTTGACATCTTCCTAATGAGTAAAAAGGACTGGGTGGCAAGTATCCAAAGAGGAAGTTTCCCATCAAGCTGGGTTAGCAGATTATCACCTTCCATTATAGATAAAACCTGTGGAGCCTCCATTCAACATTTATTAATGGGAACCACCATTTATTGAGAGCCTTTTTTTGTGTCAGGCACCTTATATATGCATTATCTCATTCAGATGTCATGCTAATCCTGGAAACTGGATATTAATATTCCCATTTTACAGATTGGGAAACTAAAGCAGAGAAGGGTTAAATAATTTGAACCAGCTCAAGTGGCTGTTGGGTGGCAGAGCTGGAATTTAAATACAGGGCTTTTTCTGGTTCCAAAGTTCACTCTCTAAACTGCTACAAGGCTCACAGGGCAGGGCCTGAAAGAACTGACAGTTCTGTAAAGGGGATGAGATATAGCCATAGATAACCGCATCACACGGCAGGATATAATGATTACCATGAAAAAGGGTCAAGCACAGTGTTTTTCCTTATGCTTCAGATTCACTTGGAGAATTCTGGATAGAGCCTTTAGGAAGGAGGTAGCATAGCACGGGGAGGAGGGTCTTGTAGACTGAGAGCACCCTAAGGGCACATAATTAGGAAAGTCTAGGACATGTTTACAAAAGAAAGAACAATGCTCTTTGGTTGGCGAATTGTGTTTGTGCTGCTGTGTAATCCAAGATCAGGCTGGAAACTTAGATTGTGTTTCTATTGTTGAACTTAAAAGATAGATGAAGGGTTTTTTTGTTTGTTTGTTTGTTTGTTTGTTTTGAAAAGGTAGGCTATGGGGTTAGTTATTTGTAGTTTTTTAAACAAAGGGTTAGCATAGATCAAAGACGGGAGAATGAGACCTCCATATGTGGCTTTAAACAATATAGACAAGAAATTTGGGAGCCTGATTTGAAGTGTGGCAGTAGGAATGGAAAGCTGGGAGTGGCTAAAGATCAGATACAGGGGTAGGTTTCTTAGGTTGGTGCAGATAGATAGGATGCTGGCCACACAGGGAGTGGCAGGATCAGAGATGCCTTTGGGTCACTGAGAGCCTAAGGCATTGGAAGGACTTTGCCCCTAACAGATGGAGTGGTAATGGGGGCAAGCCTGGCTGGTGGGCAAAAAGCTGAGGAGACACTCAGATAGAAGTTGGTTGTTTCTAGAGAGTTTGATTTGGAATCATCTGCCTAAAAATGATAACTGACTTTGGGGAGGTCATTAATGTCTTTTATGAGAACAGTCTTAGGAAAGGTTGGAGACCTGAAGCCAAGCAGAGATTCTCAATCCTAGCTACACCTCAAAGTCACCTATGGATCCTTATACACACAAACATGCACACACACACAACACAAAACAGGAATAGCTAAAAAAGCTCCATCCTCATATCTGTTGACTCAGAATCCCCAGACGTGAAGCCCAGAGCCCTGTATAATTTAATGGTTGCATAGGTGATTCTGTTGGGCAGCCAGAGCTGAGCGCCACTGGGGCAGGGGTAAAAGTTTGCTGTGAGAAAGGAGGAAGAAAGAATGATGTGGCTCTCATTCCTAACCTGGGGGAGAGATGCACCCTCGGGGTTTCTCTGTAAATTTCCACTTTCACATCCGTCAAAGCATCTCTTCATTTTGCAGATTCTATCAATATCTAGTTAATACATTAGCAGGAATCTATCCCTCTTATTATTGAACAATAAAGAATCAAAGGGTGTGAGAACTGAAAGTAAACCATTGTTTTTGTTTAGGGGGTTGCAAACTTTCTTTCATATGGGATACACTGCAGAAAATGAAATCCTGCATGAAACCCCAATGTGCAAACTGATAAAAGTAATAGTGTTTGGAGACAACTACAGCCCGGAACCTACTTACTCTCCCATTTGCCCCCAGCAGGAACTACAGGAAGTTCTTCACATCAAGATCTCTATCCCACACGTTCAGTCTCAACTCCGCCCTTCCAGGTAAGGAAGCTAAGGTTTTTCAGTAGCCAAGTAACTGAGAGAAGGTGGCAGATGATTTAGGGTAGATCCCCTACCCCCTAACACAGTTTTCCTTTCCTTTCCGCGGTGTTGCCTTCCTGGCTAACATCTCCCTAAAACCACACCTTCTATTCCAACAGAGAAAAGCGTGCAGGGAATCAAATTACCCACAGCAGCTTTGGTACAAGGTTAAGTGAGGGAAGAGGCTGCACCTCCTGACTGCCCTGAACCATGTGGTTTATCTACAGGGATCTCATTTATCCGAGCTGCTCCAGTTTCAATTCTCTCTGGTGGTTCGGAACGGAGTGGCCTGTGCAATCGTTATCTGGCTAACTCAGGGAGATAAAAAACCTTGTTAGTTTTAAAGGGAAAGTTTCAGTGATTGAAATTTTATCAGCGGGATGAGCATGGACAAACGTTTTTTTTTTTTTTTTTTCTCAGACAAATCTGAGGAAAAAGGAATGAGACCTAAGGAATTGTAATTGAAAATGAGAATTGTTAAATGTCTTTTGCATATTTTATGTGACTGTCCAAGGGGCTGCTTTGGGGGCATATTTGGCATCTAATATACTTCCTAATTATCCCAAAGCCATCTCCTGGTTGCCACCCAGCGCCTGGGGAATGTTTGTCACAATGGAAGAAGCTACAACTTCTAAAGGGCTAAGATATATTTCTGACCTGAGGAGAGTTTGAATTCCTGTAGCTTTTAAAATGTATCCAGAAACTTGAAGGGTTCTTCCCAAACAATTGCATCTAGGTGATTTAACTGCTCTACTCACTCAGGCAATTTATTTGTACAATGCATGTTTGCTGAGTTGAGTTGCTAATATTTGGTTGTATCATCATGATTCTAGATGGGATCAGGAAAAGCCAGTCCACTTCTCCATTAGTATGCAGGAACATATTCAATCACAGAAGATCGAATGCATCTTTAAAGAAGACTTGGGGCGTGCTTTTCCTTTTCTTAATGCCATGTGATTCTGCAGGCTACTATGTAACTCACAACTTCTTATTCAAGTCTCAGAGAGTGGTTGTTGTCTCTAAATTATCTCCCAGCTCCCTACAAGAGTATGCATATCTTTCATTTCTGGCATCATTGCAAATTTTCTTTATCAATATTGTAAGGAAGGGCCTGGACTTTGTGTCCATGGGGGAGACTGTGCTCTAACTACATCCATCTTTAATTTATGGTAAGTCAGCAGCAAAACTGACAGGATGGAATCCTGTCCCCAGTTGTGGCAAACCTCATGTAGATGACTACAATTTACAGGCCCCCTACTTTGTATGGCCCCGCATTGTAGGTGCTTACCTTAGTACCTGGATGGCTCTCGGAGTCCAACTCACATTTATTCACGTAGTAGTCCTGAAAAATAAATTGGAAGTTCAATAAATGAATAATTCAGCTAACATTCAGTTTTTAATATCTGAAAAATTCATGCTGTTTACATTTTCTCCCTCAATCTCCCTTCTTCCTTTGATTTAGATCAGCAGCCAAAGCAGCTGTGGATTGAAATACATATATATTAATTTCCTGATTCCAGCCTTTACTCCTCCTCTTCCCTTTCTCCTCTGCCTTTGGCCACTCTGCATGTTCTCCAACTTCTAGGACCTCAGGGACTGTGGCTGGTCATTTAGCCGTGTGTTGAGAAGAAGCTCATCTCAGCTTTGCATATTGTCCTGGAGGCTGTGGCTAAAGATATATAATCATGATAATGACAGTGTGCCTTGGATTTACAAAGACTATTCAGTGTACAAAGGAAACACATCTTCATTATCCCTTTGTTATTCAAGACAAGGCTTGACTCCATACAGGGCAGCACATGCACCCTTACCCCCACCCCTGAAACTAGAAGGCTCAAGGGACACTTTTTTTTTTCTTTTAGCAAGATTAAAAAAAATATTTATTCATGAGAGACACACACACACAGAGAGAGAGAGAGGCAGAGACACAGGCAGAGGGAGAAGTAGGTTCCATGTAGGGAGCCTGATGTGGGACTTGATCCTGGGACTTGATCCTGGGACTTGATCCTGGGACTCGATCCTGGGACTTGATCCTGGGATTCCAGGATCACGCCCCAGGCCGAAGGCAGGCACTAAACCGCTGAGCAACCCAGGGATCCCCTCAAGGGACACTTTGAAGAGTGTACTGAACTCAGTATTTCCCAAAACTCCCTGGTGAAGAACATCACCTAGGCACTTGTTAAAAATTCAGATTTCTGGACCTCAAATAGATCCCCTAAATATGATTATCTAGGGAAAGGGCTTGGAAATCTGTATCTAGATCAACAGCCCTAGAGGATTCGTATTACCTGACAATGCTAGAAAACACGGCTGTAGAAAGACTTCTACTGTTCTCAATAGCTCAGTGCCAGCAGTCCTGGGAGGACCCAATGACCATGGTGCTGGGCGTTTTACACGGTGGCAGGTTTATAGTGCCAGAGGTAGATCAACAGCAAGATGCTGGAGATTCCACCTGGCTCCGGGATGTGACTCAGACAGTGGTGAATACTGGGGGACTGATGGGTTAAGAGGAAGGGACAGGCATCCCTTGTAGCAGTGACTGACCCTGTCTTCATTGGCTTGGCCCAGACTTGGCATTTAGTCTGCCTAGGTCTGTAGTTTGGGTGTGTCCTTCCTCCCAGGCCTGGCCATTAGTGTAACACTGTACAAGGTTGATCCTCTACTTTACGGAACATCTTCCCTGTTCCAGACAGGGTATTGGAGAGAAGAAGGTGGTGATGGGCCAGGGGGAGCAGGTGGAAACTGAAGTTGGCAAGTTGTTTTGGGGGGTATATAGGCAGCAAGGTGCTAGAGCTCAACATACTGAGGGATAGTGGTTCCTGTTCTGTACCTCAAGTTTTCATTTTCCATGGTGATATTAGGTATTTGTAGAGCAACTTTGAACATAAAATTTTAGATTTTCAACAATCTTATGCTGTTTTTATTTTTAGAGGATAAACAATCATTGAATTGAAAATAAAACAAAAGTTAGCTTTTAGTTATATATCATTGCTGTGTATTTTATGCCTAATAACTTAATTATGTCACTCTGAAATTGATGAATTTGAAGAAACATGGAAAATTACATTGGCTGTGGCTGTGAATCTAGTGATGTGAAGATGCTGGATTTATGTATGTTAATTTGATTCATATGCAAGTCAAAACACGCATATTTTTAATCAGCAGATGGTTTAATATGCTTTCCACACTTGTAAAAAATGAAAAGTATTGCAAGCTATTTTTTGCCTTGTCATTCATTTTGTCAATAGTATTTATTGTGAACCTAGTGAATGTGGTACATTTGGGTACACAGAAGAGTTACAAACACAGTAGAAAAGATGTCTCTTTTGTAGGAGAAGATGGGTTAGACTTGAACACAGATTTTTCTCTCTATGCTTTGAGGAGTATTTCTCTAAGATTGTTTGTGTCACCTGAACTTTATGACTCAAGTAAGATCTCCTACATATTAGAATTTCAGAGCTGTTTTATAGCTGTTTTTGTTTGACCTTCCATGGCCATATTAAGTCATTTGTTTACTTATTCAGGAAATACTATTATGCAGCCAGCACATGTGGAATACTGGCCTGGCAATATCCTGCAAAGGGAACTTGATCCTGCCTTCAACAAATCTATAGTCTAATAGAAAAGGTAGCTTTGGGGGCACCGTGGTGGCTTAGTGGCTTCAGCTTCTGACTCTGGATTTGGTCCAGGTCATGGCCTTGGGATCATGAGATGGAGCCCTGCATAGGGCTCCACGCTCAGTGGAGAGTCTGCTTGAGATTCTCTCTCCCTCTCTCTCTGCCCTTCTTCCCCACACCATGCATGTGTTCATGCCCACTCACGCTTTCCCTCTAAAAAAAAGAAAGAGAAGGTAAGCTGAACTAGTGAAATGAAAACTCAGGTTTTCAGCTTAGAAGATAGCTATGCTCTCAATCACACATCCCTAACTCACCTCACGTGTATTGGATTCTTGCAGGACACTTGAGAGGGGCCAGAGTTATACAGGAAGACATACAGGTGGTTGGTATCCGGTCCGAGATTGTGCACAAGAGAGGGACCCCAGCTTCCTGATACTTCTACCACAGAGTGTTTCTGCTCTCAGGATAACTAAGGAAGCTCCTTATTTAAAGGTATACTTGGGTAAATTGCTTTGTAAAGTAGATACTTTTATATGCAGTTGCCTCTTAATTTTTACACTTCTGTTAGATTTCTTAAAGTGAGGACACACATAACATAGCCTTAGAATGCATATGTTGGACATTTAATTTTGAACATATTTAGACTTGTGAGAGCAACTTATCCTTTCTATTTGTTGAACTATTTCTCAGTTTATTTAAGTGTAGACTTTTTTATTATGGTAAAATATATATAACATAAGGTTTACTATTTTACCATTTTTAAGTGTACAGCATGGTGGCATTAAGTAATCTGTGCAACCATTACCACTATCCATTTCCAAAACTTTTTCATCATCCCATACAGAAACTCTACCTACTAAACAATAATTCCCCACTCCCCTGCCCTTCAGTTCTGGTAACCTCTATGTCCTGTCCCCATGAATTTGCCCATCCTAGGTACTTCATATAAGTGGAATCATGAGTCAAATATGCCCTTTTGTATCTGGCTTATTTCACTTAGCATAATATTTTCAAGGTTCATCCATGTTGTAGCATGTATCAGGATGTCATTCGTTTGTAAGTCTGAATAATATTCCACGGAATGTTTATACCACATTTGTTTATTCACTTACCTGTTTATGGACACTTGGTTTATTTTCACCTTTTGGCTATTGGGTTGCTATGAGCATTAGTATACAAATATCTGTTTGGGCCCCTGCTTTCAATTTGTTTGGGTATATATATGTACACCTAGGAATAGAATTGCTGAATCATATGGTAATCCTGTTTAATGCTTTGAGGAGCTGCCAAACTGCTTTTCATAGTAGCTATACCATGTAGTTAAGTATGACTTTAAAACTTATTCTATCATAGTTGTGACCTCATTCAAATAAATGATTCAGATAGAAGACATTCAGGTCTTGATTAACATAACTAGTTTTCGTTCCTAACAATTTTATCTTAGTGCTACTATTACAAAAAAGAAAAGGGAAAGAAAAAATAGATCTGGAAGAGGTTTGTATTCATGGTCTGTATGCATATTGCACTTTGTTGGAGTTCTGGCATTTAATTGACTCTGACCCGAGTTCTTACTTCTGTTGGTCTATTTCTTCCAGGTGCACTTTTAGGGCAGGAGCCGTGAACATAGGTGCTTTAACAGGAGATGTGCTCAATAAATATTTGTGGTTGAATCAATTGGTTCTGTATAGTAAAACCTAAATAGATATTGGGGGGAATCTGCTAGTATCTATTCCCTGCTTCTGAACATGAAGTTCAATGTTCCACCCATTATAGAGTCACTGAAAAGAAGCAAAGTTTTTAGAAATGAAAAAAACCTGAGTGGTGAAAGAGGGCAATTACTGGATATGCATGCCTAGCCGTTTAAATGGGGGCAGATTTCATAAGGAGTTGAATTATGCTTAACTGCAAAGTAATTCGTTCTGGTGATGGGTGGAAGGGTGGGGTTGGTTTGTGTGATGGGAATGGCCTTTTGAGATCCTTTGGAGCTGAGAGTGACTTAGGAATGTAAGGGAACATGTGGGCATGTTTGCCTTATAAGAATGGAAACACAATAATAGGTGGTAAAAAAGGAAAACACTCAAGGGCTAGAGATAGGGGGCGATGAGGTTAGCATCTTGATGGATAACCACAGCCTGGAAATTGAGATGGCCTTGCCTCTGTTCTGAGAGAGGATTTCTTGGCACTATTTTTGGGCAGTGGAAGTGGAAGATATAAAGGTTTGCATTTTTTCTCTATTGAATGAGATAAACCAGATAAAAATAATTATTGATGAAGAAAATATGTCAAAATACTGATGTTTTCCTCGGAAATGTTGTCATGGGTGAGTCTTTAAAAAATGTTTTTTGTGTTTTCTCGACATTGTATAATGAGAATAGGTTATTTTTGACATCGAAGTTGATGTTTTTCTCTGAAAAGTTCAGTTTTAAGAGTTTGCATAGTGTTATTAAGGCTTTTTTGGTCTAAGCCATAGAAATAAGCATGGTCTAATTTAATCAAAAAGAACTTTTACTGGAAAGAAAGAAACTGGCTATGGGAACTGAGGAAGGGTGGAAGAACCAAGAGGATCCAGAAGGTCTGAAGGGTTTATGTCCTTGAACTCCGGGTGGTTTTTTATCTTTTTGTTCCTCTGCTCAGTATCACAAAGGGTAGCTTCCTCATACTTGCTAAGGTGAAGGAAGGGCCTGGCACCTTGATTCATCCTTAGCCGACTACTTTCAAAGCAGAAGGAAATTGAGGTGGTATGTTGAAAAGAAAGTAGAATAAAATTGGTGCTGGTTCTGTCATATTTTGTAAAAGATAGAATCTTACTGTACAAGCAGTTATAATTGATTTCAGAAAGTGAAACAATTTTGTTCTACATACACTTATTTAATCATATTTTTGAGACAAATGTACTTTCTTTTCCCATCTCCTTGAGATTCTGAAAGCTAATCTTCTTTAACGGTACAGTACGCATGGGTTTGGGTTAGAGGGGGTGTGGGGCTAGTACTTGTCCTGGGGGTGCAATTGTTCACAGAAAAATATAACATTCTAATTTACTTGCTTTTCAACTAAAAACAGAGGGCACAATAGTTAATCCATTAAATATCATGAGGATACACTTTAATTTTATATTATGGATCATTAAAAAAATTAAAAAAAAACATTTTTTATTGGAGTTCAATTTGCCAACATATAGTATAACACCCAGTGCTCATCCCACGAAGTTCCCCCCTCAGTGCCTATCACCCAGTCACCCCAACCCCCCGCCCACCTCCCCTTCCACCACCCCTTGTTCATTTCCCAGAGTTAGCTGTCTCTCATGTTTTGTCACCCTCATTGATATTTTCACTCATTTTCTCTCCTTTCCCTTTATTCGTTTTCACTAATTAAAAAAATATTTTAAGTTGACCTCATTTCCCAATGGATTTGAGGTGGGATGACCCATTATCTAATCAAAGCTCTTTGATTTGCAAATGTGAGGTGCCCATTTCAAAGTAGCCAAAGCCAAAATGGAATGAGATGGAAGGATTCTACAGAAAAATCTCATAAACATCAGAGACAAGGCTCACTTGAAATCCAGAAGTAGAAAGCCTTTGGTGGGGCTGGAAGCCTTTCAGAGGACAAAGCACACAACCAGTCGTAGGGCCCACGCTGTCAGAGACTGCTGCTGTTTCTCTCAGAATTTATGCTTCCTTCCTCTTTTTGGAGAGAGAGAGAGAAAGAGAAGAGGGAGAGAAAGACTTTGGCTTCCTCCTGGAAACGCAGGCCCTCCAACTCTCCTGAAAACACCGCCATTTCAGCCACTTGAAGGGATCCTTTTGTTACTGAATCCCCTCAAGTGAGACAGACTCTCAGGCTGGCTGCGCTGGACCCACACAGTCCTGTCCACTGTGAAGTATAAACATGGCTGGAGGTGGGGAAGTGCTTTGTGGCTGAGAAAGGGGTGGGTGTGAGCCACGCTGACGGTGCCAGACAGTGAGCTGAAGGTATGGTGTGTATTATTTAAGAGAGACAGGAACAGTTGGGGAAGAGAAGAGAGAGGAGGGGAGGGAAATACAGAAAATGCATGTTACTGAGGGACACATGGAAAGGCTAGAGATGATTCAAGAGGAGAAAATCAAAGGGCATGGGAAGAGCTCAGAGGAGAGTGTTAAAGTCAAAGTACTTTCAGCTGCCTGAAACTGAAAACTCCCCTCACGGTGCCTAACCAGGCAAGTGTCTTCTCTGACAGGAAGTCCTGAGGTAGACTTAAGTCAGGATGCAATAATGTCATGAAGGCCTAGGTTCTCTTCGGTTTTTCTTACTCTGCCATCCTTGTGTGGTCTATTTACAGTCACGCTCTACGTGATCCAGGTGTTGTATCCAAACACAGTGAAATCCAAGGCCAAAAAAATACCATCTCTTAGACGTGAGAACCCCTCAGCAGATTTTCCTCCTGTCTCGTTGGCCAGAATTGTGTCACAGCTCATTTCTGAACCAAGCACTTGGCGAGAGCCAACTTTGGCTTAGAAGGTCAAGATGGTCCTTGGAGTCCCATGAGGGGGCTGGTCTTCCCAGAGTATATGGCTGTTAAAAGAGGGGGGACACTGGAACATTAGTCCGGTTCTGAGAGGAAGAAGGTGAAGGGGGAGGAGAGGTAACCAGCAGCGCTGCTTGCATGGAAGGAAAAGAAACGACTGGAGAAGCAAAGAGTAAAATAGAGAAGAAGGAGGCAGAAAGGTGGGCAGAAAAGCAAAACAGATACAGACAAGCCCATTAAATCTGGTGTCTTAAATCCGGTAAAATGCTGTTGTCATATCTTGCTGTTCAGCTGTGTAACTATCAGAAGAACATGCTTTACCTGTTCTCACTGCCATTTGAGAGGCTGATTAACTCTTCAGTAATTAAACTTATTAGCCATTTTTCAACTTCAGAATTATAGGGGAGATGGCTATAGCAGTCTCCAGGGAGCAAACTATTCTCCTTCTTTTAAGATAGATAAAAATTTATTGAGATATTAAGAAGTTGTGATGAAATAAATACAAGGATTACTCAGTTGTCTCATCTTTATTTATACTTTTATCTTTGTAATTGTAGAAGCAGTATGACCACATTAAAAAAAAATGGAAACCAGAAATGTGAAAACAAAATCACCCACAACCACAACTGTTATTACTTGGTGAGAATTAACTCCCAACTTATTTCATATAGTTGCATAAAATTTCATAGAGTGGTTTGTTTTTCAAAACAGTTATGTACATGGTACACATTTAAAAAACAAAAGTGTATCAAAAAATAAAGCAGGTCTCTTTCTCTATCATATCTTTTGTTTTTTCCAGTGTGCTCTCCAAACCCACCCCAAACCTCTATTAGCAGTTTTTCTTTTTTTTCTTTTATTTTCTTCTGTAGATAACCTGCCCATTATCAAGAAAATACGTGTATATACAAATCTTCCAGTCTCCTTTGCCAACATGTTTTTTTTACAAGCTAGTAGCCTACTGTGCCTGCTGTCTTGCACATTTCTTTTATCACATAACATTACTTTGAGATAATTCCATATCCAGTGCCCTTAAAATTTAACATTATAATGTATTCACATTGCCACATACTCTTTATAATTATCATCCTTAATGGCTGTAAAAGGTTTGAGTAAATGATTCATCCACTCGTTTAAAAAATATTTATCAAGCACCTGCCACATTACCAAGGCGCTAGTGCTGCTAAGATTAAAAGGAGTTGGGCCACACCCTTGCAGGAGTCACAGCAGAGTGGAGGAGACAAGCAGGGAAACAAGTAATTAACACGGAGTTTCCCAGTGCAAAATGGAAGACTAGGGGACATGTTGAGGAAACAAAGGAAGGAACCCCGAAAAACGCTGGGTAGGTGAAACAGGAGAAGGGGATGAAGAGCATACTTCCAGGATGAGCACCAAGTAAGGTGTGAAGTGTTGAATCACTATACTATACACCTGAAACTAATATAACACTGTATGTTGACTATACTGCAGTTAAAAAAGCAGTGTTCAGGTTAAGTAAGAGGCGTCAGCTCACAACCCAAATGCGTGGAGAGCACTTCAGGTAGAGGCAAGAATGACACAGGCAGAGAAACTTTTTTTTTTTTTTTTTTTTTTACAAGCAGAGAAACTTGAAGTGACATTGTGGTCCAGGTTACTACAAGGACATGGGTATGGTCTCTACTCCAGGATCTTTAAGCTGTGGCCATACCATAAATAATGGTATGGTGTACAAATTGCAGTATATAGCTTTCTCCATATTTTGGAGTATTTCTTTGGCTAGGTTCCCAGAAGTGGGACTGCTGAGTCAAAACGTAGGTGCACCCTGACCTGGAACACACAGCCAAAATGCTTTCCAAGTGGATGGTATCCCTTCGTAAGGTCACCAGCAATGAATGAGGAAGCCAGTGCTCATTATCTTTATGCCTTTATCATTGATTTTTAAAAAAGATTTTATTTATTCATGACAGACACACACAGAAAGAGGCAGAGACACAGGCAGAGGGAGAAGCAGGCTGCCACAGGGAGCCCAATGCGGGACTCGACCCCAGACCCTAGGATCATGCCCTGAGCCAAAGGCAGACGCTCAACTGCTGAGCCACCCAGGCGTCCCTTATCATTGATTTAAGATCTATTTCTTTGATTACTGGTAAGGTCAATCATTTCCATATCACTTGCTTCTATTGTTTCTACACTGAGAAATACTTCTAGCTAGAGGTTTAACGGATACTGTTTTCTTCTGTTGCTGTGTGTAACTCGTAATTCCTCCAAGGACTTACTTTTGACATATT
This sequence comes from Canis lupus familiaris, assembly GCF_011100685.1. Classification (NCBI taxonomy): domain Eukaryota; kingdom Metazoa; phylum Chordata; class Mammalia; order Carnivora; family Canidae; genus Canis; species Canis lupus. The sequence goes on from NC_049253.1 coordinate 19,039,770, forward strand.
AAATGAGAATTCACCTAGACCCTCCCCACCTCCCCCATTACTGATGAGTTATCTGAACTTTATCTTCTCTGTTGATTTTTATTTCAAAGATAAATCCTGCTTAGGGATCAACTTAGTCATCAACTGGATCTAATTTCTAGTCCTCTTCTGAACTGTGTCATCTCACTTAAGACAGACCCTTCCTCTGACTTATCCAGAAATCTATTTAGATATAGAGAGTTACCATACCGCAGGAATAGGTTTAGGTAAAGCCTGTCAGTGCTTTTCTGTTAGTAGGGAATCTGAGGTTGAAGGCAGACCTTACCTCTGAAGCCTATTAGATTGGTGATTAGTGTTCTGTGTGCTTTGGGTAGGTGGAGGGCACTTTTTTTTTTTTTTTTAAGATTTTATTTATTTATTTATGAGAGAGAGAGAGAGAGAGGCAGTGACACAGGCAGAAGGAGAACCCACCCTGCATGGAGCCTGACTTGGGACTGGATCCCAGGTCTCCAGGATCCCACCCGGGGCTGAAGGCGGCGCTAAACCGCTGAATCACCGGGGTTGCTTGGTGAAGGGCACTTTTGGGGGAGGGAGGGTTCTATCATCCAGAGGGCGGAAGTCACTGTTAGCCAGTATCATAGTTCTGTCCTACTGAATGGAGAGGATCTCGTGACCCTCCCACCTTTGTGGGTTCTTGGTGACCTCAGTGTAGCCTCAATCCCTCTCAAGGTCAAGCCTATCCCAATGGGTAGTGGTTTACTTCTCACAGGTAACTTCTCACCCCTTCAAAGCTGGATTATAGGTTGTCCACTAGCTAAGCCTATTTTTGAGAAAACTAAGGTGGTTAACCAGAGAAATCCTATGCGAATGGTTCTCAAGCATAAGTGTACTGAGCATCATCTGGGGGAGCTTAGGAAACACGCAGATTTCTATGTCCAGTACAGGTTACACGGGTGGTGCTGGAAAATTTTCCTGATCTCAGCTCTTTCCAGCGTTTTGAACCCTGGGAAAAAAACCAGAAAACAAAAAACCCTCCCCATAGACGTCACAAACAGTTCTGAGCTGCTCGTTCTTCTTTCGTGGACTACCGGTGCCCGCTCGCCAGCACCTGTGAATGCTCGAGGCGGAGGCTGGATTTGCAGCTCAGGGGCACACCCTCTCAGGGAGCGCTCCAAAAGTTTCCAGCCACTCGTTCCACCCTCCCCTAGAGGTCAAAAGCTTAATGGTTTATAACCAATAATACCAATTCGCATTTCCCGAAAGACATCCCGGAACTTCTGAATTGCTTCTGAGAGTGAGGAACGAGTCAAGGCCTTGGGCACTACCCCGTCTCCGGGGGCATGTGCTGCCCGACTCTGCGTTGCTGCGCCAGACCCGCGGGCGAGGATCGCATCCCGGCCGGGCTCCTTCCCTCGTCCGCATTCTGGGATGAAGCGTATTTTCCCGCAGGTGGGGGCGGGGGGGGTTGGGTTGGAGCCACACTTGGATTCCGGAGACTTTCCTTCGCAGCCCTCCCAATGCCCCCCCACCCCCACCTCTTTTTTCCTCCCCCTTCCCTAACACCCTACCCTACCCCTTTGCTCCCCGCGAAGTCTGCGCCCCCTTTCCCTCCGGCTCAGGGGCCCGGCGCCTTCCGCCGCAGCGCAGTCCCGCGGTGCAGGAGGGGGCTCGTCCGAGCGGCGAGCGGCTCGCGGGCTCCGCACTCACCCAGCCTCTCCCCCGCGTCCCCCCGGGCGCCGTCTGCCGCAGCGGGCGGTGGAGACGGACGCGCCGCGCGTCAAGCCGGGTCACCCCGGCGGGCCGCTCCCGCCCCCCCGTGCCCCCGGGCGCGCCCCCTAGCCTTCCGCCGGCCGCCCTCCCCACGCACCCCGCCGGCTGCGGCGCTCGGGGGTCGGGGAAGGGGCGGGGAGAACCGGGCGGGAGGAGGCGGCGCGGCGACGTGGTCCCGCGGCCGCCCGGGAGCGCGCGCGCCTCGCCGAAGCCGGGGCGGCGGGCGGAGCTGCGGGCGGGCGGCGGGCGGGGCTGCGGGCGGGGCTGCGGGCGGGCGGCGGGCGGGCGGCGGGCGGGGGACTGGCGCGCCGGGCGGGCGGAGCGAGCGGCGGGAGGGCGCGCGCGAGGGGCGGGCGAGGAGCGTCTCCAGCAGCATCTGCTGCGGCCGCGTTTGCCCGAAGCTCGGAGACCGACGGACGGACAGTCGCCGGGCGGACGGACGCGGGCTCTCGCCTTGGGCTCGGGGCCAGCTTCGGCGAGGCTCGGGGCTTGCAGCGCGCGGTTCTCCGCCGGCTCGCGGCCACCCCGGCTCCGGCGGCCTCGACGCGCAGGGGGCTGGAGGTGCGGGAGCGGCTCCCCGCGGTCGGTCGGCCGGTCCCGGACCTGCGTCCCCGCCCCGCGTCCCCGGCCCCCTGTCCCCCCGCCCCCCCCGCCCCGGGGCTGCTCTGAGCGACGGTGCTCCGGGGCTCCAAACTCGGGCTGCCGGGGCAAGTGTCTTCATGAACCCAGAGGATGTCCGGGAAGCACTACAAGGGTCCTGAAGTCAGTTGTTGCATCAAATATTTCATATTTGGCTTCAATGTCATATTTTGGGTAAGTTGGAGCGCTTCTGGGCTTTCAACTCTCGTGGCCGACCGATCCGCGACCATTTCCCCGCTCGTTGCCTGCTGCTTTTACTTTTCGCAGCCCCTCGGGCGCTTGCCCGAGCTCGGGGAGGCGTTTGCCTTCCGCCTTTGCAGCTCGCGCGTCGGAGACAGAAGCCTCCAACCCGCCCTAGGAGTGGAGCGGCGTGCGGGGGTAGGCGAGCCGGAGAGGGGGCACTCAGGCCTTGGGGTGGCTTTTTAAGGGACGAGGAGCAGGGATGCAGATGAAAGGAAGGGCTCGGCAGTTTGAGGCATGAGCAACCACACGAATCAGATTTGCTCCCGGTGGGATGTGGATGTTGGGCAGAGCGCGGTGTCATAATAGGGAAGGCTCATCGGGCCGAGCCGACCCCGAGGTCCACCTTCTCGCAGGGACCTGACTGGACGCGGGCTTGGCTCCGCGTTGCCGCGGCTGGTCTGTGCCATGCTCAGCTCAGCGTGTATCTTCTTGCACCATCTCGGGCTTTGTGTAGGATGCAGATGCGGTGGTATATGGTTCTGTAATGTGCACGCAAATAACGCTTCCTGCGAGCTCTTCCCCTTCAGCTGGGAAGCGCTCCTTTTGCATAATGGACTGGCCAGGGGGCGTGGGGGGGGGTGGAGGGTTTTATTTCCAGGTATGTATTATTGTCAGGATAATAACAAGTCACCGTCAACCTGTTTCAGTATGTTCGTGCCTCACATCCTTTTCTGAGGAGTGACAACAGAGCGGGCCGTTTTTTGGGAAAGCTTGGAGAAATGCAAAGAGGATGTGTGAGACATGTTTTATTGGGGGTACGGAGAGAGAGCAAATGCTTGAACGCGAGATTCAAACCGTGCTCTGGCTTTGCTGGCACCACAATGTGCTGGGCACCTATTGTAATTAGTCTGGGATGCCTACTCTTTTGTTTTGTTTGGATTCTTTGCCTTGATCTCACAAACGTGTTCAGCAACCAGACAAAGAGTTCACTAGGGCAAGGGGGAAAACATTGGTTCAAAGACTGTGTTATTCCAACCCCCCCCCCCCCCCCCATCCCATCCCCTCCTCTTCCTTAATGGGCACCCCCCTACCGGTGGAAAGTAAAGATGGTGGTTGTCTGGGGGTGTTCTCCAAGTTGCTATTCAGTGTAGGTTCAGTATGAGATAAACAATAATCCAACAGTGGGATCAGTAATAATCCACAGCCGCGTGAACACAGGGTGTGTTTATTTTGCTTCTCCTTTAATTTTAGCCATTTCTTGCAAACATATACATATACATATATCAATACAGCTTTTTATATATTTTCCTACACACATTTACCAAGCTATTTTAAAATTTTCCTCTATTTTCTGTTCAAGTATCTTGCGTTGGTTTGCATGTTTTGCAAAGGGAAATGGAAAGGTTTGGAGACCACTTTGTGTGTCAGCATGTCATCTGTCCTCAAGACTCATAAAGAGAATGGGAGGGGATGGAGAACATAAATCAATGTATCTAGTTATTCACAGGCAGGTTTGTTTTTTGTTTTTGCCAGAGATTGTATCTGATTCCTGTGAGTGGTCACCCCCTTCCTGCAGTCATACACTGCTACAATTATAGGAAGAAGAAATTTTCTTTCTTTCTTTGCTTCTCTGTTTTCACCTTTGCTGGAAATGTTGAAAAGTGGTGGGTAGTCACATTTCTGAATGAGGTGTTTTGATTTCATTGGAACTTGAAACTTTGTGACTTTGAGAGTCAGGTACTACTCGGCTGAGACTGGACCTTTTTGAGGCAGTGAGTCCAGGCCTCTTGATTCTATGTGAACACTTCCAAAAGTTGCATATTTCAGCTACCAGGCAACAAAAAGCACCCAGGAGCTTTCTATGCAGTTTCATAGCAGGAGGTGGAAAAGAAATAAAGGGATTTGGGCCTGGTTCCCTGACAGTTTGGTGTAATTTTGTACAGTGTACAGAGGAAAATTTAGTATTTTCTGTGGATTAGGTTGTGGCAAAACCATTAGAACTGTGGAGAGTGCGAAAGAATCGTGGAATGCTTGCAGAGAGAGTTGTGGAATGGAGCTGCATCTTGTCTGATTTTGAAGGTCTTCGACTCTTGGGAGGAGTTTTATGGGAAGGCTGATAGAAGACCTAGGCTGTGGAACTAAACAAGCTGCCCTAGGCGGAATTGTTAAATAGAGAAGTTTTTGCTCCAAGGCCCTTGTCTTATCTGCTTTCTGCACAACCTCTCCCTCCTTTCTATGGCTAATGCCTTGTACCCTGATGCCCTCCATACCTCTCCTATTCTGCTGTCTGCTTCAAAATTACCCCATATTTAAATCTCCCAGTTTATCAGTACCATGGTTTGATCAGCAGGAAGGTTACCATGACATTCAATTAACGTAATTTAGACTAAGATGTTAGTGACTGAAGAGCTGAGGTCAGTCACTTGACAGCCTGCTGCTGTAAAGTTGCACATCTCTGCCCAATACAGAGTCACCATCATCCAGTTACTGCCAGAAACCGTGGACTCAATGCTACTCTTACACAGTTATGAAGAAGAGATTGATAACAAAGAGTATGGTTTCCTAATCTTTCATTGTCACACTGTGAGGTGCTAGAATAAATTTGAAATACATTGAGGACATTTGGAGGTATAGTTCTGATAAAATAAAACTGAACATATGGTAGCACCAGCACTGCAAATTGGGTTCTCTTGCTAATGAGTAGTTTGACCTGTTGCTAGCCAGTTAACTGTCCTTGGCCTCAGTTTCTCAGCTTTTAAAATGAAGGAGTTGGATGAGTTGTAAGGTTCTTTCTAGTTCCGACATAAAAGGTGTCTGTCAAGTTCCAATAAGCTAGGGAAGAAAAAACAAGAGACAGACACTATGTATAATGAAAATAGCATATATTGGGACACTTGTTAAATTATAGACTTTTCTGTTACAGAGACTTGTCTGAAGATAGTTTCTTTTTTCTTCAAAGATCTTTTCATAAGACACACACACACACACACACACACACACACACACACACAAACTCCCCACATCTTTCCCTAATTTCTTCTTGGCTTGTTCATTCCCTGGTATAGTATGCATTCTTCCCTGTCCCCACTGTGACTCTCAAATGTAGTCGTGTGAGTCATTAAATATATTTTTATTATTAGAGTTACAGTTTGGTGTGTAAAATATGAATCCTTTTATAAAACAATTGTAATGATATTCTGAGTAACAAAGTCAACATCTTGTACAGATTCCTTTCTCATTAGTTATCACAGGGTGGTGGGGAAAATCTTACTTTCCCCATTTAACATTGGAAGAACTCAAGCCAGAAGGGAATTGGTTTTATTGAGGGTGTCACCACACTAGGACATTTCTTGGAAAACACTTAGTCTGCTTTGAGGTGGGTAGGGAGTTTTGTTTCAAAGTCACTTCTTTTGGGTATGAACCCTCACATCATGTTGCCCACCATTAATAGATGTTTTGCTCTAAACTCTTGGCTTTTGGTTCCAATTCTTAACAGTTCGTAGGTGAGCAAATTGATCTGATTCTGGTATTGAATTGTTGCTATTTAACAATCAACCCCCACACTTAGTCGTTTAAAACAAAACTTTCTTGTATCTCACAGGTATGAGATTTGACCAGGCCTATCTGGGCAACTGCATTTGGGGTCTTTTGGGCAGTTGCAGTGAGATGTGGCTGGGGCTGGAATTGTCTGAAGGCTCACTGGGGTAAGATGCCCAAAATGGTGTACTCGCATGACTGGCAGTTGATGCTTGCTTCGAGTTCAGCCAGGGTTGTTGGTTGGAGCACCTACATGTGGCTTCTTCCTGTTTCTGAGCCGGAAGAAGGTTCCAGCCAGTTCAGGCTACACCCAGAACTGGCCCAGTGTCATTTCCATCTATTTTACTCATTAAAGCACACGTAGAGCCTGCTCAATTTTAAGGGAGTGGAGAAAGAAAATCCACCTTTTGATGGACAGATGTCAAGGCTGTGCAGGTTGTGGCCATCTTTGGAACATACCTTCTGCGCTGAGCCATAATTTCTTGTTTATAAAGGAAGGATAACATTATCTAATGGAATTGTAGTTCCAAGGGTTCAATGAGATAGTACCCAGTACACTGTCTTTATATTTAGCAAATGGTGAATATCATTGTTGTTATTGTCTTAAGACTGTACTACTTCCATCTTGTACTACAGAATTTCTGGAATACTTCAGCCTGGTAGTTTGGCATTGTTGTTACTGCCGAGTAATGATAATGCCCTTAAGACCTGCCAAGGAGATGAAGCAAGTGGATTCAGTAAATTTAATTGTCACTTATTAGAAAAAAAACCCATGGATCACTGGAAACCTTGAATGACTTTGGGAAAACCAAGAATGATTTGGGAAAACCAACTTGTTTTTTTCTTCTCCTCACAATACAATTAGAACAGCCTTGGATACTTGAGCCCAAATTTCTCTTTGATGTGCTTTCAAATATTACATTGTGTCTTTAAGGGGAGGTTTATCCTGGGTTGATGGCAGAATGTTGTATCTAATTTGTTTTCACAGGGCTCAGACTCAGAGAGGAGAGAGATTTAGGGAACCTTGGGGGGGCATCAAGTAGGAAGCCTTATCTTATGATTCACTATAAATTGTAAGATGTTCTGGAATGACGATACATCAGCAGTTTATAAGTCATAATTTTTGTTTTAATTTGCTAGACATCTGTTAGCTTCGATGGCAACCATATGGGAGTCTAAATTGCCTTTTGAATTACAGGGAGTGGTAGGGAGAAAGCTAAATATGGTTATGAAAGTGTCATGTGGGAAAAGTGTAAGAAAGGTGTACAGATCTCAGTGGGGAAAATAATTGAATACTGGACTTGCTTGGTCTGGCTGCCCACACTTGGGGCAGTGAGAACACACTGAAGTATTTACACTTGATGATATGCTGGAAGATTGAAATGAAGCCAAGGGGGGAAAGTTGAAAAACCAAACGATGTTCCACTCACCATCAAATTGCCAAAGTGAGCTCATTTAGATGGATCACTCTGTCTTAATATGTCCACAATAATAGTTAGTCCCTGGCAAAAGGTGAGAGCAACCTGTATTTCAACAAAGCTTTATAATTATGATCTCTTTCTTCTAAGCATCTCAAAGCGTCTTACAAGCATATTATGACATCTTCGTGACAGATGAAAAAATTGGAGCGCAGGCATGTGGAGTGACTTTTCAGCTGTTGAAGAACATGTCAGGGTTCACTTTTGGAATATTAAGTCTCCTCTAGTAACGATAGCCCTAGCTTCTCCTTTGAAACTTATTTTAGAAGATGCTTTTCATTTTAAAATAAAACATCAAGTAAGTCACTTACATCTGTTCATAATTGAAAAGTGATAAGGTTTTTGCATATGCCTCAATTAACACCACCCACTAGCACAAAGAGTTAGGATGAAAATGTTAAGGAATATGATCATATAATAAACTGTGTAGTCTATTGAAAAATCCATAAATGAAAAATTGGATTATTAAAGACAATGGAGTATTGAAGACACATGCTTCTTTCCATATGTAACACTGCCTCACATTTCTAACTTCTGCATCCTTATACTTCACTGGATTATAAGGGCCTCAGCTGCAGGGACTGTCTCCATCATTTTCAGAAGCCGTGTCTAGCATTGAAACATAGAAGGTATTTAACAAGTATTTGTTGAATGAATGAATTACGAAATCACTGGAAAGTACCTAAGCATCATCTCCTCTAACTTCCTATTCAGCGAAACATTTTCTCTGTGACATTCTGCCAACAGGTTGAAGCATGGATCTGTTTTTGGACCACTTTAATCGTTCATGTTTCATTTGTCCTCCAAGTAGTGTAATCTACTTCCCTTAACTTCCATTCTCCTAATTTACTGTTGTTGGTTTTTAATCTTTATTTTGAAACTATCTCAAATGCAGAAAAATCGCACGTGGTATATAATTTGTTTTTACCCTGAATCACTTGAGAAAAAGTTCCTGGGATGATGCCTATCACGCCAACACTTCAGTGTAGATTTCCTGTAAACTAGGATAGTCTAGAGAGCCACCGGACAGCCATCAAAGCCAGGAAGTTACCACTGATACATTACCATCATCCAAACCTTAGATCTTTTTTCAAGTTTCCCAGTTGTTCCAATCATGTCTTGTAAAGCCAAGAATCCAGTACAGAACACACACTGTATTTAGTTATCTCCTTCAGTCCTTCTCTGTCAAGATCTTGACACATTGGAAGATTATAAACCAGTTATTTTGTATAATGTTCTCCAATTTGGGTGTGTCTTCCATTTTCTCATACTTAGATTCTGACTGTGCATCTTTGGCAGGAAAATGACAGAAATGGTGCTACATCCACCTCGTTGCATCCCATCAGATGGCACTGATTTCTGTTTGTCCTAGTACTGATGGTGGTCACTTGGTTAAAGTGTTGTCTGCCAAGCTGCTCCAACCATAAAGTTACTCTTTTTCCTTCTGCAATTGGTACATATTGTGTGATAGGTTACTTTGAAACAATGTAAATAGCCCAATCCTCATCAGATTTTTAATCTGTTAATTTATTTACAGCAGTAAGAACTTATTGTTTCCTTTTTTCCAATATGTTTGTTGAACTGTTGCCCTCCTGACTTGGATGTTCTAGTTAGTCCCGGTTTGGCGGGCAGGGATGGTCTTTTCATGCTGTCTCCTGTGCCTGTTAACTCCCATCATTCTTTAGCACTTCTTTGCTTTCTGGCGGAACAAGATGGTCCAAGCTCATCTTATAATTTACTGATTTACTTTTGTATCAGCCATTTCTCCAAGGAGCCCTAGTTGCTTTGAGTGGCGAATGGTATTTAGAAGCCAAGATCTGGTTGGTAAGTGTGCTCATTGCCATAAGGGTATCACCACCCTGGGAACTCTTAGTGGACAGAACTATGGAATATACATATTCCATACATGTATATCTGTATATACATATATGTGCATATATACACATTCCGTATGCATTTCTGTGTTTAGTTATATTTTGAAACCATGAGTTGAGTGATACCACAAATCCCTATTTGGTACCACAAGGTTTATTCTTGGTTTTTCCTTTCCTTTATTTATAATTATCTTCTTTGACATGAGATTCCTGGCTCCTGTTGTTCTTAACGGTTTACCTACTTGATAAATCCTCCTCATAGGTAGCCAGTCTTGTACAGTTGCTCCTGTCCCTCACACAATTGCCCTCCTTACCTGCTGATGCTGCAACGAGAATGTCACAAATCCGCACCTCAATACGAACACCCTTCTCACTCTCATTGGGCCCTGATACCCTGCTCTAGGCTTCCAATCCTTCCCCATACCTGTCCTTGCACGAAGGGCTACCTTGCTTTGCCCCCATTAATGGCTTTAGGGCAGAAGTTTTCAGGAAGGAGAAGGGGAAGGCCTCAGGTAACACTCGTGTGATACAAAACAAGATTTTTCTTCCTTTTCTGTAGACCCTCATTGTTTAAAAATAGGTATTATGTCATTCTAAAACCTTCTATTTTCTATCTTTAAAAGCTCTTACTTAGTTCCTTCATGTATTCTTCATGTATGATTTCCAGGTTGTTCTTTGCCCTAGTCATGATACTCTTGCCTGTGGTCCCATTTGGACACATTTCTATTAATGTAGCAACCAGAATGGAATGCACTCTTCACACACCCTTCTACTCTTCCAGAGAGCAGTGGGTTGTTACACTTGAACATCCTCTTAAATCTCTAGGCCATGTTGGACCTAGAGGTAGAAGCCTCTGCTACTGGCTGGATTTGTCTTTGAGGGTTACTCTCACAGGTTGTTTCTTCAGTTGTTTATCTTTTTTTTTTTTCTAAAGATTTTATTCATTCATTCATTCATTCATTCATGAGAGACACACAGAGAGGTAGAGGGAGAAGCAGGCTCCCTTCAGGAAGCCTGATGTGGGACTCGATCCCAGGACCCTGGGATCATGACCTGAGCCAAAGGCAGACACTCAACCACTGAACCACCCAGGCGTCCCTTCAGTTGCTTATCTAAAATAGGAGGAAAATAATTCCAATATCTCACAGAGTTTTTATCTAGTATTAAATGAGAGCATGCAAGTGCAGGTGCTTTGTAAAAGGTAAATCTGTCAATACAAATAGGAGTTATTAACCTAAGCTAAACTGCACAGGCTTCTCCTGGAAGCCAGAGAACACTGCTGGCTCAAAGTGAATTTCTAGTGAAATGAAACCTTCACTTCTTTGTCGGGTGAACTTCTGTTAAACCCATCTTCCTAGGCTAGGTGCTAATCAGAAGCCCTAACCCTCCAGGTAATTATTTGAATTTAGATATAGTTCTATGTATTTATCCCATTTACATGTCTTATTCTGGCCCAGTGGTTTTTAAACTGTGGTATCAGCAGCCCAAGGCTTCCTTGAGGTGTGCCTGGACTGACTGCGAGTGTCTGTGACCTCTCTTCCCCCACTGAGGACTCAGCCAATTGGTTTGATATTTTGGGATACCATAAAGGATTTGGCTTGAAAAAGGGGGTCCACTGCTCCAAAAGACAATTGAAAACCACCATTCTAGCCTTCAGATGTTTTTGAATCTTGATGGTCAAGGCATGTTTTAACAAAATTATTCCTTGTATGGGTCCTTCTCCTATATGTGAATTTCTTCATGCCCAGAAAGTCCCTCTCACGAACTAGAGTGACTTCTGTAAGATTTGTTGATATTTCACCTCTTTATAGATATAGCAGCCTAATTCCTAAGTTGTTAGGAAATTTTAGTCTTCCCACCAGGGGATCTGATTCAGTAGATCCTGGATGGAGCCCTGGTATTGTGGGGGTTTTTTGCTTTTTTGTGTTTGTGTTTTGTGTTTTTAAATCTGTGCTGGTGAGTCTGATGCTCAGCTGACTCTGAGAGGCTCTGGTTTGCTTTTCTTGACAGGGTGTGGCATCTCTTCCCATTGCTTTCTGGAGGGGACACTTGGGGGAGCTGGGAGTGGGTAGCGTAGAGCTCTGACCAAAGTGATTTCACCAGCACATGAAGCTACTGTTCATTGCTTATGAGAAAAATATAATGTGGCCTATTTTATCCTTCATGGAATTTTTTATTAATCCAAAAATGCCAGTTATTTTTAAATCTGAAAGTCCTAAAAACAAAATGAGAAAATTTCCACTAAACAGAACCTCTTGTGCTGCAATTAGTATGCTAAAAATTAGCATCTTATAAGGATAGAAGCTAGTTATTTACTTGACAGGAACAATGAAGAAATAGACATTTTGTTCTTTTGCCCCTGCTGTCCTGCACACTTTAGGGTAGTGAACTGGGTCTAACCACAGATGCCAGATAGTGACCTGTCCTCCCCTTCAGAAATCAGCCTCCCTGGCCAAGATGCTCTTCCTTTCAGCCTCCCTTTCCTGGGGCTTTCTCCTGTGTCCCCAGCCCTGAGTACCCTCATTTGAGAGTGGGGGAAAGCAGAGTTGCTTTCTGTATCTCTGTGGCAGTTTTATTGACTGCCCCACTGTAATGCCATGGCAGGAACATTTCTCCCATATCCAGATGGGCAGCAGTATCCCAAAGGGCTGACAGTATAGCAACGCAGGATTCCTACCCAAGCCTGGTATTTGTCAGTTTACTTTAGAAAGAGAAGGTTGAGTGCAGAATATTCAGAGATTGCATAGTGAATTTTCCTTTTATTTTCTTAAGTACTTCTTTTCTCCTATCCCATTTTAAAAAATTAGGCATTTGATTATGGCTGGGCTCTTAAAGTAGAAGTCTTTTGAAAGAAAGAAAACTTGAAAATAAATTCTAAGTTATTTCTCTGAAATGTTTTACTGGGACATAGTTATCACATCACTTCTAAAAAGTGGGGGGGGGGGGGGGGGGAGAAAAAGAAAAAGACCTGAATGGTGTATGAACTCTGTGGTTAGCACTGATAGTATCTGTATGTACATAAAATATCAAAATCTGAAAATATCATTAATTCTGAAATGCAAGGTATAATTTTTAAGGAATGTAATCACCAACCTCAATAACAAAGTAGTCTTTGGAAGTGAATGGCAAAGCACTGTGGCTCCCCTCATTGAAAAGGCCAAGTGATAATCTATACCTCTTCCAGCTATATTTACTATTTAGATAAGTATTATGAGAGATAGGGCTCTTTTACTTGTTGAGATTTTTTCCTAAATTATACTTGGCACTAAGTGTTGAATTTCTAAAAATCTGGAGGGAACAGCTGGTGCTCTAATAAATATTCAGGCCAGCTATTTTAATGCTTTGTACTTCATTAAGTAGTCCTAATAAAAGGGGGAATACTTGACTTAAGCATTTCTCAAAGTATAATGTTTTGCTTCCAACAAAAATTTCCCCCAGCTGTTAATATTTTCCCCTAAGCAGCCTTAAAACTTAATTCTGCCAAGTAAGTAGTTGTAATCACTGTTGAAGCAATTAATGCCAAAAGTTCATCCTCCTGTTTTGAGGTATAGTCAGTCCTGTGAAAATGGCCCAGCCCTTTAACTGATGAAGACTCCATCAGTTAATTTAGAAATTTAGAATTTAGAATTTAGAAAAAGTCTTTATTTGTGTCCGTCTTAGAGAATGATGATCCAGGTGCATCCTGACCTGGGCGTTCTAGTGCCGTGGTGGGAAGTGGGCAAACGAGTCTGGTGTTAAGGAGCTTGGACTTCAAGTGTGTCTGATTTTTAGCCAGCTCTCTTCCCAGGCTTTGATCTTAGGTTATTTAGCAACCTTGCAGTTCAATTTCCTCCTCATCTGCAAGATGGAATTCTTTTTTTTTTTTTTAAGATTTTATTTTATTCATGAGAGACAGAGAGAGAGAGAAAGAGAGCGAGAGAGAAAGAGGCAGAGGGAGAAGCAGGATCCCTGCGGGGAACCTGATGTGGGACTTGATCCCAGGACCCCAAGATTATGACCTGGAGCCGAAGGCAGATGCTCAACCACTGAGCTACCCAGGTGCCCTGCAAGATGGCATTCTTAGTATTAATTAATGTTATTAATACTAGTATTAAGACCTAACATTTGTCTTGGAGTCATGAGGATTAGAGGAGTTAATATGTTTCAACTGCTTGGAATACTACTCTATTTTCCTCAATATTTTTGGTTGTTTTTTTCTTAACTTCTTTCAGAGCCATTAAAGTAATCTTACATGGTAACATATATTTTTTGTTCTCTGTAATGTTCTGCCTACATAAGTGCATTCTCAAAATAACTAAAGGGAAAAAAAGATCTAACAATATTCACAGTGTTCTTTTCATTATAATGAATGGCATGTAATTCTTATCGTGGATACCAGACCATGAATTTGCATCTATTGTTTGTTGTTAATTTTCCCCTTTTTCTTTACCCATTTAGATTCCCTTTCCATCTTCTTTGCAAAAACCATAGGTCGTGTCTTAGTGTTTTGTGCTGGGAAGTTGAGTTTCTGATGTTGAGCTCTGGTGTTAGGCCTAACACCTGATGGAAATAAAAACCATTTTATTAACATCTGTTGAATCCAGATATTGTGGTAATATCTCGATGGCTGCACCTATATATTTTTAGCTTTTTTGGCATCACAAGTCCTGCATATTTTGGTCATTGTTTTACTCTGTATTGCAGACAAATTCTGTAGATTGTGAAGGTGTCCTTGATGCAGAAGTAGAATTTTGGCCTGAACTACCTGGTCATTGACTAAATAAATGGGCCACCCATCTTGGTGAACGAGTGACTCTGTGGCTTTGTCTCTGAGGCAGTAATGGGAGGCATCTGGAGCTGTGCTCTTTGGCCTCCAGTAATGTCACCTGACTCAGAAGACCCAGGCAGGCTGTCCTAATATCTGAGCATAATCTTCTCTCTAATTGGGCTCAACTCTGGGAGAAAAGGCCAGGGCATGCTAATTTAATAGGTGTAAAGAGCCTTGTCACTCATTCTTATGCAGAAGGTGTACAGAAATCCTCCAGCCCTTGAAGGGCAGAGGAGGAGGAATGAAAGGGAAGGTAAGTAGAATTTTTACTATAGGATTCACTGGTAAGAAAGATCAATGGTAGTATGACATGATATTATAGGAGCACACTTAATTTTAGCCTACCTACAACATGCGCAACACTATTGGTTTCCCTTTTCTCTTTGTTCTCATGATCCATTGATGATTTATGACTTCCCTTTGGTGGACACTGAAGTTATCCTCTTGTCCTTCTGACCTGTGCCTGCCAGTTTCCCAGAGACCATGGAGTATAGCCACCTGATAGTCCAAACAGCAAACCTCAAAGTTCAGTCATCTTCAAACTGCCTGCATGGTTTTAGATAAACTCCTGAGTCACCTTAGAGTTTCTCTAATTTAAATGTGCATGCAGTTCACATGGGGAATCTTGTTTGAAATGCAGATATGGGGGGGGGGGGTGTTGCCTGGATGGCTCAGTCTTTTAAGCCTTTAACTCTTGGTTTGGCTCAGCTCATGATCTCAGGGTCCTAAGATCGAGCCCTGCACCCTGCATCTGGCTCCATCCTCAGCGTGGAGTCTGCTTGTCCCTCTGCCTCTCCCCCTGGTTGCTTGTGTGCAAAATGTGCCCTTTCTCTCTAGAATGAATGAATGTATGCATGAATGCATGCAGATTCTGATTCAGTAGGTATGAGGCCAAAGTTCTGGCACTTTAACAAGCTCACAGGTGAGGCCACTGTGGCTGGTCCACTGATCTCATTTTGAGTTGCAAGGATCCAGACCATTGCAAACGGATTCTTTTCTTTTAAATTGATTCCATTTTAAACCTTAAATACATTTATTAAAAAAAAAAACACTTGAAAAATATCGTTATTCAGATGCATACAATGACAATAATATGGCTTATTAACTTCTAGGTAGTGATTGGTGCCTGCTGGCAGGCCTGAGTCAGAAGCTTATTTTCCTTTGTCACAGTGGAGGTTAACAAGTGTACAAAGTGTTCGACATCCTGGCATCAAATGGAGACTTTCTCCTTAACTAGACTAGAGGATTAAAAGAGAGTTGAAAAGGAAATGACTTTCTTATTCAAGATTATTTAATGCCGGATTCGAAAATGGTCTCCTCTGGTACCCCAGTCACCAGGGAATCTCACTTTGGGGAGCATTGCTTTTAAGCAATTTGAAGGAAGGCATGCATTTGTAAGCTCCAGCCTATTAGTGAGATGGATTGATCTCCGGAGGTAAGTGGTTGGGAAGATGTGTTGAAAGTTTTGCCTACTCTATGTTCTGTTTCTTCTCAGGGAAAAAAGAGAGGCCCTCCCCATTGCTGAGAAGTTGCTAACTCGGGGCCCAATGAGTAGTTCTGTCTTAGGTAGAAAAAGGAAAATGCTTGAAAAAATTGGATCTCAGACTAATAGGAAGTTAACCTTAAAAACGGAAGAAATCTTGCGCAGTGGGTCCCTTCGACATCTCTGTCTCCTCTTCCTTTGAGTTATTATTGATTATGTTCAATTGGGAATGAGTCCATTGATGCATTTTTAAGAAAAGGGCACTTTCTTTATACTTTTCTACTGTAAAAACAATACAGCAACACTAATATACATTTTTTTGAAGGAAAAGAAATTCACCACAATCCCAGTAATCCTCTCTTTCGGTTCGGTTATGTTAAAAATGGAGACTCTTAATCAAATACCCTGAGGGCAGTGAACACACACCCCAAAACAAAGAAACAAAATATTTTTGAGATTCAGTTGTAATCACTTACAAGGATCTGAATTTAGCAAACCTCAGTTACTTAACTTTGTAAAGAAAAAAATGTGCTTTCCTGTCAATAGCTCTTAAACATTTCTTCTGCCTTTCCCCCCCCCTCAGGATCACATTTAGAATGAGTGTTCCAACATACAGTACAAATATCTTGTGAATAAACATCAATTCCACACAACCAAAAAAAAAAAAAAAATCAATAGATCTGCTTTAGGCATTTGAGAAACCCTGCACTTTTAAATCAAAGAGTTATGGTGTTAAGTAACTGAAAAACAAAAACCCCCAAACTCACTCTCTTTGCTTTTAAATGTTTTCAACATGACCTTTATGTAGACGGAAAAATATAGCTGGAAACTTTCTGAGCACCAGTTTTATTGCGGATGCCCTGTTTATCCAAAGGTGCGCAGTACCTGCCCACATGGCATTCATGTGAGAAATCGCTACCTGGTGGTTTTTTTTTTTTTTTTTAATCTCATAAGTGGAATCCTAGGGAAGATAGTGTTTATTTGGTACCGGTTCTTTTAGCTTTGTCTATTGCTTTTGGAAAGAATAAATTGAATGAAGAGGTGGCTAGATGATATGATTATATGTGGCATTTTCATTTTTTTCCTGAGTCTGCAAGATTTAATAATCCCTAATGTTCTTACTGTATGCTTTGAGAGGTTTGAAGTTACTTTCCAGTGAGGATTTGAAACAATTGCATAAAAGTTGGAAAATCATGTTTTGCCCCCTTTTTTTTAAGACACAAAATCAGTATTTTAAAAATGATAGGATTGGTGTCACTAAAAAGAGGATAGAAGTATTTTATATTTCATGAAAAACATATATTCCATTTAAATATCAATATACTTGGATTTTAAAATATCAACATATATAATATGTTATCAATATATATCACTTATGAATATTAAATATTGATCTAGATCCTTGGATTTTCTTTTTTGTAAGTAGGTATATGCTTTCTTTGGAGAAAGAAAAGCAACCTAAATGACCATATGACCTCCAATTTTATTTACAGTAAACTAAAATTTCTTTTATGACAGTATGGTGAAAATATGCAAACTAAAAGAAAATTTAAGTTAAAAATAAAAAAAAGATCAGTTTTAGTCTCTATGACAGAAACAGAAAAAAAAGGTTATGATTGTATTTTTGGTTCTTAGGTGAAGACTAGAAAATTAACTCTCTGAACTATAAAACTACTGCATCTTAATTGGAGGCACCAACAGATCACTAATTATTGCTAAGAACCTTTCAAAATGCAGTTTTTTAAAAAAATTGTGAGCTTTCTATTGAATATTGCCCACCTTGCCCCCCTTCTTTCTGTGAATTTAATTTCAGAATTGCGAAGACAGTGCTGTTTGCTTTGAGTGAAGGTGAATCTCTTTCTCACTCCTTAAAAAGCTTACCCTTCTGATGACAGAACAGAAGGTTGGAATTATTTTCAGCAGGAGTGGCTGTGTAAATATGAATCCAGTGTTCTTTGGTGGGTCTTTTAGTGCCTAGGTATGGGAGCTGTCCTTTTGCTGGTCTTTTGTGGTCCTAATTATATCATCTTAGTGCTTCTGTGTCGAAAGGGACCTTGAAAGTTCTTACTTCCCTTCCCCACTGTTTCACCCCTCCTAATAGCAGAATCCTTTTTTTTTCCTTCCCCAACCAAGATTTTCAGCAGAGCCCCCAGGTTATAAAATAGGGAACAGCTGTGGTCTCTGGAGCCCCGTGACTGGGTGGGCTTGGCCAGCCTCCGCCGCGCTGCACCGGGGACAGTGTGTAGAGGGGACAAGGAGAGTCCTTGCGGATTTTGCATCTTGCTGAGGACGATGGGGAGGGCATTTAGGATTCACCTAGGATGAAGGCTGTGTCGGCTTGTGCTGTCTGCAGGCTGTGTGCACGCAGAATCGCCTCGTTTTCAAGTGCAAGTTCTTTGATTCCATTTGGTTCTTCTAAGCTGTTTTTGGTGCAGTCATTCTGATTAACATCAGCCTTGTTTATCTTAAGTAAGTATTCAGGTTATTTATTATGTATTACTCTTACTCTTTGGAATGAGCAGACTCAAAAAGTTGGCTTCATATGGATTCCATATGTGGCTTCTAAGTTAGCAGAAACACAAAGCCTTTCAATTAATTTGCACATAAAGTTGCATATTGAATAGATTAAGCTTGATGGCATAGGTATTATTTGAAATTCTTTGTCATCTCTAATATTGTTCATTTTTCATTTAAATAAGCTCTTAGGTGTTTGAAGATTCTGTGGTGATTGCCTTTATGAATTCATGTAGGTCCTATTTGTTTTTTTCTGTACTGCATGCGGATACCCATGGAATTTATTTTGTTTTGCACTGTTAGCTCCAGATAGTCCCACATGATCTAAAAAAATGGGAGATTAATTCTTTATAATTTAGCTTTTTCCTCTCCCATCCCCAGGATAGACAGAGAATACTGTCATATCTAAGGTCGTGGTTAAGAGTGAGACTCAGTGGGTTCAAATACTGGCCTTGACACCTCCGAGCTGTGTGACTCAACATTTACTCCATCACTGAACTGTTCCTTTTGGGCAAAAAGTGAGTCTACCCTTAGAATAATGGTGAAGGTTCACTGAGGTGATACATGCAGCTCTGAGAGGGGCAAGCACTCAGTGAGCATGGGCATTGTAATCAAGTATGGCAGGGATAGAGGAAAATTCAGGACAGGTGCAGGCTTTTGGTTCATTATCACCTGGGAAAGCTGGTGACGTCCAGGAGCCTCTGCTGTCCTTTAGGGAGATGTACTCTTTGTAATACAACTTCTCACTCATGGCAACATTTTCTTTGTTTCCTTTTGTCCTTCACCGACTGCGGGAGATTGTACCTCCATGCTTTCCTTTGGCAACTGGATCTTTCTAAGGGTTTCTAGCCAGGACAGCTGCTTGCTCCATTCCCGTATCTTCCTGGACCCTAATTTCCTTTCCTGGTTAGCTGCAGCTGTCCAGTAGGCCCACTCCTGGCATGACCTGATCAGCCCTCTGTTTCTATATCACAAATGCCAGCATTTCTCATGTCGTGCCTAGAGGGCCATTTTGAGGCCATAGACCTACCTAGGGTTTTTTTCTTTTTTTATGGTAGTATGTGCAGAACATTACAGTTCTAATAAAATAACATGTAGAGAGGTGTTACAGGCATGTTAAAGGCATAAGATGTTGTATGTCTAGAAAAGTATGTATTTTAGCTATCCAACAATTATTAATTGAAATGAATTAGTTAAATCTAAAATAATTTTCGTTAGGAACAAAATAAGCATCCATCTGGGCCCTCTACAAAGGCTTGTTATGTACAAATATGTACATATGTTTATGAACATGTTTCTCAATATATTACTTTTTTTGATAGTAATTACCAATTTTCTAATTGGATTCATTATTTACTTACATACAAATTTTTGTTGCAAATGGTGTTTATGGGCTGTTGAACTTTAAGGAATCTGGCTTTTTAAATTGTGTTTTCACTGTATGGGATGTAAAAAGTATAAGTCTGGCAAGAAGAAAGTTGCCTTCCTTCCCAAAGTTAGTGCCTTTCAGAGTGTGAACATTTGCCAAATGGAATTTTTTCTCACTGTTTTTCATTTTCTGAACTATCATAAGTGACTTTCAACTCTATGGATGAAGATTTCTAGAACTGAAGTTTTGCCCAGATTGAGACCAGCTTCTACTCTGTCCGTTATTTTTTTGGTTTCTTGTTCATTTTTTAATTTTCAAATTTTTTTTTTTTAAATTTAAATTCAATTAACATGTATTGGTTTCGGAGGTAAAGGTGAGTGACTCATCAGTCTTACATAACACCCAGTGCTCATTACATCACATGTCCTCCTTAATGCCCATCACCCAGTTACCCCATCCCCCGACCCACTTTCCCTCTAGAAACCCTCAGTTTGTTTCCTATGATTAAGATTTCTAAGCATAGAAAACTTCGAAAGGTGGAAGAGGTGAAAGAAAGGAGGAAGAGGAAGCAAAGGTGGTGTTGTCTTGAGGATAAGATGTGCTTGGGGGGTGGGGGGGGGAATCCCAGACTGTGCTGTTCGACTATGCAATTAAATTGGAGGGGGTGTTTCTGAGTTCCTTTCCAGTGAGGGGCCTATGCTGCTGCTGTTGTAATCCATGCCGTAAGTGTAGTGGGGGTTCAGGTGGAGGTTCTGGGACCATGAACTCCATAAAGACAGTCATCTAAATGTACGAATATACATAGGTTGTCAGGAGACACTCTTCCACATGTTTCTTGAGCTTCTACATGTCTTGCTGGGTGTGCCAAGAATGCTCTTTATCTGGGCCATTTCTTAGAGTGGTGTTAGCAGTGAGCGGTCTTGAAGGATGAGGTAATGTCTCTCCCTGGAATAAAGGGCAATCTCACTTACTGCTTTTTATAAAGCAGCAGGTTCCCTAATGCACAGGTCCTCAGCTGTGGTGTAGGCTTAAAGCACCATGTGCAACTTCCATCTGGGCCCCTCAGCACCGCCCACCTTGGACTTCAGGATGGGGAGAACAGACACAAACATGATGCTCATGCTCTCTGCTGGACTGTGAAGAATAGTCCTTTGTCCCGGACCCGGTGTCTTGTGTGTCCTTCCAGCTTCCAGAGACAGTAACAGGTTAATTTATTGTCTTGTAAGTAGGGTAAAAGCAAATATGGCTAGGCATAGGTGTGTTTTGTGTAAGTTGACTACTTCTCCAGTTAAATATATTCAGCTGTGTCCTGTTTAGAACTTAATCACCTGGGCCCGGCCTGCACCTAGTGTGGTTAGGATAATAGTGGGGAGTGGCTCCTCAGAGCTTCTGACCTTATCAGAGCTTCTCCTGTTCTTCCTATTCAGGCCACTGGCCTGTGCATCTCCAGGGAACCAAGGGAGACTGAGGCATCTTTGCCAAGAATTGTTGTATCCTGAGTCAGGTAAGATGTAAACTGACCTATGCAAGAGGTTGATCTTAGAGTAAGGAGCAGCAAAACCCAGAGGTATTGTTGGTAGTAAGAGGAGTGCCCACAATGTTAGGTCCCTAGGAAGACATCTAGAAGGAGAAACCTAGGGAAGTCCAGGCCAAGGTAGTGGGCCAGAGCAAAGAAGGGGCAGGAAGAGCCCATCTCAGAAACATCCTGGCTCTGCTGAATTGGACGAGGGAAGAAAATTTGTTTGCTTGTTATATTTGTGGAATGAATTGTTTCTCAAGCAGTTAATCAACCTATTGGAAAGTTACCCCGAGATCACCTCCAAGCTGGTTTATACAATTTAGAGAGTGTTCATAATTAGCAGTCATGCAGTTGATAAAAGGCAAGAGGAATATTTGTTTAGAACGATGTTGTTTTTTTTTGTAAAAGACCTGTAAAAGTGTATTTACTTGTTATCTGCAATATATATTTGTTCTTTCCTCCATGTAAAGAATATGTCTCTATGGTAATTAGGCCTGATACTAAGATTCCACATAGAGAAAGGACTCTCAGGGCTCAAATATGAGAAAAGATATTGAAACCTCACTTCTGTTGTTTCCACTGTGAATCTTATTGGCATTTAATCGACCAAATTCTAAGTATTTTTTTTATTCGTTTAATGATACGTGAAAATTATTAACTGTCAGAAGCCATCAAAGTGAGATCCATGATGACTACCAAAATCTAAGGATTCCTGATTAAGTAAAAAAATATATTGGATCAGGAACTGGATTTTAATGGGGAATTATTGGTGGGAGTGACCCCTACCCCATCCCAGAGGACTGCCATATATAGCTACACAGGTTGTGGACTGCACAACTCCTTGGGATGTGCATGATGTTCCCCAGAGTTGTACCGTGTAGAGTCTTGTGTGCATTGGGGGAATCATCCGAAGGTTTAAATAAGTGGCATATAAAGTGAGTGATCCTTTTAAGTTGAATGGGTTCAGACATTTCTGCTTAGTGTGTTAAGTACCACCTGTGTCTTTCAGCCCTTGAGGAATCTGGTGGTGGTGATGTAGGTAGTGGGGGCGGGCCGGGGGGCTTCTTGTGGGGAGTTGGGAGCTCCCTGCCAAGGAGAGGATTCCTCTGTCTGACAAGGACTGCTTAAGGTGCCTTGGGACCTTGTGGAACTTGGCTGAGAAACCTCAGACTGGGGTCTACTCTCCAGTTGGTCCTTCCTGGGCCCAGGGAGACCAAAACTGGGATGCTGAACCTCTGTTACTGGACAAGTAAACCATTTGTTTGCTTATGTTAGTGAGTAAGCTTAATCACTCATTCATGTTCAGGATAATTAACCTTGTTTGCGAAGTGATTGTTCTTACCCGTGATTCAAGATTCAAAGATATTACCAAAATGAAGAGGCTGGCAACCAATTTTTTTTTTTTTTTGGTTTTTTAATACAGTTACTTTCTTTTAATTACATCTTTGGATACACACATGCACAGTGTTTGCTGGTTTAAATGCACAGATTAATAGAGATCATTTTTTTGTATGGAAGATTATTGCATACCTCTGCAAGTAATTTTAGGAAGTAAAAACTAGGTATTAACATACAAACTTAACTTCAGTGTTCTGGATGCATTTTTGTAAAAAAGACTTGGGAGTAGAACTCTCCCCACTGCATAAAGACGCACTGCTGTTGCCCTTCTGCAACACACTGGTTCTGTTTTGTTCTGCCGCTCGAGCTTTGGGGGCTATAGCACAAGGAGAACGTCTAGCATCCTTATAGCTAGGTGGAGTTACCAGCCCCACATGTGTTCCTTATTCCCTATCCAGGCCTGCTGACAACCTCTGGGAAAGCCCAGAGGACTTTTCTATCACTCCTATGACCTTCTCCCCAAGCAGAAGTCCCTATATTTTATGTAAAGGGACTTTAAAAAGTGGAATGCTTGGGACTTGGCATCATCAGGTGAGGATTTGAATCCCACTTGAAATCTCTAGCTTTGTTGTCTTGGCTCATTAGAAGCTTTTTGAGGCTTTGTTGCCTCATAAGTAAAGTGAGTATGTTGAGAAACCCTTCTCTGTAGATGTCCCATGTTTCTTGTGCACATCTTATGAGTGGAGGCATGGACTGCCTTTGTCCCGGGCTCTTTTTAAGGAGGTTTGTATAGTGAAAAGCCTTGGTAATTAAATTCCTGTGACAAAAAATACCTGGGTTTCCTAAGTTCAGGGGCCTTGTGGTCCAGTTCACCGTATGAGCCCTCTTTGCATTGTCCTGTAGGAAGTGTTGCTCAGGGAACTGGCACAAGGGCAGATACTGTGGCTACTGCTCCTGCTATGAGTAAGAAACCATCCTTTGTCTCTGACCCAAGACTTTAGGTCTCCTGCCAGTACCCGTGAAACTGTGGTAGGCTAACTTGTTAGCTGATTGGTGGGTTACAATCTTGGACCCTGCAAGTCTTAACTTGATCAATGGATGTTTGTACGCTCTGCTGCTTCTCTGCCACCTATCGCTGCCGTGGTTTGGGTCCTTGCTGTTTCCCACGTGCAGTGTCGTAGTACCCCCTAGCTTCCCCAATACCAGATTTCCCCCATTCTGCTGCAGGGATGTTTCTCTAGTGGGAAATTGGATTGTGCCACATTGCTGTGCTTTAAATATTTGATTGGCTCTTAATTAGGACAGGATTAAAGGCAGGCTCCATTATAGGGACCTTGCCTATTTCTCCCTTTCCATGATTCATATACTGTTCTCTAGCCACTTGTATGGAGCAAAGGGGTAGAGATAGTTGATGATCATTATGAACTACTCAGCTTCCCCAAGTTCAGTTCCCTCTGCGCTGTGACATAATATGTTGTGTATGCAGGTGTCACCGGTCTGCTTCCCATCCCCTTGTGGGAATTGGGGCCTGAGGAGTAGTGAATCATGAACTCAAGTTTTCTGACTAACTTTGCACTCACCTCTGCTTTAAATGACCTTTTCTACCATTTCTGTCCATCTTCCAAAGATACAGCATCTAGCACAGAAAGTTGTAAAGAATAAAGAGGAGGTCATGAGGGCAAAGCACTTACTCAGGGCCTGATGAGCTGTTTCTGGTGCTGCTGTAATTCTTCTTTTAAGAGTTGATGCCAGAGTGCCTGGATGGCTCAGTTGGTTCAGTGTCCCACTTTTGATTTTTGGCTCAGGTCATGATCTCAGGGTCTTGAGATGGAG
This sequence comes from Canis lupus familiaris, assembly GCF_011100685.1. Lineage (NCBI taxonomy): Eukaryota > Metazoa > Chordata > Mammalia > Carnivora > Canidae > Canis > Canis lupus. The sequence continues at coordinate 19,064,093 of NC_049253.1, forward strand.
CCCTGCAGTGGCCTCCTAGCTCAGCAGGGAGTCTGCTTGAGATTCTCTCTCCCTCTGCCCCCCCCCCCCCATAATCAGCTCGCTCATGCTCAAACAATAAATTAATCTTAAAAAAAAAAAAGAGTTGGTGCCAGAATTAGAGCGTTTAGGAACTCTGCTAAACACTCTCTACCCCCACCCCATTATTTAGGTGTACTCCATTTAGCTGTTTAATCCTTTAGCATGTATTCTATATATATCTTCAGAAATATTTAAGCAATCATCAAAAATACGCCAAAATCTATTATAATATTGTAATACTGAAAAGAAGGCATTTATATCTTTTTTTTTTTCCAGCCAGTTGGATGGTGTCTATAGAGGGGGGCTGTGGAGTGTTCTTAGCTAGAGTACTGGCATGGCACTCTGCCTTTTTCAGTTTAAGTGACTCTGGGCAATCTGTTTTGTTTTGTAGTCTTTTTTTTTTTTTCCTCCCTTTTTAACAGCTTGTTTTCCACCTGATGGTCTTTGATTCACAGCAAATTATTTTCTAAAGGATAAATCAAAGGTGGGTTTAAATGGTTAAAATACAAGCTGACTATTAAATTGTGGGTCTTACAAGCCACCAAATCCTATGATATTCTATCTGGCTAGGTCTACCATTTGAACCATTTTGGACAATGGTCAGAAGATAGACATTGGTCAGTAACCCTTCCTCATGCAGACATTAATGGTGTTGGAATTGCACCTGTATCCGGCACTTGCCCCGTTGGCCTTCTCTGATGCTGATTTCAGTTGAGGGGGCCATTTCTCATGGGTTTGTGAAGTCCTTGTGAGACAGGGCCTGAATAGTGGGGTTTCATCCCAGGTCTTGATAGGGCCTGGCTCCCAGAAGGCATTCCATAAATTGTTTTGAATGCATGAATGACTAAGTAAGAAAATGTGAGTGTGCTTAGTTAACAGTAAACCACTAGCCAAATGCGAAAAAATCCTCCCCGCTGTGCCCCTTCTCTGATGTGGAAAGATGAGCTAGTGCAGGAGTGGGGGGCTGGCAGTGGCGGTTTGGGGTAATGGAAAAATGCTTATCACTATACTTGGCTTTCTCTCTGCCCGTGCCCTATCTCTTGCACCTCTCTCCCTGAAGGGTTAGCAAGTGAGGCTGTGGAGGAAGTCCTAAGCAGCTTATTGTCCAGACTTTTGGGCTCTGTTTTAGTTCAAACCTACAGGGCTTTCCAAAGAATGGGCATCTTTTGTCTCCTCTCTCACCTCCTCCAGCTAAGGTTTATAATCCTTTTTATCCTTTCATTCTCTTCACCTCTCTTTGGGTCTTCATCTGAAGAGACTTATCTCTGACACCATTTTGCTTATCTAGGATCCTCTTGCCTCCCAGAGCTGCAGATTCCTCCTTTGTGTTTCCTGGATATTTTTTCTGGGACCACTTTTTGAGTGAGTTCAGGTATGTCTATCTAGGCAAGAGGGGTGGTGGCTATCTGTGTTTGAAAATTGGGACAAGCATCTAATAATGGATCCCCCCCTCATTTATAGACTTCTATTGTACCTAATACTTTTAGCATCCACATTAAACTGCATTTAATGAATTGGTTTTATTTCAAATAATAAGATTATTCAAAAGAAAAAGTACATATATATGCATGTCAGCTGACAATATTTGAAATAGAAACTTCTAGAAAATCTGAGGATGTGACATTCTTAGGTAATGAAACTTGATAACACTATAACCCAGACTTTGGCCCCGGTTTTCCTTTGTTGGCCTATGTAGGACAAGGCAAAAGGTCCTTTGTACCTATTTCTTTAGAGATAGCACCATGGAGGGGCTCTGTTACTCCCTATCACTTGAGCTTTTGTGACAGATCTTGATATTTGAGTAGTATTTGCCTGCATGTGCTGTCGAGGTCACTGAAAAAAAATCAAAAACCTTGCAAACCAGAGGGTATGATAAAAATATGTTGTTAGGAATTTTTACTGTGAGCATTTTTACTTAAGTGCACAAGAATTTTTGGCTTGACATAGAAGAGGTTGGACACTTCTGTTTTTATGTGTGGTATATTTCATGAAAACCCAGTAGTAGTATGGGGTGGCATAGCTATCGTAATCCAAATGATGCCTTTCAATATATTGATCAGATTATCTCAAAGGGTGACTACCAATCTTTTTTTTTTTTTTTTTTTTTTTAAGAGAGAGAGAGCATGCATGTGAACAGGTGGGAAGGGGCAGAGAGAGAGAGAGAATCTCCAGCAGACTCCGCTCTCAGCATGGAGCCCAACACAGGGCTCCATCTCATGACCCTGACATCATGACCTGAGCCAAAATCAAGAGTTGAACACCAACTGAGCCATGCAGGCGCTCCGACCAATAATCATTGTAAATTGTTAATCAAAGTGAAGAAGTAAATGGGGATCAGAAGTGATTTTACAGATTTTCAATCCTAGAAATGATTTGCGATTTAAAAACCATCTCTACGGTTGAAAGGCAAACTCGATTTATCACTCAGAACTCTCACAACTTCATCTTCACTTGTATCATTGGGTGATATAATTGAAGAGGTCATGGCAAACACTGAGATTAAATTGTTTAGGTGAATCTGCCTGGTTTAGGCTGTTGAAGGATTCATTGACTTGTGGGTGAGGGAAAACTGGCAAGGTAGTTTTGCATTTCATTTTGACCTTACATTGCAAGGGATTTTTGAGGCTGTGTGAACAGGATTACAGGGCAAGCTTAGGGCAAGCTTTAGGGTCCTATAAGGAACTGGCTCTGGCTATCTAATGTTCAGGCCCTTTTTTCTACCCTACTTCCCCCCCCCCCCCCCCCCCCCCCCCCACTGAGCCAGAATGTTGGCAGCTTTCTGACCCATCACCAGGGTCTTCAGATGTTAACCTCCCGATCTCTTTCACATCTGCCCTCATTAGTCTGTCTACACGACCGTTGCCCTGGCTCGAGCCTTCACCCTCCTGATGGCACTGGCTGCCTGCTGGCTCTGCCTCCTGCCTTCCCTGTTGTCCTCTACCCTGAGCCAGAGAGGTCTTGTCTCAGGTCTGTCTGTGACACTCCCATGCTGTGTGTGCCCTCCACAGATTCCCGCTGTCCTTGCTCCAGCCTAAAATTTTCCTCATTATCTTCTCTCTCTCTAGGGCCCACTTTGCAGCCTTATCTTCTTCTCCTCCCCATCCTTCCTCTCCCTCTCCCCCTTCCCCTCCCCTTCCCTCTTCCCCTCCCCCTCTCCTCCCCCTCCCTCCTCCCCTCCTCCCTCTCCTCCTCCCCCCATCTCTGTCCCCCCTCCCCTCCTTTTCCTCTCCCTCTCCTCCCCTTCTCTGCCCCCCCCCCCCCTTTCTTTTCTTCCAGGAATCTTTCCTACTTCAGACCCTTTACATATGCTACCCCCAAATCAGGTTGAACGTTGGAATATTCTTTCCTACTACCCAGGACTTCTGAGTACCCACCATAATTCGGTTAGGTCATTGTTGTTTCTTTAGGTGATTCCTTGATTGTGTTCACATTAGCCAGTCAGCTTCCAGAGGGCCGGCCTATGCCTTGAATATGACCTTGGTGGTGGCCTCAGTCCCCGGGTAGGGGGTTTAGCCCCTCCATAGGGCTTGGCTTTCCAAAGCAGTCCTGCTTTATACTTGTAGTCCCATGTCCTAATAGTGTCCCCGTTCACTTGGAAAATCATTTCTCTCGGATAACAGTGTACATGGTGGTCCTATTTAAAACTGAAGGATGGTGAATCACTCAGGTAAATGGTTCAGTGGTCAGGGTCCCAGTGCAGGGTGGTGGACATTCATTTTTGTTTTTTTTTTTAAACATTTTGAAGAGGTTATATTCCATTGGGCACCAGAGATCTTAGAATATGCTAGTGGGAGGTGTCAAGGGTGTTAAAGAAACAAAACACAGGTGGCCACAGGTAGGTACTTCTTCTGGTCAGAGGGTGACAAACTTAATTGGAAGGGGTTGAGGATATTTTCACCTTGTTGGGCCAGCAGACATGATGGTCCTTGCTGTCCTCATTCTAACATAAGCTCGTCCCCAGGTGGCAGTGTGTTTGTTGGGTACCTGGTGGGAAGCACTGAGATAATCTGCCTCAGTTTCCTGACCCGTCCACAGACTCAAAGGAATGATACGGACAGTGCCAAGTGATCTTGTTGACTTACAAAAAAGTAAATAAATAGATAAAAATCTAAAAAGCAACACAAGGAGGCTCTTTGGAAGGCCCATCCTGGCACAGGCTCTCAGAGACTCAGTTTCCTCTTCTCCAATGTGGCACCTACAGGCACCTGCCTCAGGGAAGGCTCTGAAGAACCCAGCAAGAATAATGCTTTGTAAGACACTTTCAAATTAGTAGTCCCTTCAGGGGTAAAGGGCTTTTTGCAACACTAGTCTGAAGATAATTTTTATCAAATCTCATAGCCTGAGGTCTCAAAACCACACCCGGGAAAGCCCCCCTCAGGCTGGCTTCTGTGCCATGGTTGTGCTGAGCCCTGAAGCACTGGATTCCTTCATGTTGGCCCTGCAGGGTCAGGAAGCTGAGGGAGACTTGCTGAGGCCCAGGCAGTCACGAGAGATGGCCAGATAACAAGGTGAGTGACCGTCTTCTGTTTGCTGAGTGCAGATATGTTCATTTCCTACACGGCACATTCACCCACAGTCTGGGAGGGACGATGCACATTAAAGCCTCTCGCTTCTGGAATGTTCTAGTGGATTCTGGCGGTGGGCTCTGTGAAATTTAGTGCTGCCTTTCTAGCTTTTTTGCCATCTTTTGTTTTGCAGGTTGTGTGCAAGGAGTATTCACTTTGCTTGCCAATTCGGCTTAGGCCAGAGCAATAGATTATGGGAGATGTGCAGGCCTCATAGAGATTTTGCTAGTCCAGTGATTCAGCAAAGCATTTTGTGAGATTGCTCTAATAATTAAATATCTACGATAGGCCGCATTTAGGTTGGCTAGTAAGAAAGGTGAAATGAGGTAATCACAATTATGTGATTTTTTTTTTTTTTTTTTTAAAGTTCTGGCATCTTGTGTTCTCTGCCTACCAGAAATATTCCAGCAGAACTGTGATAATGCCTTTCATCTGCTAAGCCTTCCAGATGGCAGTTTCTCAGCCGGTGAGCAAAAGAGGGAGCGTTTGAGATTTATGAGTAAGTTACTTCCCTTCCTTGGTATGACCCAGTGAACTCTTGTGCGTGATGTGTGCTGAGTGCCAGTGGTACGTTGTCTGAAGTCCTTCACCCTGCAGGGCCTTTAAAAAGCACTGTGCCTTCTGTTAAGGCAAGGACATCTTCAAATTCCCAGTGATCAATGACTGCCTTAAAAGAGCACTTAAAATGCTTTCTCAGGATACTTTCTGTGACCTAAGTGGACTCTGAGTTCCTTGAGGACAGAGGCTGTCCCTCCTGCTGGGCAGCACCAGTGCCAAGGGAAGCCTCGCTATGCCTTTTCCAGTTGGCACGTGGCCTCGGTTTCTGGGCTGTATTTATACAGTTCGTCTGCTGGCTCCCAGGTCCTCCCTTTTTCAGTGCAGGATGTTGACTGAGCATGCAGGCCTGGAGCTATAGTACGGATGGGTTCAGATAATTTTTGGATTTTAGGAGCTCTCAGAACAGTGGAAGAAAGACTTATTTATAAATACACCAAAGGGAAGTGGTGTGTAAGCCGAGGCTGGAGTGGTCAGGGCATGTGTCAGAGGTGAAGTGGCTGTGTGTTTTCAAGGTTTAGGGATTGGCTGAGCAGAACAACACTTGCTGTATTCCACCACCACCACCCCCCCTCCCCCCAACAATAAGAAAATACCCTCCTCCAACTTGCTAGGATGCAGAGCTGAGCCTATATGATGCATTCTGCTATGTGGACTGGGATAGCTTCAGTGCTGGTTCTCTGTGGTCCTTCTCCTTTGTCTTTATCCTGTTCCTTTTTATGTGGAGGGCGCTTGCAGCCTACCTAGAGGAGTGCACCTCTATTTGAACTCCTTTAGTTGATACTCAGAGGTTACCAGTTCATGGATCTCTGTTTTGTTCCCCAACTAAATTTTAAGCTCAATGAGGGTGGAAACCACTCCATCCACATCAAGCACAGTGGCAGCTGGTGCATACAGCAAGCATGTAGGCTAGTTGAGGTGTTTTTGTTTGTTTGTTTGTTTGTTCTTTTAAGATTTTATTTATTTAAGAGAGAAAAAGCACTCAAGAAAGCATGAGCCAGGTGAGGGGCAAAGGGAGAGGGAGAAGCAGACTCCCCACTGAGCAGGAAGCCCAACACAGGGCTTGATCCTAGGACCCTGGGATCATGACCTGAGCCGAAGGCAGACGTTTAACTGACTGAGCCACCCAGGCACCCCGCTAGTTGAGGATTTTTACATGTCCTTATTACCTGGCTCTTTAAGTATGACAAGACGGTTCAGTCATGACTCAGGTATAAACAGAGTGGTGTGTTTTGTTTTATTTGTTTCATGGTTTTGTTTTTAGGAAAACACATGTCTGGTCAGTAGCATTTCATCAATTTGGTGTTCATTCATTCATTCATTCATTCATTCACTAGCAGGCTCCTCCTTTGGGAGCCTTTTTTCCTGTACTGAGTTTTTGAATGCTGTGTTTTTACTGCACTGGGGATTTTATTCTTTAAACTCTATAATTGTTTTTGATAAATCTCTATCTCTTGGATACTGGCTTAGAGATAATTCTTTTCTATTAAGTACTTCTTAGAGTGGTTGACCATAAACCGTTTGAGAAATCACCACTTTTATTAATGACTTTTGAGATTTGGCAGCAACTTAAATTGATAGTAATGGAATGTGCTTTGAGTGGAAAACTGTAAGATAGACAGCATTTCACTCTGCAAACCAGACTGGAGATGATGTATCTGACAGGAAAATATAACTTATTGGTGGTTTAGGTCAGTGTCTCAGGTAATGCAAGGCTCAGCAGTAGTGATTGCAACGTAAGAATTAAAAAGAAACACTTATGTGGTCGGGCACTGTTTTAAGTGCATATGCTATTCATATGCTTGTATGAATTTATTTAATCCTCCCAGTGACCACATGCAGTGTCTGTGCTGCCATTCTTCACCCTTTACTAATGAGAACATTGAGGCATGGAGAAGTGTGTGACTTGACGATGGGTATGGTCGTGTGACCACAAATAGTCCCTCTGGGACTGGAGATATTCTTTTTTTTTTTTTTTTCTTAAAGATTTTATTTATTTGACAGGATGAGCATGAGAGAGCATGAGCAGAGGGAGCAGCAGGCAGAGAGAGAGGGAGAAGCAGGCTCCCCATGGAGCAGGACGCCTGATATGGGACTCAATTGCAGGATCCTGGGATCATAATCTGAGCCAAAGGCAGGTGCTTAACCAACTGAGCCACCCAGGTTCCCAGAAATATCCCGATTATGTATAGTATGTACCTGGAAGATTGGGAAATTTGTAAATTATTCTTTTGGTGGTTTAGGGCAATTATGTTTACTGTTTCCATTATAGATTGTGTATGTTTATGATTGCTAGCTTTTCGTGTTTTTTACATTGTGGAAAAAAAACATGACTATGATAAGTTTTGAACTCCTTTAGAAGGCTTCTAAAACAAATAACATCATGTTTTGATAAGCTAAGAGACTTCCAAAGCATTCCTGTTCCCAGAGGAAAGTGGCTTCAGTTAAAAATGATGAACTTGGGGCACCTGCGTGGGTCAGTTGGTTAAGTTTCTGCCTTCAGCTCAGGTCATGGTCTCAGGGTCCTGGGATCAAGCCTTGCATTGTCAGGCTTCCTGCTCAGTGGGGAGTCAGTCTGCTTCTCCCTTTCTCTGTGCCCCCCCCCACCCCCTCCAGGGCTCTTGAGTGCTTTCCCTCAAATAAATAAATAAAATCTTAAAAAAAAAAAAAAAAAAAGAATGGATTAATGAGGGGTCCCTGGGTGGCTCAGTTGTTACGCATTGGCCTTTGGCTCAGGTCATGAATCCCAGGGTCCTGGGATTGAGCCCCATGTGGACCACCCTGCTCGGTGGGGGGTCTGTTGCTCCCTCTGCCTGCCCCAGCTCATGCTGTCTCTCGATAAATCTTAAAAATGATAAACTTTGCCTCTTTACCAAGTGATACTGGTGAGAAGGCTTTTGGAAAAATGTGAATGTGATTTATACATAATAATATGCTTTCTCTCTGAAGTCTTCTTACTAGAGCAGAATGTGTAACCTCTAGCTCAGTTATGGTATCCTAGCAAGCTGGCTGTTCTGTTGTTTTTTCAAAGCTGGGGCTGCAGATGCTTGTGCTTTGAGGGACGAGGCAGTCAGTAAGAAAGCCATTGAGGGTTGGAGGTGGGAATGCAGTAGGGAGTGATAAGGAGTGGGGTAAGGGGTCAGCCGTGCTTCTGCCCTCTGTGTGGGGAGCTGCTTTCCTCCAGTTGATGACTGACCAGAGAATATGTGGCATGGGTTGCCAGATAGAACCATTTTTTTCAGTTGGATCAACACATTCTTTAAATGAAAAATTTCCTGACTTCAATACTTAGGAAGAAAATTTAAATTAAAGCAGTACTGGAAAGCATGGTGGACCCCACATACAAAGGAGAATAGGGGACCTTGGAAGGAGCTTTTGCATCCATCCTTACACTCTCCTGTGGCATTAAATTCCTGCTTTTGTGTGCCTATTTGGTTGTATAGTACATAGATGTATACCTGAAAAGTTGTGTGTAAGCTAGTTTTGTTTCTTTTCTATATCTAAAAAATAGCCTTATGCCTTATTGTAGAAGATGTGGGCCTTCTGATGTGAGTCCTTGTACAGCCAGTAATCACTCAGTGTATTTGTTTTGCATGTTCGTTCTTCTGTGTTTAAAATGGAGAACACGGTTGGATATTGTATATTGCCTGAGTTAAGTTCATGAGCAAGGCCTGCTTTGGGTTACGCAGATTCTTATGGCTGTGGTGTTTGTTGTAATGAGATTTGACCTGTCAGGGGAGCTGTAGACACTTGGAAGAGTGTTTGGTCCTTAATACTAGTATCTAAATTCTAGGCATGTTGCCTGTATCTTCCAGTTTCAAAAAAATCTATGTCAATCTGTTTCTTTATAACCTAGTGCTGTTTCTGTTTCATTTTTTTTCTGCCTTGTTTTATATTCAATCCTTCTCTTTGGCTCACAACAGCAATCTGGTCCAAAGATTTACTTTTTCTATTTCCAACGCTATCATTATTTTTATGTAAAAAGTATGCTTTGAGTTACAGCAATTCATGAAGCTCAAGCTTCTACTCTGTAGGGAGAGAAAGAGATGTCATTTGCTACAGAGTTGATACAGACAAATGTCCTGCTGCATGCTGTGTTTCCACTGTAATCCAGGGGTTTATTTTTGTGACACTTAAAGAAAAATGACCATATTGGGGCTGACGCTAAGCCAAGATGACACAGGCCCAAAGTTTTTTTTTTGGAGGAGTGGGGGAACAAGGGGATAGAAACATTTGGAAGAAATAGTCCTTTTTCTCCTTCCTTTATGCATTGTGTTTTCGTTAACAGATTATTGAATGCATTACATTTACTCATATAATTCTGTTTCTTCTGGGTTTCCTGAGCACCCTTTGCTGCTGCTTTTGGAACAATTTCAATCTTGTATGAAAGTTTTAAGAAGACTGAAAATGAACTTCTACATGCCTTCACTGTAAGGCTCCCTTCGAGTTTCTTCAGTTTTCCCAGTTATGTCCTTTACATCTTTCTAGCCTCCTTCAACCTGGAAGAGTTCCTCATTCTTAGCTTTCAGGATGTGGACCTTTCGCAGGCCAGTAACATAGAACATCCTTCCTTTTCTTTGAGGATGTTCTGTATTCCTCCTGCAAATGTCTGTGAGGAGAGATGGGCTGTGCCTACGAGGAATTGGTGGCTCCTTCCTTTAGATTTTTACAGCACTCCACTAATACTTTTATTTGAGTATTTAGGATATTCAATTAGTAAGTATGGTTTCTTTCTTTCTTTTTTTTTTTTAATTTTTATTTATTTATTCATGATAGTCACAGAGAGAGAGAGAGAGAGAGGCAGAGACATAGGCAGAGGGAGAAGCAGGCTCCATGCAGGGAGCCCGATGTGGGACTCGATCCCGGGTCTCCAGGATCACGCCCTGGGCCAAAGGCAGGCGCTAAACCGCTGCGCCACCCAGGGATCCCAATAAGTATGGTTTCTTTGTGCTAAATGGGGATACATTTAAGAATACAATGGATTTAAAAAAAAAAATCCCTGCTTTTGTGAAGCTTACATTTTAGTGAGGGTAACATACCACTTAAAAGATAAATAAATAAACTAGCGGGTAGCCCGGTGGCTCATTGGTTTAGCCCTGCCTTCAGCCCAGGGTGTGATCCTGGAGACCCGGGATTGAGTTCCACGTCGAGCTCCCTGCATGGAGCTTGCTTCTCCCTCTGCCTGTGTCTCTGCCTCTCTCTCTCTCTCCCTGTGTCTCTCATGAATAAATAAATAAAATCTTAAAAAAAATAAATAAACTAGCAAGTATGTCAGATAGTGATAGGTGCTAAAGAGGACAAAATCTGGTGGAAGAGAATGGGGCAGGTATGATGGTTCTTGGTAGGGTGGCCATGGGAGGCTTCCCATGAGGGTGATTCTGGAGCAAGACTCACAAAAAAAGTGAGGTAAAGGCCATGCTGATAGCTGAAGGCGTGCAGTCCAGGAGGAGGGAGCCTAGAGGGTACAAAGGCTGTGCCTCAGATGGGCTGGGTGTGGGGAGAAGGCAGCATGGTGGTTGGAGCCAAGGGGAGAGTGATAGGAAAAGTGAAGCAGGGAACCAATCAGGGCTTATGGCCACGAGGGTCATGAGAAGCCTTTGGAGAGTTTTGAGCAGAGAAGTGACAGGATCTGACTTACGCCTGAGAAGGAACCCCCTATTATGTAGGGAATAGCAGGTATGTGGGGATAGCAAGAAGGGTAGAAACAGGAAGACAGATTAAGGGAATGTGGAAAGTCCTTTTGTATAGTTTTGTTCTCTATGGCACATGGAAGTGACTTAGTGGTTCTCATACTTCAGGATCCATAAGACTTATGTGGGCTCTTTGTGAGCAATGCACAGCTTTTTACTTAGAAACTTGAATCCATTAAGTCTCACCTGTACTGTTAACATCTACCCCTCTCCCCCCAAGCAATTCTCAGGTGAGTGGTCCTTAAACCACAGGTTGATACAGTAACAAGTGAGTTTGGAAGAAGTGAATAATTGGTTTATGGAAAATACTTTAAATGTACTCAGGTATGAAGTGTTTCTTACTCTTCTTGCTTGGTTTCTTACATATTATTCAACTTCTAAAAATCTAATAGTATGAATTTTCTCTTGCAACTGATTTAGTGCATAAAGATCTAACTAGGCAAGAATATTTTTTAAAAGAGAAGTGTGTTTTGTAAAATAAACACAATACTGACATGCTACTTTCCTGCCTCTAAGCATGTGGGTTCAGAAGGAATGAATAAATGGTACCAGTAGGATTCATTCACAAAGAAGCTATTAACTGTATTCAAGAAGAAATTGTATTTAAAGAGTAGGTTGGATGAAGCCACAAAAGATATGAATGAGTATTTTCGATACAGATGGGTATTTAAGAGCAAAAGTGGACTAGATCTGGCTTGGCATTGTATTGTACCAGAGGTCCATGGGATGTATGTCAGAAGGAGTCCTGGAAGCAGAGCTAAGTGTAAAGCACTAAGGGACTTGTCTCTTCTCCTTGGTAAATTAAATTTAGTCATGCATGGGTCACATTGGGTTGAACAAGCGGAAGTTATGCCTTGTTTGTGATGTCATGGTCAGGAGCACAGACTTCGGAGCCAGACTGGTTTCAAATCCTGCTCTGAACTATCAGGGTAACTCATGTTGCTTCAGTTTCCACAGAGGTGGGAAATCCTAGTACCAACCTCACAAGGTCATTGTGAGGTTGGAAAATTAATGACCACAAGGTACTGAGAATGGGGTCTGGCATATTATAAAGGATTCAGCAATTCAGCGTTTTGCCCCCTCCCCCTCCAAATTTTATTGTTACTGTTATATTGCAGTGCTTTCAAACCATGTTTTGCTTTCTGGAATACTATACATTTTCAGTGATTGCTGTTTGGGATGAGTATAGTTATTGGTCATGTCTAAAAATATGCTCACTCGTGCCTCTGTTTATACAAAGAGTTTCAAGTCTTAAGTATAGTTTTGGTCCTTTTTATTTATGACCAGCACATTCTGGAAGTTGGTTGCCATCACTTATGTAACATTAGCTCCACCCCCTTCTTATAAAAGAGGGATGCTCATGCTTGCTTCAGGGACATGTGGTGAGAATTAATGAATAAGTTAATGTTTGTGGCTCTACCCCATTAAGTACTAATTAGCATGAGTTACTGCTCTTATAGTCTCTCCAAGTACCATGATCAAACTGATTCTTAGAACCAGGGGCTTCGAGAGAACTTTTCCTTATGTACTGTGGGGAAGTAGCATCTGAGAACATTTGCTCTTATTACTTCCCATATCTACAAATTTTATACCTCCTCAATAACTGAAAACTAAAGTAAATCAAATAACTTCTTGTAGAACTTAGTCATAAAATGTTACTTGTTAAGTACGAAGTGAAATTTTTCCCTTTGGGAGATCACCATCTTTCATTTTTGACTTTCTCATTGTTATGCAGCAGTTACATCTGTACTTAGCAATAATGTTCTAAAAATTTGCCAAGTCTGTGAAGGCATAGTATGGTAGAGGCAGTCCTAGCATTGCGGTTCAAAGGAAAGAAAGTCTGTATTTCAGTTCTGTCTCACTAGAGGTAAGATTTGGAGCCTTTGTACCTCTGGACCTTTGTGTGTAAAACAGGGATAATAATACCTTTGGAATAACATATGTGAAATAGCAGGCACAAATACCAGCATATGTGCCTCATTGTAGTGAATATAATGATTTTATTACTTTTTCCAATATGATTGAATTTGGTAATGTAACTGGAACCAATTTCATAGTTTTCATATGAAGCAAAAGAAGATATCTTTTAGGGTCCTAGTGTCAATTGGATTTCTGCCTGACATACACTTACCTTAAAGATCTAATTTCCAAACTCACTCTGGGAGAACACCTCTTCTGTCAATTGACAAAGTTAAATCATTAAAAGGATGTGAATATAGAGTGAATATGGGATTGTGTGTGTGTGTATGATATTCAAATAAAGTAATTCAGTGTAACGCAATTTTACATTTCCCTATCTTGTATTAAAATTTAGTAGGAGTAGGCTAACCAAGGGCATGGGTCTGTATCCAAGGAGGGGCTTGGCCTGAGGGAGACTGGCCTTCTGTGCTCCACTAAAGATGATGTTTATTTAACCCCCAGTCTTTTACTCACCTAATTACAAAGTTAAAATTTAATTCCTCGTAAATGTACGCCTGAAAGGATTAGCTACACTCTTGATTGATATGTAAAGAGAGTTTTATAATCTCTGAAACTATGGCTCTTGAGGAACAAAATAAACTATAATTTTGAAATGGGACAGAAGATATTATTATAGGTTTATTCTTAGGATGCTCCTCTTTTGACTTGCCTCTGTAATTAAATATCTACTTGTTGGCAAGGAGGGTGTACAGAGGAACGATTATTCCCTTGCTTTCATCACTGTTGATTTCTTAGGGATGCTTTGAAGTGGTGTCCAACTGTCTTCCCTGGCTTCCAGACGCTTTGATGGAACAATAGGAACTTGTTAAGTACATAACCAGATTCTTTCCACACGGCTCCCTCACGAGGTCTATTTTAAGTTATTAGTTAGGTTTGATGTCCAGACTGAAAAGCACTTATTCACTAGTTCTGATACAAGGTCGAGGAGTTTAACTTCTTTTTTTTTTTGTTTTTTTTTTTTTGTTTTTTTTTTTTTTGTTTTTTTTTTTTTTTTTTTTTTTTGAGGAGTTTAACTTCTTACTAAGACCGAGAGCCTAAAAGTTTTGCCATGTACTACCTACCCCATCTCTCTTCCAAAAAAGAAGTGTAGAAGGAAGGAAGTAAAGCGATGCTTATCTTCTTTATTAAAGTGTCAGAATTTAGACCCTTTTCAGATTTCTGTTATAATTTTGGCGAGTCTCTTGTCTTGGCTTTGTCACTTTCCTCTTCTTATTCCACCTGTTTTATTATTTTATTTCTTATGGTGCTCCTTCTTTTGCAGCCTCCTATCCTCTACCCCACCGTTCATTTTTTGGAGCTCCTGAAAGGAGCCAAAACTTCTTTTTCTCTGTACTCTGTACTTTTTCTTTTTCTTTTTTTTTAAATTTTTATTTATTTATGGTAGTCACAGAGAGAGAGAGAGGCAGAGACATAGGCAGAGGGAGAAGCAGGCTCCATGCACCGAGAGCCCGACGTGGGATTCGATCCCGGGTCTCCAGGATCGTGCCCTGGGCCAAAGGCAGGCGCCAAACCACTGCGCCACCCAGGGATCCCTGTACTTTTTCTTAAGGAATGTCATCCATATGTGGCTGCTGAGTCTACAGTTTTTGTAGGTTTTTTTTTTTTTTCTTTTTAAGATTTTATTTACTTATTAGAGAACAAGCAGTGGGGACGGGCAGAGAGAGAGAGAAGCAGGCTCCCTGCTGAGCAAGATGCCTGATGTAGGACTCAATCCCAGGATCTGGAGATCATGACCTGAGCCAAAGACAGAGGCTTAACCCACTGAGCCATCCAGACACCCCCTGAGTCTCCATTTTTAACTCCAGAACTGACCTGCTTTTCCAAGCCTCTCCCACCTGTTGTTTCCACCTGGTTTTGAAGGGCATGTCAAACCCATCTGTCCCAAACAAACTCCTATTCTTTCACAAAAGCTGGTTCCTATTTTATTTTCAAAGCACAATTCTGTACAAAGCACAATTCCACCTGCTTGAAACTTTCCAGGGAACCCTAAGACCTCGCTGATATGAATGGAAATGGTATAGCCACTGTGGAAGACACTCTGGCCGTTCCTCAAAAAATTAAACCTAGAGTTACTGTATGACCTAGCAATTCCACTCCTAGGTATATGCCCAAGAGAATAGAAAACAAATGTTCGTACAAAATGTATCCAGGAATGTTCAATAGCAATGATATTCATAATAGACCACAAGTCAAAATAAATGTCCAAGGTATGAATGGGTAAATAAAATGATGTATACATATAATACAATGTATACATACAGCTATTGTATAGGGGAGTGAAGAACTGATGCATTCTGTAACATAGATGACTCTTGAAAACTTTATATAAAGTAAAAGAAGCAAGACGCAGAAGTCCACATGTATATTCAGATTATATGATGCCCAGCATAGGCAAATTCCTAGCAGATTAATGGTTGCCAGGACTGGGAGGAGAAGGAAACAGTATTTCCTTTTGATTTATGAAAGTGTTTTAGAATTAGATAGTGGTGATCATTACTATATTTTGAAGATGCTAAAAATCACTGAATTGTACAGTTTGAAATGGTGACTATATTAGTTTCTTAGGGCTGCTGTAACAAAGTACCACAAACTCAGTGATGTAAAATGGAGAAACATCTTGTCCCCTGGTTCTGGAGGCCACAAGTCTGAGACCCAAGTGCTGGCAAAGTTGTTTCCCTCTGAGGATGTGGAGGGGTTCCAGGCTTCTCTCCTAGCTTCTGCTGGATTGCTGGTGATCTGTGGCCTTCCCTGGCTCATAGACTCATCACTCCAGCTCTGCCTTCATCTTCATGTGACGTTCTTCCTATGTACGTGTCAGTGTCCAGATTTCCCCTTATTATAAGGACACCGTCCTTATTGGATTAGGGCTCACCTTAATTATCATAACTAATTACGTCTGTAACAGCCCTGTTTCCAAATAAAGTCCCGTTTTGAGGTACTGGTTTTGACTTCATTTGAATTTTTCAGGGTCCAAATTTAATCCATAACAGTAAACTTGTATGTTCTGTGAATTTTACCTTAATTAGAAGAAAAAAATCCAAACCAAAAAAACCTTTAGGGAGCTTCTGACTGCTGTCGAGTAAGAGACCAAAGCACTGAACACAGTCTGGGCCTCGCCTCTCTCCTTGGCCTATCCTCTTCTCTTACTCTGGGTCCTGGCCAGCTGGCTTTCTTCCTGTGCCAGCCATGCTCCCTCTGACCGCAGGGCCTGTGCCTAGGAGTTGCTTGTATTCCTTTTTTTTTTTTTTTTTTTTTGCCATCCCCTTCTTTCTATTTGTTCTGACCTCCGTTCCGGTGTTCCTTTCACATGGGACTTGCGGTATAAGGCTGCCTCCTCTCTCCTATACACCACCCCTGATGTGGTCATCTACTGCTGTGTGCCTGAGCGCTCCTCAACTTCCTGATGTTAGACAACAGCCATCTGTCATGCTCTTGGATTCTGCGGCTCAGGAATTCAGATTCGCTGATGGTGATCTGTTTCTCTGTAATGTCTGGAGCTTTGGCAGGGAAGATCTCAACAGTGTGGGGCTGGAATCTTCTGGGAGCATCTCCACTCCTGTGTCTGGTGCCTGGACTGGGATGACCCAAAGACTGGGTTCTGCTGGGACTGTTGACCAGTGCTGCTACCCATGGTTCCTTGATGTGGCTTAGACGTCCTCACAGCAGTGCAACCTCAGGATAGTCAGACTTGTTACAGGACAGTGTGAGGCTCCAAGAGTGGGTATTCTGGCAAATAAAAAGAAGAAGCTGTGTGACCTAGCTCTGGCAGTCCACAGCCTTGTTTCCATTCCATATGCTAATGGTTGAAGCTGCTGTGGCCCACCCAGATTCACAAGGGGGCACCTAGACCTCACCTCTCAATGGGAGGAATACCAGAATTTGTGGCTGGGTTTAAAAATAACCACAATACTCCTCAATCTATGTTCCTTCAGAGTGTCCCCCTGCTGTTAATCACTCCTCTGTGTTATTATTGCATTAATTTCCATCTTTCCAACTAGATGATGAGCTTACTTTGCTCACCATGATATTCCCAGCATCTAATACAGTAAATGGCACATAATAGATACTTGGTAAGACTACAGAATGGAAATTGACTGTGAGGAGTTAGAAAAGACACAGCAAGGAAAGGTATTCACTTATGCCCTAAAAATCATGAGCTTGTACGTCCGATCCAAGCACCACCACTACCAAATAAGCCCAGTGATCCGTGGCTGTATTGTTTCATCCTCATGATCTCAGTTGTTTGGCAATAAATCTGGCTGCCTTGTGACTATTGATCGTGCAGGAGACATCTGAGAGCTGATACCCATGAGAAAGTCCTCTTGACGCCTGCAGTAAAACATAGCAACATAAGTATAAGTGAAGCCAAATGTTTGCTGAATGAATTCCCCACAAGGGAATAAACAGAATTAAAAATTTAAGGTTTAAATAGGCTAATACTAATAAGGTGTGTGTGTGTGCCCATGGCTTGCTGTGCCTGTTGGGTGAAGAAAGGAAGGGTAGTAAGGGATCTGGTTTATTTTTAACAGACTGAGTTTATCAGAGCTGTGTGGGGCTGATCATATTTATTTAACATGCTTGACAGAATTTAGAATGAGATTCTCCTTTCCATCTCCTTGACTCCTTATTTCTTTGAAAAATTTCAAGTCTGAGACAGATACACATATAACCTTGCCAGGCACATGGTTCACTTGCTCCTCAGACTCCTGCATAGCTGCTTGACATTTGTGCTACAGACTTGGCAGCAGAATGCCCATTTCCCTTCCTTGCCTGTACATTTTCAGGGCAGTTGTTTACACAGAACCTCTTAAAATGCAGAGGGATGTAGTTCAGTAAATTAAAATGCAATTTTATTTAGTTTTTGCCTCTACATACCAAAGACTCCAAAGTAGTGTGGGGTGATAGTGTTGAAAACACTGGCTTTGGAGTCCCACGGACCTAGGTTTTGAACCTTGACCCTGCCACTTTTTATTGCTATGACCTTAGGCAAGTTAGTTACCCTCCATATGCCTCTTTCACTTAAAGGGGGAGGAGGGAGGAGATAATAATAGAGCTGTTAGAAGAATTTAGTGAGAGCATACATATAAAGATCCTAGTACCGTCTGGCACATAGTGAATGCTCAATCAGTGTTAGTTATTATGACTATTATCATGCAAATGTAACTGCTTGGGGTTTACTTGGAATTTAAGTATAGTAATATTGGAATGGCTTTCAAAGAGTGCTTGATCTTATTCTGATTTTGCTCTTAATTGGAAAGTAAGTTTATGCTGTTTCAAGTTTGGGATGTTTGTAGGTTATTAGTGTGATGGTTCCTACCTTGTCTTTAATACTTGTGGCTTTTGCTTTGAAAAGTGTCTGTTAAAGAATGAATAGAAATTCAGAAGGAGAAATGGTTTGAAATTCTGGGACTTTAGAAAGTTGAATGTCTTTGGGGCCTGGATGGCTCAAGCAGTTAAGTGTCTGCCTTTGGCTCACATCATAATCCCGGAGTCCTGGGATCGAGACCTGTGTCTGGCTCCCTGCTCAGCGGGGAGTCTGCTTCTTCCTCTTACTCTGTGTACACGTTCTCTCCCCCTCTCCCCATCTCCCCCTCTCCCCTCTCCCCCTCTCTCCTTCCCTCCCTCCTTCAAATAAATAAAATCTTTAAAAAATAAGTTAAATGTATTTTTCTAACATCTACCATCTACCATCAGTAAGACTGTCAGAATAAGAGACGCTGATTTTAAGATGTCAGCTTTAACTGTGGTGGCTCCCCATTTCTGGACAAGGGTCAGCATGGCGGGGCCTCTGGAAGGACCCCTCAGTTCAGAAGGCTCTTGCTAGTTGCTGCTCATGTAACCAGGGACAATGGCAGATCTGTGGTCTGTCGCAAAGTGAAGTTGGGGGAGGGAGGATTTTGTAACAGATGGTTTCTTGGCTATCTGGGGCCTGTCCAGCTCTAAGCTTTGAAAACGATGGGCCAGACCCTAAACTGGCACGGATATGGGCTCGATTGCCAGAACAGGAAGTGAGGTCCTAGGGTGATATCTTTGGGGCAGCTGCTGCAGCTTGGCTGGTGGGCGGCCCTGGCAGCATTGGCTTCCCATGGTTTGGTGAAGCGACTGTGTGTGGTGCAATAATGACAATGAGGTGGGGAACCTGGCCCGGAATCTGAGGTCGTGACCCTTGTGGGGCTGTTGGCCTGTATTGGAAGGGGTGTCAGCTACTGTGCCTTGTGGGGCTTGTGCCACCTTTGCCATGGATGAAAATGAGCGAATGTGGGAGCCAAAGATCTATGCCTCTTGTACCGGTCAGCCTGGCTTTCCGGTTTGGGTGTGAGAACAGTAAGCAATGCTGTGTGGGAGGGCTTGGCTGTTCGCTTTGACATTAGCTTCCAAAGACTAGGAGCTTATCCCAGAATTTGCTAACCTCCTCTGATACCTTTTTGGAATAATTAAATCATTTTTGGCTGTGTTTAAAAATGTATTTGGCCTGCCTCTTACTAGCTGGGTGTCCTTGGGCAAATTACTTAATCTCTCTGTGCTTAGTTTTTCTTATCTATGAAGAGGCCAGACTGGATGATGTTATAAGCATGAGATGATCTTTAACATCCAACTCTAATTAAATCCTTTTATGTATCCTCAAATATACACATATATATACACAGATATACCTATATACATATACACGTGTGTGTGTGTGTAGTTCTTTGAGTCTAGTTGACACCCAACATTACATTAGTTATGGGTGTATGACTTAGTGATTTGACAAGTTTATACATTATGCTGGATTCACCACAAAGGTAGCTGCCATCTGTCTTGCTACATCGCTATTACAATATGTATGTATCTTCATATATTTTGATATTTGCTTCTTTGAATAGTGGACTCCACAAATTTACTTCTTAGAGTGAAACATAAACCATTTCTTTTGCTCTTAACTTCTTTTTTAAATATTTAGGTGGTATTCCTCCATATCTAGTACTTAAGAATTTGGAAATCAAAGTGTCATTTTATGGAGGGAGGGATCCAGATTTTATTTTTCTTGCAGCCTGGAAATGATCTCATCCCATTTGTTGTTGGGACAATACTGGTTGCAGTTGCTGTTGGGGAGGTGACATATAGGACACATGGCATTAAATGATAAAAGCTTATTCTTGCAATGGCAATAGAGGCCATCTTGTCAACCCTTTCAGGTTGAGAGGAGGAGATTGAGACTCAGATAGGTTTCACCTCTTGTCTGAGACTGTGCTGCTAGATCCTGTGAGGGCCGAGGCTGTGCCCTGTTCACTGTGACCTCTCTCCTGCCTTTTGGGCATCTGGTCCAGCTGGTTTCTTTATTAGCATTTGTCAGAGTGACTTGAGGTAAAGATGGCCTCACATTACCTCTCCTCTGACCTTGGTAGGTTCTGAAATGCCAAGTTACCCATATTCAGAAGAATTATTTCAAGGTAGAACAAACTCCAAGAGCTTTGCTCTTCCTCTTTGGTATGGTCTGTGTAGACATGGGTGGTTTCTCAGGAGCTGGGCTCAGGTCCTAGAAATGTTTTTCATGAGAGGTCACTTCCTATCTCTTCTCCAACAATTCCTTTGTCTCTGCGGGCTCAACTTTTTAAGAGGAAAGCAGAGGTATAATTCTGAAGAATGATGCAGATTTGATGGAATGTAAGAGAGGCAAGAGCTGAGCAGGTTGGGTTAATATGGAACTAAGAAAGCATTGTGAGGGAAAAGTGCACCCAGAAAGGCCTTGCACATCTCCTAGTGTTTGGATAGAATTTAAGGCAGAACTCTGGGAAAAATTGGAAACATCCTCTAGACATTGTACATTCTCAGAAGTGAGTTCCCACATCTTTGTCTCGCTTCCTTTTGGTTCTCATTGTTCTACTTCTTAACTCCCCATAGCTGCC
Source organism: Canis lupus familiaris (assembly GCF_011100685.1). NCBI lineage: Eukaryota > Metazoa > Chordata > Mammalia > Carnivora > Canidae > Canis > Canis lupus. The sequence goes on from NC_049253.1 coordinate 19,084,829, forward strand.
AAATGCCCTATATGTTTCCTAGGACTGTTTCTGCCTTAATTCCATCGCTTCTTCCTTTTTCTAAGATTCTATCTATCTATCTATCTATCTATCTATCTATCTATCTATCTATCTATTCATATGAGAGCACAAGCAGGGGGAGTGGGAGCGGAGCCGGAGAAGCAGGCTCCTGGCTGAGCAGGGAGCCTGACGCGATCCCAGGACCCTGGGATCATGACCCCAAGGGCAGACACTTAATCGACTGAGCCACCCAGGTGCTCCCCCCATTGGTTCTTCCTAATTGAAATAGACCTTATTTTACCATTTACCTTATTTTCTTTAAGACACTAACTCTTAAAAACATGTGTGTGTGAGGTGCCTGGGTGACTCAGTTGGTTAGGTGGTTAAGTGTCTGCCTTTGGCTCAGGTCGTGATCCCAGGATTCTGGGATGGAGCCCCAGGTCAGGCTCTTCGCTCAGCAGGGAGCTTACTTCTCCCCATACTGCACCACCATCCCTCCTCCTCCGTTCATGCTTGCCAGCACATGCACTCTCTCTTTCTGTGAAATAAATAAATCTTAAATATGTTTGGCATTCCAGTGGATCGAAGAATAAATGTGTGTATTTAAGGTCGTGTTTTTATTTTCCCTAAAAGCACTATTAAGAAACCTCTAGGGCAGCCTGGGTGGCTCAGCGGTCTAGCGCTGCCTTCAGCCCAGGGCCTGATCCTGGAGACCCAGGATCGAGTCCCACGTCGGGCTCCCTGCATGGAGACTGCTTCTCCCTCTGTCTTTGTCTCTGCCCCTCTCTCTCTGTGTCTCTCATGAATAAATAAATACAATCTTTAAAAAAAAAAAATCTCTGCATCTGAGAATCTGGAAATAATGAATTAAATGCTAGACTTTCTCAGTGAAGAGAGAAGCTGAGTGGTTGAGAGCAGAACTGTTAGAAATGAAGGGCCATGAAAACCATGGAGGTGGGGGCATTTTGCTAAGTGAAGTAGAAAAATACTGTATTGTTTAATGCCTGAGGTTTTCAGGCTTGGTTATATCTTGTACGGGGGGGAGCCTCTCAAGAATTTTTAGGAAAGCATGACACTAGGCTCTCCTGGTCCCGAGGCACAAAAACATTGTAGCAGGGTTGCTGTTAGGTTACAGGTGACAAGAGAGGGGAGAATCCATATCTAAGGATGCAGACCGTCCCATGGCCAGGCCTCACAGGTACTACGTTGATAGGTTTTTCTGGATCCAAGATCTAGATTGGGGATGTCACCAGCAGGAGTTTGTGACTACTAGCTCTGCTCTAAACCAGCTGGGTGACTTATTATGTGTCTTGCTAATTGTCATCATCTTTGTTAAGTAGAACTTCTGATTAAATTTTTTGTCTTCTCTCATTGGCCAGAGGGCATAGTGCATGTGATGTAGGGAGGATGGTGGAGGTGGTTGACTGCAAGGCCGTTTGGTGTGGGCCTCACGTGCAGGAAGGGCATCACCTGGTTCCCCTAGTGTTATCTGCACATGAACTTATACATTCCGTCACAGAGACGAACTGGCAAGATTGAAAGAAGATGGCATTCATCATCCAAATTTAAATTTGTTTCTCATTAAGGAGATTCTCCCTGTATGCACCATGAATTAATATGTTTTATAAATCTTGTAACTGTCTCATGAAGAGCATAATTAGTCATAAGTGTTTGGGTGTTAGAAATGTGAATTTGTTCAATGTAGGTATTAAAATATCCTGTCAATTCTTTATTAACCTAACTGGGAGTGTTGCAGTTGAGGGGGGCTCAAGCCTTCTCCACTCTCAAAGGCCCTGCTGACCCGTCTTTGCATTGGCTCTCCTGGATCATGGGCTCACTCCTACTCAGTCAGCTGTGAGTGGGGCCACCACCTGAGCTGGAAAACTGTCCCCTTGGTACTGGGAACAGCCTAGGGCCTTTTCCTTAGGAAGTGCTGTGGGTGCCGTGGACTTAATGATGAGATCGAGGTTGGAGATCGGAATTGAAGATGGAGACTGTTGAGAGTCTGGCTAGGAAGACTAAAGAATGGGACCCTCAGCAGAGCTCTGATTGAGTCCTGAGATACCCCAGGTCTTAGGCAGCTCAGCTCACTTCTCTGCATTTACTCTTGTAAACTATAGGTGAACAATGCCAAGTGGCTTTTGAAAACCAAACACTGTAAAACTCACTTGTGTTTTGAGATATCAAGCCACTGCTAAAATACTTTCTTAAAAATGAAACAATTGAGGCCGTTGACAGTTGTTTTGCTAAAATTTCACAGCGAACAGCTCTATGAGAAGAGCAGTCCCAGAAATAAGGAGAGGATAAAGATATGCAAGGGGCCATCTAGGCAGCTAGGTAAAGGCTGGAAGTGATAATTGGCTGTGCTGAGGGAGGGGTCACATTGGAAAACAATGAAAATGCAGTGTGAGTCGTTCTTGGGGGGAACTCTAAAATGAAAAACTGACATTAAGTAGTGACAGTGACCAGGCATTTAAAATTCATAGACCTGCCTTTCCCACCTGACCCCCTCCCCTATTTCTCATTATCAGCCTTTAATAATTTATGCTGTAACTACCACCAAGAGAGGACTGGGTTGCTTCAATCATCAGGTTTGTTGTCATTTGGCTAAAGCTTTGATATCCACAATAGGGACTAGAAAATTGTATGGGGAAAGATTGGTGTGTTAGCAGACCTCGAAGTAAGCAGTCTGGGACTCAGTTGCATTATGAAGGAAGGGATTTTGGACCTTGGTGTCTTGCAAAGACCACATTTGCATTATTAGAGAACACAGGATTATGTGAAAGATGGTCTTTGCAACTGTTAAACTAGCTTAGTGGGTATGGATTCCTGTTCACTCACAAAATCCCTTTCTGATGTGGTTGTTGAAACTCTGACCATACCATAAATGACCCTAATAAAACCTGCCTGGGATATCAAAGTATCTGGAAATACCACGAGAGCATAGGCACCATTTGTAAGCCTGCTGCTTTATGGACAAAGTGCTTATCAGTAATTAAGGCACCACTTTACGTTTTTCTTCAGACTTCTTTCATATAGAGGATTGACTTGGTATTTCAGTATGTTATTTTGCCAGGAAAATGTCAGGTTAGTGCTCCTCTCGATAGGACACTGTACATCTCAATCAGCTGTGGAACTTAGGAAAGTGCAGATGCCGGGCTCAGCCTGGAGCTGTTTGCCTTATTCTCCAGCACAGGGCCATCACTGTGGTTTTGATTGTAACATCTCGGATGTTACCTTCTCCTGAGTTCCTTCAGTAAATGCAGACCCAGCTTGGTGATTGTCACTGAGCTGAGTATAAAATGGTGAACAAAACAGAAATGGTTCTTGACATCCTGGTATTTACATCTAGGAGGGAGCCAGGAAATAAGTACATAAATACTGCAGGAAAAAGAAATGTGTAAATCGCATTAAGCGCGGCTGAGAGAGAAACAAAACGGGGCATTGGAAGAGCCTCTGCACCAAGAGCCCAGTGTAGGTGGGAGGACAAGCCTCTCTGGGGGAAGTGATGCTGCAACTGGAAACCAAAGAATGGAGAAGACTAGCTGAGTGAAGAGAGGGGCCCGAGTATTTCAGGCAGGGGAACTGTTGGGGGGCAGGGACAGCGTATTGGAAGGTCCTGAAGAGGGAAGAGGCTCCCTGGGGAGTGGGAAGTGAGAGAGGAGTATGCTCCTGGAGAGCTGATGGAAGGTCATGTTGTGTCTCTTCTACATTCCCATAGGATTGTGCTTACCAGGTGACCTGCCTGTGTTGCCCTTTATTATTATTGCTCTTTTATTACAAATTCTTTTAAGAGGATCTGAAGCAGACTCTGTGCTGAGCCCGGCTCAGTGCTCAGTCCCATGGCCCCTAGATCATGACCTGAGCCGAAGTCAAGAGTCGGATGCTTAAGCGACTGAGCCACCTAGGCACCCCTATTATTGCTATTTTAATTAAACTTTTATTTTGGGATAATTGTAGATTCCACTGCAGTTGTAAGAAATAATACAGAGAGATCCTGTGTACCCTTCACCTGGCTTCTTCCAGTGGCAACATCTTGCAAAATTACAGCGTAATATCACAACCAGGAAACTCACATTGATGCAGTCCACTAAGTTTATTCAGATTTTACCAGCATTACCTGTGTGTGCATGCACCTGTGTGTGTAGTGTATTTCTATGCAGTTATATCATATGTTGGTTCATGTATCACAATAGTCAAAGTATAGAACAGTTTCGTTACCACAAGGATCTCTCATCCTTTAGAAAAAATTGAGATATAATTGACATATAACATTAGTTTCAGGTGTACTACATGATTTGAGATATATGGTGGAATGATCACCCCAGCACACATTTAAATGTCTCTCTAAAGGCAAAGGGGTCCTTGCCAGTTACATCAGCTTCACTGTTTAGGTCCCTTAAGCTAATTCTAGGGTTTCTGTTGGCTTAGTTTTGGGAGTTGTAAATGTATTTCACTTGAACATTACAAAAACTGAAAGATTAGTTTAAGCAAAAGAATATAATTGAAGGATGCATCATTGTTCTTGTAAATCCCTTAATGCTTGGCCATTGTTTTCTAGCCTTTTCATTCTGTGTTGTCCCCTGCTTGGAGTACTGGGCTGGAAGCCTTCACCTCTAACCTGTCTCTAATGCCTGCTGCTTGCAGCTCACTTGGTGGTTTCTTCCCTCCCTCCCTCCCTCCCTCCTCTTCCATGGAAGGGAGATGGGATAGAGAATTTACTTAGCTATCCTTTGGAATATAATATATCTCCGTTTCCAGTGAAGGAATTCTGGTGGGTTTATTGACAGGTATTGGTTTCTCTCCAGAATTAGGAAACCCAGGAAGTATTAGGTACAACTGCATTATTGATGATAATGCCTTTTGTTCTTTAAGTTTGAGACATTGCCCTGTCTGCAGTTGTAATGTGTTTTTCAGCACAATGGCTGCTGACTTAGGGACAAAAGGAGGCTGAATCCACTGAAATGTATCCCACTCTCCAACCGCCAAGGCTATGGAGAGGCATCAGCTTGGAAGAGGGGTAGGTTCTTTTTTTATTTCTCATAAAGCAACTGAGGAAGCCGAGCCCATTTCTAAGATCCTCTCTGGGTGCCATAAGGGCTGGCCGTGGCCATGCCTGAGAGAAACCTCAGTGGGCTCTGGGTCCTGCATCCCTGCTCAGGGACATCCTGCTCTTACCTGGTGAGATGTGATTGGAAATATGTTTAGTCCTCTGCATCACATGGAGCTGCCACCCTTGTCTCTCCTGGTTACTAGTTTTTATTTTATTTTTAAAATTTTAATTTCCGTATAGTTAACATAGTGTTACATTAGTCTCAAGTGTACAATACAGTGATTCAGTAATGGTATACATTACTCAGTGCTTTTTGTGGTAAGCGTGCCGTTCATCCCGTCACCTATTTCCTCCATCCTCCACCTACCTCTCCTCTGATAACCATCAACTTGTTCTCTAGAGTTAAGAGTCTGTTTCTTGATTCATCTCTTTTTTCCCCCCACTTTGTTTTGTTTCTTAAATTCCTTATATGACTGAAATCATATGGTGTTTTCTTTCTCTGACTGATTTCATTTAGCATGATATCTTCTAGATCCATCCATGTTGTTGCAAATGTCAAGATCTGATTCTTTTTTATGATGGAGTAATTTTCCATTATATATATATTATATATAAAGAGTATATAAAATATACTCTTTTTAATATACTACCTCTTTTTTTTTTTTTTTAAAGATTTTATTTATTTATTCATGAGAGACACAGAGAGAGGCTGAGATGCCAAGACATAGGCAGAGGGAATTGATCCCAGGACCCTGGGATCACGACCTGAGCCAAAGGCAGACACTTAATCATTGAGCCACCCAGGTTCCCCAATATACTACCTCTTTTCAATCTATTCATCTATTTGCGGACACTTGGATTGCTTCCATATCTTGGCTACTATAAATAATGCTGCAGTAAACATAAAGGTACAAAAATTAGTGTTTTTCTGCTCCTTGGGTAAATATTTAGTCGTGGAATTACTGGATCATATGGTAATTCTATTTTTAATTTTTTGAGGGACCTCCATACTGTTTTCCGTAGTGGCTGCACCAGTTTGCATTCCCGACAACAGTGCTGGAGGGTTCCTTTTTTCTGTACATCCTTGCCAACACCTGTTGTTTCTTGTGGTGTTGATTTTCACCAATCTGACATGTGTGAGGTGATACCTCATTGTGGTTTTGATTTTGCATTTCCCTGATGATGAGTGATGTTGAGCATCTTTTCATGTGTCTGTTGGCCATCTGTATGCCTTCTTTGGAGAAATGTCTGTTCATGTCATCTGCCCATTTTTAATTGGATCATTTGGATTTTTGCTGTTGTATAAGTTCTGTATATATCTTGGATATTAACTCCTTATTGGATATGGTATTTGCAAATATCTTCTCCCATTCAGTACATTGTCTTTTTTTGTTGTTTTTTCCTTTGGTGTATGGAAGCTTTTTATTTTGATGCAGTCCCAATAGTTTAATTTTGTATTTGTTTCTCTTCAGAGACATTTCTAGAAAAATGTTGTTATGGCCAATGTCAGAGAAATTACTACCTATGCTTTCTTCTAGGATTTTTTGGTTTCCAGTCTTACATTTAGGTCTTTAATCCATTTTGAATTTACTCTTGTATATGGTAGGAAAGTGGTCCAGTTTCATTCTTTTGCATGTGGCTATCCTGCACCATTGTTGACTTCTTCCCATTGTCTATTCTTGCTTGCTTTTCTGAAGATTGACCGTATAATCGTGGGTTTTTCTGAGTTCTCTAGTCTGTTCTATTGATCTATGTGTCTGTTTTTGTGCTAGTATCTTAATCTTTTGATCACTACAGCTTTGTAGTATATCTTGGTATCTGGGATTGTGATACTTCCAGTTCTTTTTCAAGATTACTTTGGCTATTTGGGGTCTTTTGTGGTTCCATTCAAATTTTAGGATTGTTTGTTCTAGGTGTGTGAAAAATGCTGCTGGTATTTTGATAGGGATTGCATTAAATCTGTAGATTGCTTTGGGTAATATGGACATTTTAACAGTATTTGTTCTGCCAATCCATGAGCATGGAATATCTTTTCGTTTGTTTAATCTTCAGTTTCCTTCATCAGTGTCTTATAGTTTTCAGAGTGCAGGTCTTTTACCACCTTGGTTAATTTTATTTCTAGGTATTTTATTTTTGGTACAGTTGTAAATGGGATTGTTAATTTTTCTTTCTGCTGCTTCATTGTTAGTGTATAGAAATGGAATGGATTTGTGTATGTTGATTTTGTATCCTGTGAACTTATTGAATTCATTTATTCTAGTAGTGTTTTGGAGGAGTCTTTAGAGTTTTCAACATATAATGTCCTCTTAAAATAAAGTTTTATTTCTTCTTTATCAATTTGGATGCCTTTTATTTCTTGTCTGATTGCTGCTGGAGGACTTCCACTAGTATGTTGAATAAAAGTGGTGAGATTGGACATCCTTGTCTCGTTTCTGATCGTAGGGGAAAAGTTCTATTTTTTCCCCATTGAGTAGGATGTTAGCTGTGGGTTTTTCATATGTACTTATTTTTTTATTTTGTTTTCACTTTTATTTCTTTTTTCTCTTATTAATTTTCCCCCAGTTATGGCTTTTATTATGTTGAGGTATGTTCCTGCAAACCCACTTTGAGGGTTTTTATCATGAATGGATGTTGTAATTTGTCAGGTGCCTTCCTGCATCTATTGAAATGATCATTGAGTTTTTATCGTTTCTCTTGTTGATGTGATGTATCACACTGATTGATTTGTGAATGTCGAACTGCTCTTGCATTCCAGGAATAAATCCCACTTGGTTGTGATGAATAATTTTTTAAAATGTATTGTTGGATCTAGTTTGCTAATATTTTGTTTAGGAATTTTGTGTCTGTGTTCATCAGAGATATTAGCCTGTAGTTCTTGTTTTTTGGTAGCATCTTTGGTTTTAGTAACAGGGTAATGCTGGCCTCAGAATGAATTTGGAAGTTTTCCTTCTATGTTTTGGAATGGTTTGGAAAGAATAAGTACTAACTTTTCTTTAAATGTTTGGTAGAATTCACTGTGAAGCCCTCTGGTCCTGGACTTTTGTTTTTTGGGAATTTTTTGTTTATTGATTCCATTTCATTGCTAGTAATCAGTCTGTTAAAAGTGTCCATTTCTTCCTGATTCAGATTTGGGAGATCGTGTGTTTAAGAATTTATCCATTTGTCCAGTTTTTGGCATATAATTTTTCATAACATTCTTATAGTCCTTTGTATTTCTGTGGTGTCAGTTCTGATTTCTCCTCTTTCATTTGAGTTTGAGTCCTTTTTTTGGTGAGTCTGGCTTAAGGTTTATCTTGGTTACTAGTTTTAATGGGTGTATTAATGTCTGTGCATACAAATCCTATTTGTAAGCATTTGATACATTTAAAATATGAAATATTTTATGAAATATTCATGGTGATGAACTGACATTTTAGCTTATCAAAAAAGTAGTATTCTGGTATAACTCAAACCTAGTTTCATTCTGGGGCAGTACTTTCCACAACTATGTGCATTGCACTTACATCCTATTCACTCACAGAGGCTGCCTCACGTAACTTTCCAAGGCATTTGTACTTTGATATTACATTTGATACTTGTTATTAATAAGATTGAGCAAGTGTACTTTATCCTCAATTTATAAAGGAGGAAACTGTAGAAGGGGAAGGTTAAGTGGCTTGCCCCAAACAAATTAAATGTTTGAGTCAGGGCTAGAAAATGGGTTCTCTGCTTCCTTCTGGAATTCGTGTGGAGTAGTCTCCTGTGATAACACCCCTGAGTACATGGTCCTCAGATCATAATTCAGAGGTGAGTAGTAAGGGCTAAGGGGAGGCAATGCCTTCTTTCACCCCTGGCCAGGTGGCTCCCCTTGTCACCGTGTCTCAGTCAGTGGTGCGAGTAGCTATATCTTTAACAAGGTGACCTTGAAATTGATACATCCTTTCAAGTCCTATCAGTATAGTCATAGGAAGTTACACAGCTTTAAGGGAGCCTGGGAAGTGTAGTCTCTACATAGCTGGTTAAAAGTAGGAGAACAGAGGAGCGAGCAATAGGAAGATGCCAGGGTATGTTCTTCCACCTGAGTCATCATCCCTTCTAGTCACAACATTTGGGTGTGTGTGGGGACATTAAATGAGTGGTTAGCTAATAAAGATGGATGGTGAAAGGCTACCGCAGAACATTTTATGATTTTACTGTAACTAAATTAATCGGACTCTTTTTATGTTGTTTTGTTGTTGGTGGTGTTTTTTTGTTGTTTTTGTTTTTTTTTTTTTTTTTTTGTTTTTTTTGTACATGCTTGAATGTGCTTCTTGGGTCCACTTCGTTTGTTCTTTGCTGGAATGTCTTCGTATCCAGTTATGGTTGGTACCTGTTGAGACTGCCTCGGTGAGTCAGCTCAGGCTGAAGGTCCACTTTTGCAGCTCACTTTGAACCCTAAACAAGAAGGAAGTTGACTGACCTGTCATTAGGTTTTAGAAGAAAGATTTTTGCTATTTAAAAGCCACTGAGTGGAGCTGAAGCAGGAGAGGACTGTGTAGGCTTAGGGCATTTCCTGTACAGCAGCAGGACTAATGATGGCAAATTCTATTAGCTCATTTGTGTTGGATGCGGAGCCCTCATGCTTGTTACTTGAGGGCAAGGTGCTCATGCAGCCACAGAAACCAGTTAGCCTCTGATTTACTCTGTGCTCCCCTTCTGCTCAGAACCCTTAGGCTCTAGCTGGTTGTCATGCTCTCTCTCCCTCAGGCTCAGCTCTGTCTCACCAGGCCTTTAACCAGGTAGAGATCTCCAGCCCCATTAAGGTAGGGGACAAATTCTGCCCTGCCCATCCATGGAGTTTGGGGCATTAGGAATCCTCTGAACATGAGAGGTGGTGGTGCTGAACAAGCTCCTAGAAGCTTGTCCATTAACACACCCATGAGTCCAAAGAAAATTTGGATAGAGTCGGTCTGTACCCAGACCCCAAGAGGGATGGAGACTGGTTTGGGGGCCATGCACAAGAGGAGCTTCCTTCACTGCCCCACTCCTGTCCCCTGTGCTACATGGGCTGTTGAGTATCACCAGTATTGCTCAGAGAATGGATTCCCTGCAGACACTTCCTTGGGTGAATATGTCTCCTTGGGGGGACCAGCAAAAAGGGACACATCTGGTTTTCCCTTCATTCTCGCCATCACCTCTGCTTTTGCTCTGACTCTCCCTGCTGTGCTCACATCACTTAGAATGGCCTGGAATGGATGTTTCTCTACTCTGACCCCACAATGGACTAACACAGAGCTTCGAAAAATCCAATATTCAGATCCTACCCCAGTAATTTTGAGTTAGTTATGGATAAGGCTTGGGTGGCAATATCATCTTTTCTTTCTTTTTTAAACTAAGATCTTTCAGTTGAATTTGATGTTATACAAGTGGGATTGAAAATCTTGATCCTAGTGGACTATTTTGGCGTTTGTGGGTTTTTATTTTGTTCTTTTGCCTTTTCTCTCTCTCACCCCTTTTCTTAAACTATGCTCTAGGCCATTGTCATTGTGATTTCTTAGTTTAATCCTAATTTGCTACATAAAACTGTGTAAATTTAAGTCTTAAGGGAGTGATGTAAGCCTTGGTCCATAATAAGAGATGCCTTGCTCAGTAAACAGAAATAAATACCATTTATTGATAACCACAACTTTATCTGGGGGAGCAACAAAAGAATTTAAGGGGAGTGGTGGGGAAAAGAAGACACAAATATGTATTTTTGAGGGTGAATACTAAGATTTTGGAGTTAGTGGGAGAAGTCCTCAAAGGCAAATCGGAGAAATATTGGGGGGAGAGACTGATGATAGAGCACCATGTGAATTTTTTTGTGGGTGAAAATAAGGCACTGCATTTATTTCCCTTGTAACAGTGGGAAAGTATTATATATATATAACACACACATATGTATGTATATATATTTATTTATCTATCTACCTATCCCTCCCTCCCTATGCCCCCCCTCCTATCCCCCCCAGAGGAAGCATGCTGCCACTTAATACTGGAGATGGTGAAAATCCCAAGAGTTTTCATTACAGTCAGGAGGCCTGGGCTTCATTCTCTCACTGTCACTCACCAGGATCGGGATCTGCACTGTCACAGAAGACTGTTCCTTTAGGTGGCAATTCACTGGGGACAGACAAAGGCGCAGTGGGGGTGTGGGGTGGGGGGTGGAGAGGCAGGTCAGAAGCCTGTAGCCCCGTGTGCAGCTACCCTGATGGGCAGATTGAATACAGGAGAGGGACTCCATGTGGCTGCCTGCAGTGGAGACTACTCTTGTCCCCACAATCTCTGTGGAAGAAGGAACCCAGATGAGTTTGCGAAGGCCTCAAAGTTATGTGTTAAACATTGTATGTGTATGTGAGGGTGTCCATTTTTTCTAGGGGAGAAGTTCCATGGCTTTTAAAAATCTAAATCTTTTAGGGCTTCAACTGACTTTAAAAGGAAGCAAAGGATTCCTATCACAGGTATGTTTGTGTGTGATGGGGGAGGGGTGAGCGACTGCATAATGTAGTTGAGAATCCTGTGAATTGAAATAGGCTGTTTTGTTTTGTTTTGCCTTTTGGTCCTTCAATTCACACTCCAGCAGCTTATGTCTAGCATGTTATGCTATAATGAATAGGTCTCCAAAATTAAACTTCTTTGATTTCTTAAAAAATAAAACACTAGGTACAATGTATATTACCTTTAAGACCTTACAGTGTTTCTTAAACTACGCAATCCAATCACAGACAGTAAGTATTTAAGGAAAATTGTAAGAAAATGTATGTGTAGATGATAGGACTGATAAAATACAAATGAATGGTCAAAACCACATAGAGAAGGAGGAAACATGGTGAGTATTAGAATTCCTTCTCTCTTTTTTTTCTTTCTTCGAATTCTTTAAGGAAATTAAATTACTTCAGTAGGTAAGGGGTTAATGTCTAAGATTTTATGGCGTGTCTCCATGTATGTGCCATGCTCTGCACTTTTACCAAACATATGGAAATGCTTTGCTTGTGACTGCTTTCTATTTCAACAGTTGTTTTTTAGGGCAAGTCTTTGTGTGGGATACTTAGCTAATGGGATCCCAGCATGTGGTTCTCTGAGCTTTCTCCCCCATCTTTTGAGAACTTGGTTGTTTTAGCTGCCAGGAATTGTAATAGCCAACAATATGAGATTACACCCAGAACACGGGTAGTAAGGAGGGTGATGGTGTGCTTTCCTTGAGGACTGCCCTGCATCAGTGATGATTTTCTTCTATGGTAATTCAGGATCCTGCGTGGAATTTCTTTTGGGATGGAGGGCCCTCTCATCTTCGGGAGCTGAGCTGCAGGAAGGTGCTTTGCTGTGGTCCATCTACACCTTGCCACTTTATGAAAAAAATTTTTTTTATCTTCTTGTGAAGCACATTCACTTCAGGACTATTCATAAATGCCTCATAAAGATGAAAATGTATTTTTTTAATTTGGAATGAGATTCCTAGTAAAGCCTCTTTAGAATCAAATTACATTTCCTTACCAAGCTTTCATTTTCTGTTCTTCTTCATTAAAAAAATAGTCATAAAAATTCGGGAGTAGAAAAGACTTTTTATTTCAATTCCTCATTTCCTTTCATATGTGTTCAATGGTTGTGTAAACCTTCCCACTTGGGCCGTTGCTAATAATAGCCATTATGCTGTTTTGGAAAACTGAAAAGAAGTATCCCAATACAGAAATACTTCAAAATAGATTTCCTGGATAATAATATTTGATCTGGAGGGAAAGGTAGAGAATAAGACGGGCAGTGGAAAATGTTTAAACGCTGGCATAGCTATATAGATAATTCTTAAAAACTAGATCTCTCTTACAGTGTTATCCAGAAATAGTACATGGTGCAGACAGATGTTTCCTTATCTTCCTTGAGTAGTTTGTGAAGAGAGTCTAATAATGCTTTGGAAGGGTTTTGTGGTCTAAGTGTTTTATGTTTGTCCTATTTTCTTTTGCAACTGCAAATCCGAGCATGGACCTTATAGAATGGGGTAAAGCTAGAATTGGATTTGATGAGTTGCTTTATGTAACAAGGACTGTTTCAAGGTACGGGTAATCTGCAAAAATAAAATCAGGCTTCTTTTGGCCCATTTGCGACTGCATCACACGAAAATAGTTCAGTAGATTTTCCCTTTGATTCGGAGAGCATGTTTAGGTTGTTCGGATGTAAGATACAGGCTGTTGTGATGTGCATAATTTTCAATGGTCGTGATTGCCCAGAGCAGTTGAAACTGCTGTACAAAGATATGCTGTTCAGCTGCCCTTTGGGAGAAATATGCTGGATGCATAAAAATGCCATGGACAGAGATGATAGACGGTGATTTCAGCCAGACCCCCACATCAGGTAACCAGAGCACACACTGCATTCTGGGGGTAGAGTTGCAGTTGCTTCTGATGAAGCCAATTGCATCAAGTCCACACAGCAGAGAGGAGCTACAGGGAAATGCATATTTCATGGTGGCCCATGGTTTTCCTGAGCAGTCCTGGATAGACAGCTGTGATATAGTACCAAAAACACACGTAATTCAAAATGGACGAATTTTAAATAGCCACGTGTGTATCTCCAGTTTCAGACTGTTTAGAAGTCATTAAAAATGGCTCCTCCTATGGTTATTCCCAAGATGAAATATTCTGAGGGACTGACAGTCTGGGGCTGAGCTAATTAAAGGTTGTGCAAATAAATACAAGGCATTTTAAATTAGCATTATAAATGAACTGCAGTATCTACAGAATATTTTGCTTAAAAATTGTATGCTTACTGTCCTCTGGGCATTCTTTGGGTCAAAGATTGAAGAGATTTTCTGCAGGAGGGCTCAGGGGGTAGCAGCTGCCATGCATGGGAGGTGGTAGAAGGCCAGACATCTGTCTCTGACCTTCTTACCTGCTGCAATTGTGTGTTGGTGGCATTGTCCACAGATTAGTTCTGGCACCAACTTTGGAATTGTGGTGCAACATTCTTTGCATTGAATTATTTAGCACTCCCACCATTAAATGTTAGCCAAGTTGTTGCTTGATAATTGGCATATTTCTTCTCTGACATGCTGATAATCCAGTTATTGCTTCAAGGTTATATTAAAATGTTTGACTCTTTCATACCTTAGGGTTTGTGATGATGTCAGTAGACCATCAGAATTTCTGAAATAGTTCTTTGTTTTAACCAAAAGGAAAAAAAACACCCAAAGAAAGGGAGAGAGAAGCATAAGTAATAACCTATAGGGACAGAAGGATTGAGGAATGCTAGCTGGATGTTCCTGGAATAGACTGCTTCATATATTTTAGTCTTGTTTTCCAAATTTGTACAAAAGGCATGAAACCTAGTTTTAGGGTTGTGTTAGAGATTAAGTGAAGAGTCCTATGAAGTGTACAGTTGGAACAATGTAGGGGTTGGGGGCACTGACACCCTCCCCCACAGTCAAATGTCTGCATATAACTTTTGACTCCCCCCCCCCCCCCAAAATTAACTACTAATAGCCTACTGTTGACCAGAAGCCTTATTGATACCATAAATGGCAATTAACAGGTATGTTGTATGTTATATGTACTATGTATTGTATTCTTATAATAAAGTAAGGTAAGAAAAAGAAAATGCTACAAGAAAATCATAAGGAAGAGTAGAGTACTGTACTATATTTATTGGGGGGAAGAAAATCCATGTATGAGTGGAGCCATGCAGTTAAAGTCCGTATTGTTCAAGGGTCAAGGGTACTAAGAACATAGTATATGCTCAGTAAATATTCTCTTTCCCATTTCTCTTCTTTTGGATTTCAAGGATAGTTGTAAAACCTTTTCTTTCTTTCTTTCTTTCTTTTCTTTCTTTTCTCTTTTCTTTCTTCTTTCTTTCTTTTCTTTCTTCTTTTCTTTCTTTTCTTTCTTTTCTTTCTTTTCTTTCTTTTCTTTCTTTTCTTTCCTTTCTTAACACCTATTTCTCTAAATATAAGCCTCCAGGGCTGGTTCCAGTTTGTTCACATATCTTGAAAATTGGAACCTCAGGCTGCATATGGCATTCAAGTACGAGTCCCACTACTGCTTAGGTTATGGCAGGGAGATGACTTCATAGTCCCTACATGTATTATTTTTATTAATACATCCCATGTCATGTTAGCTATTTTATAAGACAGTTCATTGCCGATTCATCTGAGTTCATCAATTCCAGAATGGCATGGTGTCAGAGATGCAGCAACTCTGGCATTTTTTTGATGAGGAGATGTTAGAATGGTTTTCAGTGTAAGAATCTGCTTAGCATTACAGAGCATTCAATTTGTGGGAAGAAGTCCTTATGAAGCCCAGAAATTGGCTAACATAACCTTTGTTTGTTTATCAAGAATAGAACATAGGGGTTGCCTGGGTGGCTCAGTGGTTGAGCACCTGCCTTCGGCTCAGGGCGTGATCCCTGGGTTCTGAGATGGAGTCCCACATTGGGCTCCCCACGGAAGCAGGGAACCTGCTTCTCCCTCTGCCAGTTCTGTCTCTCTCATGAATAAATAAATAAAATCTAAAAAAAAAAAAAAAAAAAGAGTAGAACATAGGTGAAGCATGAGCAATTGGTGATGGAGAGAGTCCTTGTATGAGTGGAGTTTGGGCCTCATTTCTGCAGTGACGATCATGAGTTGCCCCAGTGCTGCAGCCCCACTTGGTGCCTATAGAGCATCAGGATCTTACTGCGGTGCTGATTGATTGAAAGTGCAGATACTCTTTTTTTCATCTCACCTCACCCCATTTTCATCCAGCTCCAAAGGTTAAGTGAGCATCAGACAGGGAAGAGGAAATGGCAGGTGATCAGGGCGGTAGTTCAAAATGACCAAGTAATTCCAGAGATTCAAGAAAGTAATTGTTTCTCAAGTGCCCATTAGGATTGGGCTGCCTTAGAGTCTGCATGGCTCAGCAGTGATGAGAAGGGTGTTGTGACTTTTCTCCTCTCTGATGGCTGGTGCTGGTCTCCAGTTCCGGAGTAAGTAGCAGGGGAATAAGAAGTCTCGAGAAAGCCGTGTGCATGCCAGTTTCTCCTTTCCACCGGGAGGGAGAGCTGGGTCTGTCACTTGCCCCAGGGCCAGTCCACCGAAGCAAACTGGACTCTTATGGTACATTCACTCCATATTGTTTAATTGAAACATTTCTGATCCACTTGAAAGTGTTTGTTCCACTAGAACTTGGAGGTGGTTGCATAGGCCGGAAGCGTTTTGCCCGTTGCCCAGCTGATCGATAAGCTCTCTGGATAACTGTTCGTGAGAGAGGAGACAGAAGACGGAAACCACAGCAGCACATGGATGTATCGAGGGCGTGGATGGTCTCTGTCTTCCATGCCCTAGTGTGAGCTGGCTAATAATGGTTTATCTATTAACAGGCGTATTTTGATAGCAACATTGCTTTGATCGAATTTGTGAAATCAGATCTTTTATGGTAGGCTCATGGCAAACGTCCTTTGTCAACCTCATGAAAGCATGTGAGGTGAACTGTGTGGCTGGGAGATACTTTAGCAAAGAGCCTGGTAGGGTGCAGTCTATGGGTTCTAATGTAAAAAGAACGTGAGACTTTTTGAGAATTTGTGAGTTCAGAGGTATAGAAGAAGGAAAGAAACTGAAAAATAACTTTGGGGGACAGAGAATATGACTTGGCCTGTCTAGCCTGTGAACTTCTCATCCTAAAATAAAAAATCTTCCCCTGCCTTACCTCTTAAACCCATCTCTCATCATTTCACTTTATTGCCTTGCTCCATATGTCCTACATATTAGGGCCTTATTTGGAATAAGAGCACTATTGTAGGATTATAAAAACTGCTATCTTTGTAACCTCTGTTCGAACATCTTCATTTAAGGGGGTTACCAGTCTTTCATGCAAAAGGTCCATTTAATCAGATTGCCTTCCTTAAACATGAGCAATTAAACAGGTGCAGAAGTTTTGATTTGTAGGGGGAGAGGAAGGAAAGGAGAGGAATGTAGCTTTGGAGACTGACACTATGGAAATGGGAGTGGAGGGAGAAGTGCATAGATGGGGCTTTGTCAGAAAGAAATTTTGAGATGGGCAGAGTGTTTCTAGTTTTGCCTATAGCAAAATGTGGAGATAGAGCACCTGGGTGGCTCAGTGGTTGAATGTCTGCCTTTGGCTCAGGTCATGATCCCAGGGTCCTGGGATTGAGTCCCACATCAGGCTCCCTACAGGGAGCCTTCCTCTCCCTCTCCCTCTGCCTATGTTTCTGCCTGTGTCTTTCATGAATATATAAATAAAATCTTCAAAAAAAAATGGGGAGGAAATTCTCTTATACCACCTCTTATACCATAGTCCTCCTTTTTATCAGCTTAATGATGATAGTATCAGGCAAACAGCAGATTGAAAAGACATTTGTGGGTCAGTTTCTAAACTTTACCATTAATTGCAGTGTCAAATGGTACAATAGTGTGGAAAAATCATTTAGCAGCTACCAAAGATAATTAAAACGTGTTCACATAAAGACTTGTGTGTGAGCTTTTATACCAGCCTTATTCATAATAGCCAAGAACTGAAGATACCTAGGTGTTCATCAGCCAGTGAATGGTTAAACCACTTGTGGTATAGTTTATACAGAGGAATACTGCTCAGCAACAAAAAGGACCCAAGTATGGATATATATACAACATGCATGAGTCGCAGAAACATCATGCTGAGTCAGAAGTGTGACACAAAGGATTACATACTGTATGAACCATTTGTGTGAAGTTTTGGAACAGGCAGGACTAGTAGTATTTACATAAGCAGATCAGTAGTTGTCTGGAGCTTGGCATGGGGGAGATTAAGGGATTTTGAAGGAAGGGTGGGAATGTTCTATATCTTGATTGTGGGATTACATGTGTATATAGTTGTCCGTTAACTGTACATTCAGAGTATAATTTAAGTAAATTATACCTCGGGGTTGATTTTTTTTTTTTTTTTTTTTTTTTGCATTCCTGTTTAAAAAGTAAAGACGTGGCATTTCTTGGAAACATTACTACTAACTACGACCGTTTCTATAGAAAATGTTGCTTTCCAAATTTAAAAAAAAACCAAATAACCTTACTGTAATTTGTACAAAATTGGCAGTTATCAGCACTTTCATTATTGATCCACTTTGATTCTTTTAAAGCGGCATTTTGGATTATCTGCTAATTTCAGAAGGCTTTTGGGGACTTTTTAAATGTATATTTTAACAGGATTTTCCTGTAGATCTTTGACAAACTTAGCCACTCTTATTGTTTAAGGAGTAAACGGTATAAATAACAGCAGAACAGCACTACTTTCTAGTACATTTTCCTCTTGTCTACTTTTTTTTTTTTTTTTTACATATATCAAATAACTCTTCAGTCCCTGTTGCTCCTGCCTTTGAACTTAGCAAAACAGACTATATCATTTACCAGAAATTAAGAGAAAACACCTAACATACAGGAGGGGCCTCATAGCCACGCTGCTGATTTCTAATGGGCTGTCAATGAAGCAAAAAACCAGGGAAGCAGATTCCCCGCTTGAGGCAGATGCAGATATGTGAGGTTCACTGGATTACCAAAATGTGTGTTCCTTTTTGTCTTCTCAGGTTCCTGTGCTAATGGGTGTTTATATGGAGAGTCAGCTATTTGAAGAACTCTGAGTTTAAGATCTCAAAATTTCATAGCTATTATCTTGTCAAGGTAAACCTAAATTTGATGGGGCCCAAATTAAAGGGAATTAAATGTCTGAAGAAATCAGTATCTTGTATATTTTGTATGTAAAACGTGGTTGAAGTGGTTGTTCACTTTTCAGGGGGGGCTAGTTCCTTCATCTTAGATGGCATGTTGGGGCCCAAGACCAAGTTCACCTGGGTTGCCATGCTGTTTGTGACCTCTAGAGTTCCTCTCCTGTTCAAAGCCTTCTTCAAGATACCTCCTCTTCCTTAATACTGGTAATTTGGCTCCAGCAACCACTTTATTACCCTTGAGGGCCCTGGTTCAGGTCACGGGGTAGAAATGGCACTAGACTTGGAGTTTGACTCCTGTTCAAGTTGTGACACTACTTGACTTTCAGCAAGTAAATTCTTCTTTTGGGCCTGTTTCCTCATCTGTAAAATGGAGATATCCACAGTGTTCTGTGGAAAATTGGATGAGATGAAAGAGGTGGTGACATCTGGCATTGTGCCTGGCACAATTGGCACTTTAGTTAAACAGGAGTTGATGTCCTTTATTGGGCAGCTTCTTGGCTCTGGTCCCTATGACATACGACTATATGTCCGGTGGCACAGTATCCATTTTACAGAATGCTTCCCCTCAATGAGAATGAGGTTAGAGGAGTTTGTGACCATGCGTGTGGCTCTTTTTGCAATGGAGTTGGTGTACCTTTCTCTCCTGGTCTGTTGTGTGCCTGGCCTTCCCCATGTATAGGGATGTGACTGGAAGTGCATACAGCGGGCTGGGCTACCAAGAATCAATCTGGTGTTGGAGGCTTGTTACCTGTGACTGCATCACAGGAGAGAGGTGTGACTGTGTAAATGGAACTTGATGTGCTATTGAATTAACTCGACAGATTCTTAAAGGAAAAAGAAGCAATCACCCTCTGTGGCAACATTTCCTTGCTACACTTCTCCTGACACCGCAACACCTGATAGATATTTTGCTTCCGTGTTTTTACGCTTTGGTCAGAGAAAACACACTTACCACAGGTAATGAACATTTTTGGGCCATGGTAAAGTGTTTGTAAAAACTTAATTACATCCTTGGTGTTTCTGTTCTGAGCCTAATTCTGGTAGTCTGGATGTGGATGGCATGCGAGTACCCAATTGTGGGTCTAGGCGATTGCAGAACGGAAACAATTAGCCAGCTGAGGTAAAGAAATCCTGCTAAGGACGAAAGAAAGGCGCCCCTCACCCTCTTGTCAATTACTCCAAATTGGTGTTTATAGGGAATTAAGTTCTCTAGTAATTGCCCTCTCTCTCTTTCTCTCTCTTCTTTGTCTGTTGGAGCCCTCATCAGAGGCTTTCCCGAAAGTCCTGGGAATATTTCCGACTTCTTCTCCAAGTCAGTAGTGATCTGGCTGTTAAATACTCACATGCAAGGGCTGGGGCTTCTATGGTACTTCCTGGCCAGGATTGGTCTTGGATTGGAGGGATTAGTTCACCCATAAGAA
Source organism: Canis lupus familiaris (assembly GCF_011100685.1). Taxonomy (NCBI): domain Eukaryota; kingdom Metazoa; phylum Chordata; class Mammalia; order Carnivora; family Canidae; genus Canis; species Canis lupus. The sequence continues at coordinate 19,104,980 of NC_049253.1, forward strand.
ATAGTACAATCCAAAAATACACCTGCCTCAATTTGCTGACGAGTGTTCGCTGTGCAGTAGTTCACAAAATGTGATGGCCTACAGTTGTCTTCTGGTAAAGATTAAGTAGGTCTCCTTTGTTTCCAGCATGGACCAGCCCAGGGTGGACTTTCTTCCCTTTGGAAAGCATTGAGCTGGGAGGTCTTGCTGGAGCAAGCCCACCATGAGGATATAGGGGGTGGAGTCTAGTCCTGGAGCCACCACTCTCAGCCCTATCATTTTCTAGACCTCATACCGATAATGGACCTCACTATTCTCATCTGTAGAATGTATTAGTAGCTCTTTTCCAGCCAGCCTTCTAGGGATTTTATTTAAAAAAAAAAAAAAAAAAAGTGACATTTATAATGACACGTCGTCAACGACGACACCTTAAAAAACAAAGCACTCTACAAATATGTTATTAAATGTAAACTTAGTGACCTTATTTCAGTGCTCATGCTGGAGAAATGACATTTGCAGTCTTCAAATGTTTCTCCAATGGGACTGGAGCAGCACACAAGTGATTGGAAGGCTTATATTTCCCTTTCATGGGGCTCTGTAATGACAGATCCATATGCCACAGGGCCAGTTTATCTATATGAATATCATAACTGAAATTTCTTTGGCTTCTTTTTTCTGTTGTTTCGTCTTCGTATCTTGGCCCTTTATTTTCAAGAATTGGGAATAATGGGAATACTGGGAAGTTTTTACAAACCGTGAAAATAAGTGGAAGGATCTATGGGAGAAGATATTGTCTAGAAAATAGGCAACGATAGTTTTAAAATCCCTTTTTTTCAGATGTGATAGACTCAGGAACAGAAAAGAGTTGTTAACTTTAAAAAAACAAATTGAAGTTAACACCCAGTACTGCCCTTTCTTTGCTTGGTGAGACATATGGTAAAAACAGATTTCTGTGATCCTCTGCAGCCTCTGTTACTGGTCACCGTGTTCATGTGACATTGGCACAGTTGGCTCATTTAAAAAGTCTTGGAGGCCTAATGCCTCTTTTTCCTTTACTTTGTCATCCTGCAGACCGTGATAAAATTAATTCCTTTTTAAGAGGATCTCTGTGTGGCTCAGCGGTTTGGCGCCTGTCTTTGGCCCAGGGCGTGATCCTGGAGACCCAGGATCGAGTCCCACATCAGGCTCCCAGCATGGAGCCTGCTTCTCCCTCCTCCTGTGTGTCTGCCTCTCTCTATCTGTGTGTGTGTCTATCCTGAATAAATAAATTAAAAAATTAAAAAAAATTTCCTTTTTAACTTCCTGAGACCCGACCATTTTTACAAAGTGGGAAAATTGAAAGGGCTCTCAAAAGTGGGACACAGAACATCCAGCCGGCAGAATAGACCACACAGGCCTGGGCTTGGCAGGAGGACGGCTGGCCCTGGGTTTCATGTAAGAACTCAAGAGGATGGGGTGGGAAGTGTAGGGAATGCCTTCAGAGAAATGCCAAAGGGGCTTATTATTATTATTATTATTATTATTATTATTATTATTATTAATTTTAAAGATTTTATTTATTCCTGAGAGACACCGAGAGAGGCAGAGACACAGGCACAGGGAGAAGCAGGCTCCTTGAGGGGAGCCTGATGTGGGACTCGATCCCTGGACTCCGGGATCACGCCCTGAGCTGAAGACAGATGCTCAACCGCTGAGCCACCCAGGTGTCCCAAGGACCAATTATTATTAGAAAACTTAGAAGTGTCGGGCTTTGCGGACCTGGGTCCATGTGCCACGTTGTGTGTGGAGGTGGCAAGTATGCGCCACCTCACCGGGGTCTGAACGGGAGGACTTTGTTTCCGACTTGCTTGCATCTCCCCCACACCAGTCCCCTCCTCTAGAGTAGTGTAATACGTGTTTGCTCCTCATCGAGCTGAGAAAAAAGGCAGACAGCGGAGGAAGAGACTAATAATTAGGCCTCTTTGGAAGGTGTGAGACAAATTGGCAGCACGGCTGCCTGCGGAAACACAATGGGTCTTTGTTTGCAACCGAGAAGGCTAGAAATCCCGGTGTCCTGGTGCGCCAGGGTTCCGTGGCTCTGGGGAGCCTGGCCCAGCCTTTGCCAAGCAGGGCTGTCTAATCGGATTGCTGATGCACACAAATGTTTCTTGGGCTCTGCCTGCGTCCCTCCAGAGAATCTCTTTTGTCCCCACAGTCTCCAGAATGACCCATCCCCATCCCCCCACTCCCTTAGGCTTGCTTCAGTTTCTTGCAGGACGCGGGAAGCGGCCTTGGCCCGTGCGGTGGCAGCGCGGCCTGCGGGCCGTCGGAGGATACGCATCCGGCCCCGGGGAAAGCCGCCCTCCCTCGGCCCCTCACCCTTGGCTTTTGGCCCCCTCTGCCTCCCCACCGCCAGCACATTCAATTCCCTGCCTTTGTCCGGGGGCAGGACAGCACCACCTCCTTGGCTCCCCTTTCCCGTTGGGGAGCCAAAGTCACTCCTCCAACTGGGGAACTGTGAGCTTCTTGTGCGTGCCGCTGGCGCGGTGGCAGATCAGACCGGGATTCTGACCGCTTGTGTGAAGGGTTGGCAACTCTGCCTGTGCTGTGCCATTGTTTGTTATCTGTAAGGGAACTGCAAAAACAAGTGTCTAGAATTAGATTCAGTGCTCCAGGACCCCCTTTCCTTTCTCCGTTTAGACTTTCTCAACAGAAGCTGCTTTTCGCTTGATTAACTGTAACAAACTCTCTTTGGACTTTTGTGTTTTGGAAACCACATTGCCAAAGGGGAATCGTTGGGCCAGTTGTAAAAGCCCCAAATCAATTCCCCATAATATAAAATGGAGAAGAAAGAATAGAAGGCTTTAATCTCTCTTTTTGCCTATCAGTGAAATCCGTGGCAGTGACCTAGTTCATCTGCATATTAGATGGGTTAGACTTATCTGTATGTCCCCTCCCTCCCCTTCCTTTGTTACCTTGGAAACGATGCCCTGGCTCAGAAATTGCATGAGGCCTGCTGCAGATCTGAGAAGCCAGTTAATAGGGAAATGTTGGATTTTTTCAAGATCTTCAGTGGTTAGTAGAAAAGAGAGAAGGGTGGAGGAAAAATACAACAGATTTACTCTTCCAGTAATAGTTCCAGAATAGTACTTTTAAATGAATTTGGAAGCAGTTTTACCTCAATTTTAAAAGAAAATAATAGTACAGCCTCTTCTAACTCAAGATTGCCTTTAAAGAGAAACTTTCCCGGTACATTTGGCTACACTGGTGTCGGGAAGGGTCAGCTAGCAGTGGAGGACACTGGATTCCAGACGTGCCATTATGGAGTCTCGATGCTCACTGCTTTGTTTAATAGCACTGATTCTTCCAGATTGTTTCGTGGTGTGTTATTTTGTCCGGCCAACTTTTTCAGGAGACTGAGAAATAGGATTTAAAAATAGGATTTAGTCAGTGGCCGGAAAGCAAAATTGGCTCTTCTAAGCTGCATATGCAGTCTACGTGTTGTGGAACGGCAAGGAACCTTCAGGATCTTCTGTGGTGCCTCATCTCACATTTGAGATTGGTGTCCAGAGAAGTAAAATAAATCACCCAGGGCACACATCTGGTTTTGGGCACAGTCTGGACTAAAAATCCAATTTCTTGACTCCAGGTCCAGTGCTGAATCTTTGAACATCAGTCCTGACCTAAAGAAATCCCTTTTGCTCAGACCTCTATCTGAGGAAAGGTCAGTGAAGGAAGTGTGAGAATGCTATTCTCTTGAAGCTGGCCACCAGTCAGTTTGTTTGGGAAATTGTGGGAGGAGGAGATACTGTGACCTCAAGTTTTAGATCTCTTCTCTGTTGGTATTTGTTAATAGAACGAAGCAGATCGAATCTGGGACCTTGAGTGCTCTGAAGATAAATTGTCAAAGATGTGCCTTAACATGATTCCCTTGGTATCTCCATCTTCTCTAAAGTCCAGTTTATCATGCTTTGCAGGGGCGATGGTCCTAAGGCACGAGGAGGCAAATGTCTTTTAAGCTTTTCTCTTGAAAACCTTGGACCGGGGGATGCCTGGGTGGCTCAACAGTTGAATGTCTGCCTTCTGCTCAGGGTGTGATCCTGGGTCCCGGGATCCAGTCCACATCAGGCTCCCCTTCTCCCTCTGCCTGTGTCTCTGCCTCTCTCTCGAATAAATAAATAAAATCTTAAAAAAAAAAAAAAAAAGAAGAAAGAAAACTTGGGACAGGGACAAGTTAGCATAGGGCAGTCAGAATTTTTGAAAAGAGACTTTTATTTAGGAGCTAGTTTTTTCAGTACGGTACAGGATTCTGGTCATGCTTTTGGCCTGGCAAACCTGTGGGTAAAAGTAGGAACTGGCTCTATCTCTGCAAGTAAATTACCTGTATTTGCTCCTCATTTGTAAATATGTTTTCCTACCTGCTAGTTATTTGTTCATTCAGTCATCTATTCAACAGTTGTTGAACTTGTATTAGGTGCTTATGCAGTATGATGGTGCTTGGGAAGCAGAGTTGAGTATTATACACATTCTCTGTCCTCAGTAATACTTAGGTGTATATGCTTGCTCAGTAACCGGAAAGTTTTAAATAAAAAGAGATGAGCATTTTGACTGCTTATATATAATGTTAAGGATGGAATAACTCTTTCATAAGATGGCAGTAGTTCAAGTGTCCTTATTATAGTAAGAATAATTCTGGAAGTCTCTGGAAGGTCTCTCCACTCATTTTCCTCAAAACAAGCTCTCAGTGCCACAGGGTGTAGTGGGGCCGTGGCCTTTGGCTCAGGGGGTATCTTGAGATTAGAAGGTGGGCCTGGGGGCAGAGAGGGAGCTGGCACCAGCTATGGCAGGTTCCAGAGTCTGTGTGCATATAAATACCACAGAAACCTATTGACTGTGCAGTAGGAGTTGGTTGAAAGCAGGGAGTGGCAAAGTCGTGAATCCTAGCAGGTGCAATTTACAAAATACCTGCCATAACCCAGGCTCCCCATGAGATGCTTTACGTGATTCTCCCACTTACTCCTCTTAACCGCATGAGGGTGATGGTTTGCTTACATATTTCCACATTGCTGATGGGAACACTGGAGCTATGAGGACCAAGTCCTGTGGTCATGTGAGGGAGCTTAATCCGGGACTCCCTGCTGTCTGAGCCCTACCAGCTCTTGCCTTCACACAACACTTGAAGTTGAAAATTTGTCAGGACCATTGGGCTAATTTTCTTCCTCCTTTTAATCATTCAAATGCCATCTCTGTGGAGACAGAATGAAGGAAGATTATACTGATGTGTGAAGAATAAAAGTGGAAATTGAGACCAAAGTGGTAAAGTGAAGTAGAAGTGAAAAGAGTCACCTAACATAGCTTTGACTTCCAACCCACTTTGTATTATTTCAGTTGATAAATTGAATTTAGGGTAGGGTTGGGGGGGGGGTGTGGTGGAGGTGGAGAGTGGGTGACTTCTTGATGAATACAACATTTTGTGTTCTAGATGTACATAGTTCTGCTCCTCCTCTTTGTAGATACCAAGGATTGTTTCGTTTTTATCTCATGTGGGAATTCACAACTAATGGTAGTTATTTTCCAACTCTTGTGGATATACCATGCTACCATGTACACTTTTCTTCATTCTAGTCACTAGTGCTTTGATAGAGATCAAGCCAACGTAATCCCTGCCTTCAGGGACCTTGCAGTTTAACAAGGGGGACACATTAATTACAACATACAGTTGGCCGTTGAACAGCTCAGAGGTTAGGGGCACTGACCACCCATGCAGTCAGAAATTCACATATAACTGTTGACTTTCCCAAAACTTAACTACTAATAGCCTATGAAGCCTTACTAATAACATAAATAGGCGATTAACACATATTTTGTAACATATACGTATGTGTTACATACTGTGTTCTTATAATAAGGTAAACTAGAGAAAAATGTTAAGAAAATCATAAGACAAAATGTATTTACAGTACTGGAGTGTATTAGGGGAAAAAAAATCTACCTCTAAGTGGACCCATGTAGTTCAAACCTGTGCTGTTCAAGGTAGGATTAATACTGGGGAGGCATTGATAAAGAATATAGTGTGAATTCATCTTTGAATTTTAGTGATGTGGAAAATAAGCTAGTGGGAATATAATTTGGACTTTACAAGGAGCTTGAGGAACTCCTGAAAAAAGTTGTTCTGCAGCATTGTTTGCCCCAAGACTTGTGATTTTAAGCTTAGTGTAGAGATCTATGTGGGTTTGTTGATGGGGCTTCCAGTCACATCTGTGTGTGGCAAGTCAATGTGTGGTGAATGCCATCCTGCACCTGCTATCAAAACTGAAAACAAATCTCTTCTGCACGCTTCTCCATCTCATTTTCTTTGTTACTGCATATGTGGTGTGTATCGATTTTTTTTTTTTTCCTTGCAGGTTTGCATGAATTTGGTCCCAGACAGCATCACAATTTGAACCAGATTACTAGTGGTAATCTCTCAGGGCCAGACATCCTGCTTAGCACCTGAGTCTCTCCCTACCAAGTCCCTAAGTGACCTCAAGGTCTATTTGGTCTTGTGAAAAATAGTGTAATTTGGTTTCATGCTGTGGGTCTCTTAGGCAAAGATCACATTTACAGGCAGACTACTGACTGCACAGGTTACTTGGAAATATTTCTAGTGCTCTTTTGAAAAAAAAAAACAAAGTTGGTGGAGCTGAAGGCAAAGGGAAAGTATTACTTTTTCCTTTTTTAATGCCCTGGAAAGTATATGCTAATGATATAATTATGATATATTAAATTGTTAATAAAATAAATACAGAGTTAATCCATTTTGGACTTTATTGTATCGTGTTGTCCTTGTTTGTGGAGTAATGTAATTGTGACAGAGTAATTAATACCCTACGCAGAGGGATTAGCATCAAAGATTGAGATAAAGGCACAAGGAATAAAAAAGGAGTCGCTTACAAGACGGGGGAATGTAGAAAGTGCTGAGGCATGGAACTCCTCCCTGATGGTGATGTTGAGCTTTCCTAACCCTACTCACACATGTCCACATCTGCTAGTGACGATCCCCTGGGTTATCCAGGTAAAATGGATTAGGAAGTATGGAATTCTGAGGGGGACCTACTTTTTCTCTGTAAGCAGTTTGGGATTAAGAATGATGTTCTATCCAAGCCACCAGCACTCAACTGGGCTTTGCTATGTTCTCAGAAAGGTTTTCCCATCTCTGTAACTTCATGTTTTTGTTATTTTGTTATTAAAATAATCTTTTTGGTCATCATTTGTTCTACACAAATCTTAGAAAATGAAAGCCAAATCAGGAGGAGTTCCTGAAAATGAGTACTTGTTTTTATAGGAGAGCATGGTGGGCCTCTCCGGGCCAACAAATTGTTCCAGTTAATTTTTCTTACCCCTTTTATTGCTTCTGGGGTTTCTAATGGTCAGCCTGTGCTTCCAGATTGAAGTCATTAACTTTGACCCACATAGGAGGGATTCGAGAAGAGGCAATAAAGAGGAGAGAGTGGAGATCGAGCTGGAATCTCTTGTTTTCTACAGAAATTACAGTTGGGCAAAACTCTGGGAACAAGGTATGTACTTCTTCACGGCTCCTCCCAGCAGAGAGGAAGCTCGCTCTATTCTGTCTGCATGTGGCTGATGTTGTAAATATTCTAAAGTGGCAGGTTTCTCATTCTTAATGGAAAAATAGGCTTTCATATTATTCAAAATTCTGTGGCTTGGCTTTAAAATCAAGTAACTCAATTTGTTCACATGTGAATTAGACAGGACTTCTAGTTTTCTTTCGATTATTTGTGTTCCGGTGTTACTCATGATTCATGTTGGCTTTTATGGCCATCATCTTAGTGAGCTGGTGTCCATCCTCCTTCTCTCCTTGACTTTTCTCTGGGCAGCCTTCTCTAGGTTGAATAGTTGTGCTGTGTGCTGGACTGTTGAGGAAGCAAGTGTAGATGGAGCTCCGAGCCTAACCTGGAAGTCTGAGCCTGGGGTAGTTATACCTTCAAAATCTTTCCAGCTTGTGTCAGGGTAAAAGAGGTCAGACAGCTTGGCCTCACTAGAACTGAACAGTCTGGGTCAGGAGATGTCTCCATGGACTGTTTCGTGGGCTCGGATAGGCTAGTCTTTGCAGCCAGCTTAATCAGCCCCCATCCACACTAGCTGATCGGAATGGGTGATTACCACCTATAATAGTGGCTCAGACCTCTGTGTGTAAAACCTTCATCTAAACTGTATGTTCGCAATTGTGATGGGCAAGAGCTTATTTTTCCTAGAGGAACAATTCTGTTTCACCTAGTATTTCTATTTTCTCTAGGCAAATAGGTATGAAAGTGCTTTTTTTTTTTTTTTTTTTTAATAGATGAAACCTGCAGAGAATCACTAATGGAAAAAATTGCTGTTGTGTAATATGAAAATGTCAGAGCAGATATCTTAGGCAATCATCATCTATGCATATACATTCTTTTATAGGGTGATTTAAACATCCTTTTGTGTATCTAAAAGATTTTTTAAACACCTCATCTGGCATATAAATAGAAGTGTGTGAAAAATTTCACATATATTCTCACATAAAATGTCACGTAATTGTAATGCAGTAATTTTTAAAAAACTTTTCATGTCTGTCCTTTATATTGTTTATGGAGACCTGACCTGAATAAACAACCTGGGAGCTTTTGCTTTCTATAGATAAGCCAACATGCCCTCTTAGTTCTGCATGAGGTGGCTAGGAGTAGAGAAAGTCTTGGAAAGCCATGTTGGTGACAGAGTGATAGCTGTGTGTGGAAGCCTTAATGTTGAAGTACATTCTTATAGTGCAATTTTCCTGTCTTTATTGTTATCTTGCACTTTTAGTGGGAAAACTAATAACAATGTAATTTCAAAGGAATGTTAAAAAATAATCAAGTTTAACAGAAAATGGAGCTCTGGCCTTTGGTTAAACATTCATTTACTCAGTTTGCACATTTTTTTTTTAAAGATTTTATTTATTTATTCAGGAGAGACATAGTGAGAGAGGCAGAGACACAGGCAGAGGGAGAAGTGGGCCTTGATCCTGGGACCCCAGATCACAACCTGAGCCAAAGGTAGATGCTCAATCACTGAGCCACCCAGGTGGCCCTCAGCTTGTGCTCTTGTGTGCACTCCCTTTTAAATCAGAGCCATGAACCCTTTCTGCATAGCTGCATGGGTTGTGATATTAACTCTTTCTCAGGTTATTCATTAGTTTAGGGCTCTAGAGATTCCACTTGCTCTTGGCTCATGTGTGGAATGCTGTACTGGGGCATAGGTTTGTGGAGGTTGAGAACTTATTTTTTCTTCCTCCAACTGAGGTTATGGAGGTTCTGATTCTGGAAGAGGAAAACACGTGAGGATCCTGGAGGATGCCAGGATGAAGCTGGGAGCACCGAGGGGGCAGGGCCGGCTTGGGCTCACTGGGCATGGGATACTGGTATAGATGTTTTGTGGCAGCCGACGTTGCCCTCTCTGAGGACCTGGGGGTGGCCGCTGAGCAGCTTTATGTGGAAGAAAGCTGCCCTCTCCCCAACTTCTCCACCCCACGTTTCCCTATATCTTGGACATTTGTAATCACACCAGGGATATTTATTAGGTTCTAGAGAACACAGGGCAATGGTCACTGGGAGTATGCAGGTGAAAAATAGACCATCCTTCCTCTCTCTAGAAGTTTTAGATGGTGTGGTGTGGGGAGGTGTCCCTTGGGGGCAGTCCCCGGCTCAAGTTAGAGGAGAGGACTCTTGAGATGGCCAGAAAGGACTGGAGGAGGAGTAGAGAGGTGTGCTGGAGCTGGAAGGAAGGAGATGGCTCTGGCCCCCTAAGAGAGTGGTACTCTAGTAATTTGCTGTTTCTACCATAGTCTAATGGGACAAAGGCATGAATTGGAAAAATATTACGGTACAGGCAGATGTGTGGTTTTGTTCACTCTTTCAGGTGCATTATGCCCAGAGGACCTCTTTCTCACTGCTCATCTCATCCTAGAGCCCAATGGTCCGGTCTATGGTACCTAACTTCACATTCCTCTGCAGTGAATTTCAAAAGTCTCAAATCCAGCAGGCGTGATTTTTCTAAATAAAGGGCAGACTATTCTCAGCTTTCAAAACGGGAAGGGACTGTGACTGTTTTGTTTGCATCCTATCCCCCCCACCCCCCAGCCCAGTGCAGGGTTTGGTATATTATAAATGCTAATAAATACTGGGGGAAAGAAGGGAAAAACCTGGGGTTATTGTTCAGGAAAGGGCTGGGAGAGAAATTAGTCTCTGAGTAGCTAAACCGAATTTAATTCTGGGATTATTTCCTCTTTGAGTATAAGCATGTAGGGGGATGGTGAGTGAACTTTTTCACAGGTGGGTTGGCTCTTCAGGGATCAAGGTGATGGGGTTTTCAACTCATGTTCCAAGTTCATGCCTCCGGTGGAGGATCAACGAGACTTGGGACTGCCTTCTGACCAGACAGCTTTGCATAATTGATTAGTTCCGCATAGCTGTTTGCATTTCTTTCCTAAAATAAATTTCATTTTCTAATTAGCTCTCCAGAATTAATAAGTGCCAAAAACCAGGATGTGTGTTGAATCTTATGATCTGACGTGATGTGGGCAGCTCCTCTAGAAGGTGTAATTAATAATCTTGGATCTCTCAGGGAGTTCTTAGTTCCCCAATTGGCAAACAGGTCTGTGGAACTAGCTAATATTTACTGTCATGTGGCAGGCATTGAACTGAGGACTTCAGCTACTTACTTTCTTTGATTATCTTTTTATCATAATAGACCCCCGAAGACTTAGCACTATGAGTATCTCCATTTCTAGCTCTGGGAACTGATTCACAAAGAGGTGAAGTCACCTAGTGTGACAGAGCCAGTGAATAGTAGAATTGGATTTGAGTCGAAACAGTTCAGCTCTGGAGCCAGTGCTCCTGAAGGCTGCATAACCTTATTGCTCTTCTTTCTCCTGGCTGGTCCCATTTTCATTGGTGCTTCCTCATTTCTGCTGTCTGTTGTCCTTGACACTCTTGTCAGATGTGAACCAGTGTGAGTGGGTACATTACCAGTCTGAAATCAATGGACCCAAGTACCATAACTTGGGTTAAAGATGTTGGCAAATCAGGGACACTTGAGTGGCTCAGTGGTTGAGCCTCTGCCTTTGGCTCAGGTCATGATCCTGAGGTCCTGGGATTGAGCCCCATATCCATTGGGCTCCCTGCTCAGTGAGGGTCTGCCTCTCCCTCTCCATCTTTCTCTCCCCCTGCTTATGCTCTCTCTTGCTCTCTCTCTCTCTCTCTCTCTCTCTCTCAAATAAATAAAATCTTTAAAAAAAGGATGTTGGTAAATCACACCACTTGCATGATAGTAGGTCATCATTTGATGCATTTGGAAGTCAATTTTGGAGCAATACTATGAGGGGAAGGAGTGTATTTTACACCAGCAGAGAGACGCTCAGGTAGGAGAAGCCATATGATGAGAGACTTGAAGTTTCAGAGTGGAAAATTAAGGATTCGAGTTGGCCCACTTGTTAGAAAATTTTAAGGGCAGTAAACCTTTTAAATTCAGTACATCAGTGACTTCTGGATGAGAAACGCCAGGTACTAGAGGGGGAAGTGGGCAAGGGGATGGGGTGACTGGGTGACGGGCACTGAGAGGGGCACTTGATGGGAGAAGCACTGGGTGTTATACTATATGTTGGCAAATTGAACTCCAAAAAAAAAAAAAATATACAACAACAACAAACCCGCCAGGTACTGTACTTCACAGCCCTTAAATATGATGCATGAGCATTGTGATTGATAAGCAAAGGTGACATTGCTTCTTTTCTGTTCATAGAAGAGAAAGAAGTTGAATTTTTTTATAATATAGTTTTAGATTTTGGTTTTTATCTTAAAGCAGGATAGAAAACCATTTTTACTCTCCATTACTGTCAGGAGAGAGGACATAATAAAAAGCAATAGTTAAGTTTATACTAGAAAAAAATCTTTATTAGTCATGACATCTTTTGAGTCAGAATGTCTAGATAATCAAAGGTAATCAACATATTCAGGTAATCTAATTTGGTTGATGTGCAGCTGTTGTTTTTTCCTTCTTTTTAAAAAAGGCAAAGTATATGGATATTGCGAACTTGACAGTACAGCTGTAAATAAGATTTGTGGCATTACGGGTTGATTTTTGAGTTAAATAATTTGAAGTTTTAATAAGATAGGAAAGTAGATGTGTGCACATAAACGAGGTGTGGGGGGAAGTACTGTTTATCTTCTTAAAGATCATGTGAATATCCAGAAGATGAGAGAATACTCTAGGCCTTCAGAGAAAGGAAATAGCTTTTTTTTTTTTTTTTTTTTTCTTTTAAGGAAGATGGATGGGCATGGCTTTGGACACAGTATTCAGGATATTGTACTGTAGTTTCTAATGAAAGAGGAAGAAGTTCATATGTAAGGTACTGATTATTTAGAAAAAAATTTAAACCATAAGATTTTTTTTCATTAATTAGAGATGTAAAAGAGCTTGGATATTATCTCCTGAGCCTCCTTTTCATTCTGAAGAAGAAAACTTACAGTTTAGGTCATATGTATGTTGAAGAGCTTAGAGTGGAAAGATTAGCATTTCTTTGTGTCAGTGTGAAAGAGACAGACAGTACAGGCTTGCTCTTCCCCCATTATATTCTACAACCCCCACTCCCCCCCGTTATAGATATACTACATGTTCAAATCATTCCCCCAAATCCTGAAAACCTGTATATAAATGAGAGAGAGAGAGAGAGAGAGAAGTGCTTGCCCCTGTTAATTTATGTATTTTAAAGTAATTTTACATTTTCCCAAATATTTATATATACACAATGTATTTTATAGTTGTGCTTCATTTTTTTTCAATTTGCCACTACATAGTGAGCTTTCCTCTATGTCACTAGATATTCTTTGAAAAGAGGATTTTGTAAGCTCTGCATCCCTGTGGCTTTGGAGAGCAGATTTGTTCATCACCACTTGGCACTCGGTATCCCAGTGTCTGCTGTGCTTGCACCTCTTAGCCTCTGTATACACTCCAGCTCCTGCCTGCTTCATCCAGGTCTTAATCTTCATCATACTTTCTTATTTGGATGGATTTAAATAAAGAAGAAAGCGGGAAAAGACTGTTTTCACTGGATTATAAAAAGTAGACTTTGGTTGGGCAGGACCATCTGTAACTTGTTTGGTACGGTTGTCATTTATTGTGTGTCCATTGTGGATTCAGCACCCTTCATGCTTGTTAAGCACCCTTCATGCTTTCACATAATATTCATAGTTACCCTGGGTTGGAGGTGGCTTTATTATTTTAGAGAAGGTGAAACGGGGCTGAAAGTAAGGTATGAGGCAGAGCCAGGATGGGAAGCTGTCTCTGTGTCCTTCAATCACACTACTGTTTCTTTTAATTGTGACTCACTAGGCCATTGCCATTGAAAGAGGGGGAGAAATCTCAGTAGGGTACATGATGTACCAGCTTGTGTTAAGGATTACCGTGTCCCTGTGAGACTGTAAATACAGATGGTCCCTTGATTTAGGATAGGTCAACTTACGATCTTTCGGCTTTATAATGGTACAAAAGCAATATACATATAGTAGAACCCATACTTCACATTTTGAATTTGGACCTTTACCAGATTAGTGATATGTGGTACAATATTCTTGTGATGCTGGGCAGTGGCAGCAGCTGTACCTCCCAGGCAGCCACACAGTCCTGAGGATAAACAACCAATGTACTTAGAACCACTCTGTTTTTCACTTTCAGCACAGTATTCAGTAATTTGCACAAGATAGTCAATACTTTATTATAGACTGGGCTTTCTGTTAGATGATCTTGCCAATTGGTAGGCTAATGTAAGCATTCTGAGTGCATCTAAAGTAGGCTGGGCTAAGCTAGGATGTTTGGTAGGTTAGGTATATTCATTTTCAATTTAGGATATTTTCAACTTACCATGGGCTTGTTGGGATGTAACCCCATTGTAAGTTTAGGAAGACCTAGTCCATTGTAAGACCTAGTCCTAAAATCCCTTAAGTTAAAGAAGTCTCTGGGAGAATGCTTGAGATCTCTGAGGAATACTTTAAAATCTCATAAGGATTTGGCTTCTGTTACATGCGTGTATATAAAGTAAATGCTTTTGGTGGAGAACAGAAAATAGCCTTTAACAAAATTTCTCATCCATGAGGGAGGAACACTGCCAATCATTAATAGTTGGTAAGTTTAGAAAAAATAGATGCAACTCAAGTTTCGTAGTGCTAGACCTTTAAAGGTTTGAGAGCTTGATTATTTTGGTGACAAGGGTTAACTTAAGGATTAATGAGTCAGGAGATCTAGAAAGTTAAAATTTCTCTTTGTACCAATTTAGCTCAACAAATACTTTCCCAGACCACATCAAGTCGATAGCCTTGTAGGAAATTCTTGGCCATTTTTTAAATGATGGAATTGTGGCCAGTTTTGTAAATATAGTTTATTCTTGATTCTCTAAACCACGGGTCAGATTAATTACAAAATTAATGCCCTAAAGGAAGTGAGTTGATGAAGATCTGGTCTCTCTGCTTTTTAGCAGTGTTAATGACCCGCTTCCACCATGAGATTCTAATATTCTTGAGTTGTCTAAATGCCTTAGTGTTCTTTGCCATGTAATTTTAAACTGTAGGCACATTTTTGGGATAATTTTTATTCATAATTTGCTTAAAAAATAAACTAAACCAGACTAAAATCTAGAACATTTTGTGCTGCTGCTTATTCTGATTGTTTAGTCATTGGTGGGTAATATGAGGAGAAGATAGTTTGAGAATTCTCGCTCTCAAATCAAAATAGCATTAGATGCCTTAAAGATTTTATTTATTAGATTATTATGTGAGCAAGATGGGGGAGTAGCAGAGCGGGGAGGAAGAGGGAGAGAATCTGAAGCACACTCTGTGCACAGTACAGAGACCAACCTGGGGGCTTGATTTCATGACCCTGAGATCATGACCTGAGTGGAAACGAGGAGTTGGACACTTAACTGTGCCACCCAAGTACCCTAGGTGACTATTTTTGTATGGTTTGAAACAATAGTTTATCTACTTTAAAATAGTTACTCTGATTGCAAAGTTGGTATTTGATGACTTGGAATGATAAAATGCAGTAGACAATAGATAGGAAGAATTGTTTATAAGATGTATTTGTTTGGGTGCATTTGTGTTCATATCATTAGGTCAAACCATAGAAAAGAACTAAAATTCTGGGTCTTTGAGCTTATTTACTCAAGGTAAGAACCCCTTCAGAAATTTCTTTTTTTTTTTTTTTTTCCCTTCAGAAATTTCTAGAAATTATTAGAGTTGCTTGAGTTGGCAGCCATGCACAAAGCATGAACAGAACCAAATAAAACATTTTAAAATTAAAAATGGGCCTTTCTGGTTGGGTTCAGTATGGTAAGGAACTCCCATCTACACTTGCAGCCATGGGGTCCACAGGCCCTCTGTAGTCCATGCACGTCTTTAGCTGCAAGAAGTTGGCTGCATAGGGAGCAGTGACCTCATCAAGGTGAACAGGCTGCCCCCCAGGATAGTGAGCTTTGTATGCTGCATCACAAGCTGCTGGAATCTGTTCTGCTTTGGGCAAGGAGCAATTTGCTAGGTTGGACATCTGAGTCCGCATGAAGGGTTGTGGTCGCGTGGCCCAGATTTATACAGTCCATTCCTAAAGCCCTGGTGGGTTATTACCAGAAGTACATGGATGAGGCTTCCAAGGAAAGTAGAGACATCCTTATCCATTATGACTGGACCCCGCTGGTAGCTGATCCCTGTCGTTGCAAATCCCAGGGAGTTTGGAGGTCTTGGTGCCCACGCTCCCTACCAGAAATCCTACCTATCAGCCCACCATGAGGATCAGGGCTCACCTTTATAATAAACGATGGTCATGGGGGGACAATTAAATTTAAAAAACATGATAATGGAGAAGTATGTGTTCCCAACACCACATAGCCCCTCCACCATTGAAAAAATGGATTTGTAGTATTTTTCTTGGGGCAGAGTGTATGTTACTTCAGTTCAGTCCTTGATGAAAACAACATATGGTTAGTTTTATGAGGACTTAGAGACAGATGGTGACCTATGGGCTAATTATGCAGTGGGCAAGATTCTTTAAACAAATCGCTGTGATTGTGACATGGCTCTTTCTCAGGAGTTAGACAATCTGGACTGTTTATTGTCATATGAGGTAAACATGTTCCAGGTGGATGGGGAGAAGGTGCTACATGAGGGAAGTATATTTACAACTTCTTTTCAACTCCATATTCATTTTCGTGGCTAAAAGCAAAAAGGGAGGCAAGAGCTCAAAGAGGGAATACCACAAAGCCCTGGCTTATGTGAAGGGAGCATGATTTTGGGCAGCTGACTTTCGGAAGGGCTGAGGGTTTCCCCTGTTAAACATCCCCATTTTTCTTCTCATTGCTTTGAATGGACTTCTTTCTGAAGTATTCCTTGCCCTTTGGAAACATAAGGTTGGGAACATAAATAAGCTATTGAGATGAACGCGCCAGGCAGCTTCCACCGCTGAGCCTTCCCACTTGCTTTTCAGTCTGATAGCTCAGGACTCCCTCTCATCCACCCAGCTCATCCCATCTCCTTCTCCCTGACTTGAGTTTACAGTTCTCAGTTCTCTGACATAAGTTCTTACCTGTTTATGATATTACATCTCCTTCCCCAAATGTAAGCTTTGTGAAGGCAGGGGCTTTGGTCTGTTCTCTGCCGTGACCCTGGCCCCTGCAACAGTTCAGGCACATGGCAGTATTTAGATACTTGCTGAAGGAAGTGATTGATGAGTTAAAACTCCTTGAGTTTTCATAACTGTGAATTATGCCTCTGCAACATAGGTTTGGTGCTGTCTAGTTCGTATTCTGATCATCTGTCCGTCTCATGCGTTGCTTCCATGCTCAACAGTTCTAGGATCTGGCCCACTGTGGTGTTGAGGTCTTTCTTCTCTGGGTCCCCCACTGGACTATCCCATCCCTAACAGTGCAAATCTTGGAGGTTCATTGTTGTGTCCACAGTGCCTGGTGATGCTTACTTGTTTGTTAAATGTATGAACAAACTAATACACCAAGGGAATTAGTCACTGCCCTGGGCTCCTTCCTTCATGAACTCCTATGAGGCAGAGGGTTTCATGCCCATTTTATGGATGCTCGACTGAGCAAAGCAGCTATGATTTAAATCCAGATGTCTGACTTTAAGGCCTATCTCTGATATATTGGTAGTTCCTAATCTTTTTAAGCACAAGGACCCTCTTTTTTACACTGTCAGATTTCCCAAACCCTACAGGATAGATGTATTTTGTTTTAAATTTTATTTATTTATTATTTTTAAAGACTTTATATTTAGAGCAGTTTTAGGTTTACAGTAAAATTGAGAGGACGGTGTGTAGACTTCACATACACCCCCTGCTCTCACACATGTATGTGCTCCCCCATTATCAACAGTACTCACTAGAATGGTGGAGATAAACCTACACGGGTACATTGTAATGCCCAAAGTCTATAGTTTACCTTAGGGTTTACTCTCGGTGTTGTCTACTTGGTAGATTTGGACAAATGTATAATGATCCATATCCATCATTATAGTACATGTATGTATTTTTGCTTCTCTGATAGAATGGAATTTTATTATACAATTTTTGTAAGTTTAATAGTACTTTTATTAATGTTTTGATCATACTAACATCATAAATGTGAAAAATAGCTGACACATTCTGTGGGAAGCCTTGTTGTCCGTGACAATTCTTGGTGCTCCCAGGAGTTTGCCGGCCTCTGGCACAGCACACACTGTCCCCCTGGCAGCCCGGGGCCTCCCACCTGTCACCACATCTGCCCACCCCCAGGCAGCAGACTGTCTCCCCTCCATCAGTGGCCACAGACTTCTGGGTGGGGCCAGTTTCTTCACATGCCCTTCAGTGTCCTCGATTCTCGGCTTTAACTTTTGTCAGTGTAGCTTGGGGCCAGCCCCTTGCATCACTTCTTATTTGTTGCTTTATAATAAGCCTCTGGTTTGAAAGCCAGGTAATCCAGCCCACTAGAACTCGTTGGAGTGAGGAAAGTGAACAGGTGGGGTCTGAGTAAGCTGCAGGAACTCCCACTACCCAGGGTTTGGTCCCTCGTGGCTGGCTGTAGGCCCTGAGAGGCCTGGTTTTTGGGCCTTCCCAGGTACTGTCAGGTGTCACCTGGGTACTTCCTCCACACTAGCCGGTTTCACTTGGTTCTGTGGGAAGAGGGTTGTCAACTTAAGAGTGGTAGAGAGAGGGAGATGCGGGGTACGATGAAAGTGCATTGACCTGGTCAAGGGTGAGCAAGGAGAAAGCTGGCTTTCTGTCGATGATTCCTCAAAACCCTGTCCCTCTGTTAGTGTCCTTCCCTCCCTGTCTGTGTCCCTCCCTCTGCTAAGCTACCCTGGCTCTCAGCTAGTTCGGACACTGTGTTGTGTTTTGTCATACATGTGTTTTTTTTCCTTCTGATCCTGTGAAGGGCTGAAATTTGCATTGAAGATTTACATATGCTTATAAGCAGACAAATTAGGGGTATGAACAAGCTGCTGCTGTGGATCGTAGCCTGTCTCACTACAGTGAAATATTAGTTTTTGTTTTGCTGCTTTATCACAGATCATGGCTAAAACTGTTTTTAAGGTGGGAATCTCTAGATTGCAGCCCAGGGTAACCAAGTCCCACCTAGCATATCTCTAGCCATTTGCCATCGTCTGTGCCCTTTTTCCAGGATAAGGTTGAAAAGCCACTATGGAAATGAGGTAATTGCTCTACTTCTTCACACCTTCTTCAGTTTACTCCTCCACCCACCCATCTCTTCATACCCTAATTTTTCCAAAACCAAAATTTAATATATCTGAATATATAAAATTTAATGTATATTTTAAAAATACTTGGTTTTAAGGAATCGTAAGGTAGAGGATATATAGCTAGGCTATGGCATTATTTGCTGTTAACATTATTCTACTTTTTTTGTTTTTAACTAGGAGAATGTGTGAATGGAAAATAAGGGATCAAAAATAAGGTTTTTTAAAACACTGGTAGGCAGCTGAGCTTCTGAAAGTGAGCTTTTTTTTAAGCTTTTTCTAAGCTTCCTATCAGCCAGTGCAAAAGTGAAACACAGCTTTTTTTTAAGCTTTTTCTAAGCTTCCTATCAGCCAGTGCAAAAGTGAAACACAGCCTCATGCTACAAAGTACGTAATATTGCTTAGAGAAGTCATGGAACGTAGTACAGTCTCTATAGTAAATAAGAATTTTTAGGGCAGCTTCCTATAGTGTGCCTCAGTGTTGGCTAGTGGACAATCAGAAATCCCTCAAAAAGAGCAGTCTACCAGGACAAATGCAGTTTTGAAGACTTACTCTATGGAAAGTGTAATGGAAACATTTTTTCCTCAGTCTTCTAGTCTTACTTTTCTGCAAACACAGCTTGTACATTATACTAAGGCTAGAGTGGAGGTTGGGGATGAGGGAGAAAAAGTGTAGGCAGGATGTATCTTGAGCTCTGTGTCTGTATCTGCTTTTTGAGATCTCTGCATTTTTTTTATGTCCATCATTCATGCTCCTAGCTCTGTGTTTTCCTCTGTACCTCCATTCACCTGTCATGGTAATTGAGGAAGATCCTTGCCTTTCCAAGATTTCCATTTTTGAGTGGCCCTAGAATATTTTCTTTGATTTATGCACTTGAGATTATTACTTTTCTGGAAAAGCCTGTTGGGTTGCAAGATAACAGTATCTTGCGATTGCCTTGCTTCCTAATTTTGCCTTTCTTATCAGCCCTGAGATTTTGTGATCTCTTCAATTTTCAGTGAGTAGAAAATTAAATTAATATGAGTCTCAGTTTGGTAATTTTGTACCAGATGATGAAATCAGATGAGTGTGTGGTCTTTATGTAGGCAGGCAATGCGTTACGTAAGGGTTTGGTTTTTGGCCTGGATATTAGATGTTTGCCTTTTTATGGGCTGTCATAGATCTGGCATCTGCCTTTATTTTATTATTGAGAGTTTTCTACACATGTTGCTGCAATCTCTCAGCAAAGAGCACATTTTCTAGTCCTCTTGCTATTTATTTTCACCACGTATAGAATGAAAGAAAGATATGGTTTGATATTTGATTTAAAATCAATAAGGTGAAAAAATAACTTTGATTCTTTAAAAAATGATTTAGCTCTTTTGGCTGAAAAAGTTTACTTCTCTTCCCCGTGGTGTTCATTATTTTAGATGTTCCCATTGTACCACCCGTATTTACTAAAATAGCAAATTAACCTGCCTTTTGACGCCACTAGACAGCTTTTTGAAGACAGGGCTCCCGGTGGCTGGTGGAGTGATATCTGGCATATTGTCAATACTCAGTAAACTTTAGTTGAAGCGAAAAAAGTGACCAGCAGTGTAATGAATACCTTTCTGGTCCCAATCAGTCATCGGCTTGCACGTAGTTACTATGCGTCATCGCAAATGAACGTCTCAAGCCAAATTCATGTTTGTGTTTTAGAGATGGGGAGTCCCTGAAATTGAAAATCTCAGAGTCCTCTTTGCATCTTTTTTGCCCCTTTTTGTTTCTTTTGTAATTTCCTTTTTTTTTTTTCCCTTCCTCATTCCTCTTGCCTCTCATCTAGTTTATCTTTTTGGTTCCCTATCTTCTGTGTCTTTTAAGCTAGCTTTGTTGGCACGAGGCCCCCTTGCTTTCCCAGTCACCCTGCAGGTAGCAAAGTGAGTTTTCCCAGGAGGTTTTGTGGAGCAGTGCATTCTAGCGGACATCCTTGGTTCTTGAGGGCCCCCAGCTGTGTAGGCTCAGAAGTGGATTTGATGAGCTTTAACAAGAGTTCATCTCTCCATCACGTTGGCTGGGTTCAGGAAGTGGATATATAAAGCCAGATTGCCAGCCTACTGACTTAAACCGAGAATGGAACTGCTTCTATTTCCCTTTCATGGCCTGGGATTCTAGTGTGGGAACAACCAGCACACATTCTCTTCCTGTAGCCAGGCCTGCATGGGGAGCCAAATCATTATCAGATGCTTAGTTGGCCAGTATGGAATAAAAACAAAGAGAAGTTAAGTGTCAGATGGCATCAGGTTAAGTCCAAGGCATCCATTTCACGGTCAGGAGGCCTGCCAGTGGGAACACCCAAAAGGAACCAACTTCAGCTGCCTGCCTCCTGCTCTGCAGCAGGGCTGACTTGGCCAGGAGGTCTCAGGATGCTGCCTTTGGCTCCCTTCTTCCTACTGCTCTCAGAGGCCAGGCTGCCACGGCTTTGTTACCAGGCCCCATCTGACAGACATGCTTGCCCCTAGATTTAATACTTTCAGTTTTGTAATGCTTAGCTGTTTCTCTGGGATGTCTTTGCCCATCCTGACTTGAAAAATTTAGTTCTGAGAGCAGTATGATTTTCCCAATTTCAGAGCCTCCCTATTAGTTAACACCTCCTCCCCATCCTGTAGTTCTTCTTCTTTTTTTTTTTTTTTCCAAATCCTTTTATCCTCCCTGACTTTTATTGATGGAAGTCTACATTTCATTGCCTAGTCTTTGAGGTCCTCTGTCAGCCTGCCTGAGCTCTCCAGCCTTATTTTCTACCCTCTTCCTGTCAGAGCAGAAGCCCCCAGTATAAGTCCTCTTAGGTCTCTGCTGGGGTTTTCTGAGCCCTAAAAATTTGTCTGGTCTATCTCATAGGATTGTTGTCAGGGCCAAGTAAAATGATGTGTTTTCATTTATTTATTGGTGCAAGACTGTGCATGGGTGAGGTGACTTTTTTTTTAAGAATTTATTTATTTATTCATGAGAGACACAGAGTCAGAGACACACAGAGAGAGGCAGAGACATAGGCAGAGGGAGAAGCAGGCTCCATGCAGGGAGCCCTTTGTGCCCTGAGCCAAAGGCAGAGGCTCAACCGCTGAGCCACCCAGGCGTCCGTGAGGTGACTTTCTTTAAGCTAGCTTACGCTGAGCTTTTTATAAACACTTTACATGCATTATTTCACTTGGTCTGCTTTGAAGTAGATACTGTTATCACCCGCGTCTTACAGATGAGGAAAATAAAGTTCAGAGAGGTCAGTGTTTGTGCCTCCAAAGTCTCTGGTCTGTTAAAGGCTATTAGAATCTGTCCAACCTGCTCTCGGCTTCCAGTGCCCTCTGCTATGTGATGCTGCATTCTCCACTCACCCCCCAAACGGTCCAGCTCATTTCTGCATCTCTACCCTTTCCTCCTAGCTAAGAGCTGCCCTCCTTTCCAGGCCTCTTTCAGTTGTACCCCTTCTCCTCTCCTTTTCCTCTGCAGCCCTCTTTGCTCACTAGTATCCCTGAACTCCTGTGGTACTCAGGGATGTACCAGGGTCACTCCCAGCTGGGGTTATATTCAGGCTGTGCTGTGTTGCCTCAAACAAGTCAACTAACCTCTCTGAGTCGCTGGAAAAAGGGGCATAACAATGACTATTCCCTCATGGTGTTTCTGGATTATTCCATAAAATAGCATGTGTGAAAGTTCTTTGTAAATGGGTGGGTGTTACTGTTTTCCTCAATAGATCAAACTTATTTTTACTTTGACCCACAATAAGGAATACATGAGAACATCATGACTTGGTAGTAGTGAACATACATACTTGATTCAGAAGTTCCACAAGAACTCTGTCTCCTAGTCTATCTATGTGCATGTTGTGAAAGACCGTGCTGATTTTGACCCATTCGATTGATTTTGACTTTCCACCATGGAAGGCTACACACAGTTTGGAAAAAAAATCACTCGCCTTGGATGACAATAAGCCCCTTGAGGGCAGAGAGAGCATTTCATTCTTCTGTATATATCCTGCGAGGCCTAACCGGTTGCAAGAAATTCGGTCAGTTCCGGTGGATGGATTTTCCTGTGGGGGTGGGAGGAGGAGATTGAAGCTGCGATGCAATCATTTATTGAGTGTGCCCCTTTGCAACCCTTTGCGAGTATTGGCCAGCAAGCCGCCAGGGGCAGCTTTGTTTCTGCCGAGCTCAGGAGCCTGCACCCTCTTGAAGACGTCGTGCCGGCGTCCCTGCACTTGGCGGGGTCAGCTGCAGCACAGCTGTTTCTGCCACAATCGGCCGCAGTGTTTGGTTCCTCCTCTCCAGGCCAAGGCACGTTTGTTGGCCTGGGGGGTGACGCGCTGGGTTGGATTCTGAGTCCCCTGGCGTGCACGCTCTGCCTCTGCCCGGGGGCACGCACCCACCTGTCCCGGTGTTGGCCCTGCTGCGAAGCTCGGCTGCCTCTGTGCTCCCGCCTGCCTCCCCAGCACGCAGGCTTCCAGGGTGAGAGCCTCTCACGGCGTACATCCTCGGCGGGAGGAAACAAGCCCGCTGCTGTGGTGCCTTAGCACCAATTTGTCACCCACTTCACTCGGCGCTGGCCCTCGGCTTCTCCGCTGTATGGTATCTTTCTTTCCCATGGCTGCTCCAGCTGGGCTCTAGCCTGACACTGGAATCACATGTTTTGGCTCTAGCCTTTGGCAGTCTTCTCGAGGTTGTCAGCATACATCCCTACTGCCATCTTTTTCTGATGCAAAATCTTTTCATTTAATAGATGTTTGTTTTTTGTTTTGTTTTCCTGGGAGACTTGCTTAGGCTGATGCTTTTTCTCCTCCCCCCCCCCCCCCCCAGGAGGAAAAAAAAAAAAAAAAAACCTCAGGGTTTTATGTGCCAAAGTCATAGACTGATTTCCCGCCACTTGCAGAAAATGCTGGGCTTCGCTTTGTTTTCAACACCATCAGCACACGCATAACTCTTGTTCTGCTTCAGTTCTGTTCAATGTTGCTGGCTTCTCCTGACCCTAGAAAGAGTTTAGAATTATTAGCCTGGCTTGTGAGCACTCCTATAACCTCGGGAGTCCGAGTAAGGGAAACTTTTTCTGCTATTTTCCTAAAAGAGACCTAGCAGACAGCTGTTGCCACCTCTCCTCCCCTTTCTCATCCAAATGTGTCCAAGCTGCTCTCTGCCTATTTCTTTCTCTTCTCTCTAAAGCCAGAGGACTTTCCCTCGCGTTTCTCTGTGGCTTCTAAATTGCTCACATGGCTTTTTTTTTTTTTTTTTTTAATTTTTATTTATTCATGAGAGATACAGGCAGAGGGAGAAGCAGGCCCCACGCAGGGAAGCCCGATGCAGGACTCGATCCCGGGTCTCCAGGATCACGCCCTGAGCCAAAGGCAGACCAACCGCTGAGCCACCCACGCATCCCTCACTTGGCTTTTTATCCAGGCTTGTACTACATGACTTCACGAGTTCACGCCTAGAGAGTCCCTGGCACGACCTGGCTCACAGAAGCGTTTTTTTTTGGTTGTTGTTTTTTGTGATTGGACCACGTGACGACGGCATCCGTTTATGCCTGAGTTGGGTGCACAGGTGGGGCCTGTGTTCTGGGCTGGTGGAGAAGGAAGGAGAGAACACAAGGCCCTAGGCTGACCATTGGCAGCTGTGATTTACTCCGCAGAGATGTTGCTTGTGTGGCTTTCAAACAGCCCTTGGGTCCTTAGCAGCTTACAGTAAAGGCTGCAAAAAAGCTGGCAACTTCAGCTCCTGTAGGAAATTTGTAACTTCCCTACTTGAAAGCAGACTGAATCTAGCACAGAGCAGTGGGGTTGGATGTATATGAATGTCACCTCAACAACAGTATTTTCAACAGTTCCATTCCAAGAGGATTAAGTGAATTTGGGAAATCCATATATGGGGAAAATTTCTCAACCAGTAAATGGAGGGGTCTACTGTGTATCTGTATCCTCTACAATCCTCAGAGACCCCTGAAATGAGATGAAAAGTTGATCAAAATTTCTCATGCAAAAGTAGAAGAGCAAGAGATCCGATCCACATGGAGATTCTATCAGGAAGTAATCAAATAAATATGTATCTAAAATCCTATTAAAATGCTCAACAGTCATTAGAAACATGCAAATAGGGGCACCTGGGTGGCTCAGTGGTTGAGCGTCTCCCTTGGGCTCAGGTCGTGATCCCGGGGTCCTGGGGTTGAGTACTGCTTTGGGCTCCCTGCATGGAACCTGCTTCTCCCTCTGCCTATGTCTCTCTCTCTGTCTCTCATGAAAAAAATAAATAAAATCTTAAAAAAAAATATATATATAAGCATTTTAAAATTTAGTTGGCATGTAAGAATTGAATGTTCCTGTGATTTTAATAAAAAAAAAAAAATCTCATTGCACAAGGGGAGGAAAAAACCCAAGTGTCAAAAGGAAAAATGCCCTTTATCTACTTATGCAAACAGTCCCTTGTTCCTGGCTGTCACAAAGGACATGACGAGCCATATTGTGCAGGGTCCAAGGTTCATGAGAAGCAGGTTTGTAAGTGGCAGGTAGAGGGAAAGTGATTTATGTTCCATGAAAATTCATTCAGCGGTTGTAGCACTCCCAGGGCATCTGACGCTTAAGGGAGCCATTGTCTTAACATTGGGGGACCAAAAGGCTTCAGTTACTGAAGGGGGACTGGTTTGGGACAGCCATATCCTGTCTCCCTTTCCAAGGAAGGGCAGGAACAAGTTTGTCCAGGGTTTTTTAAAGAAGAAATTCTTGTGCTTTCTCATCTAGTTACAGTAGAAATTAAAGTAGAACCTTAAACATTAGGAACACAGTCAATTTTCATGTCAGGATCCAAGCAAATGGTGGAAGTTAAATCAGATACAAAATGTGTACAAAATGTGTGAATGTTATTTACTCTCGTTTAGTTGTTGAGAAAAGAAATGAATGGCTGGCTATTGAGGTTAGGTGTGAGGAGCAGTCATTAGTAATGGATAAAAGGGCTCAGAGTGAGATTAACTTAGATGACCCATATTTAGCTTCTGCTTTTATTTCATTCCGTTTGTTTTTTCATTCATCTAAATTAACTGCCAGAATTGCATTTCTCAATATGTAGAACAATGGTCAAGAAGTGTTTTTGTGTTTCATAGTAGACCGTTATTTTTATTTACGTGACTCGGAAAATAATAATGAAATTTTACATACAACGGCATAATTCTTGTCAAAGATTTTATTTTGGGGGCCAGAAATTAAGAATTTGATAGAATGGCTAGAATTTGTTTTCTCAAACAACACGTAAACTGTATATATCATTTAGGCTTCTAATACTTCTTAAAAAAAAAAGATTTTATTTATTTATTTGAGAGAACACACAAGGGTGGAGGTGATGAGCAGAGGGCAAGAAGCTCAAGTAGACTCTGTACTGAGCACAGGGCCAATGCAGCCCCCATCCCAGGACCCTGGGATCAAGTACCTGAGCCAAAATCAAGAGTCAGTCACTCAACCGACTGGGCTTCTGACACTTCTTTTGACTTTTTGGTTGTTTGAAAAGCCTAGAAGGGAGGCGGCAGTGACAGCAGAAGGAAAAAAAAAAAATAAGTGAAATTGTTGCCTGTTGCTTCAATATGGTGTGATAACTGTCTTCCTTTTAATTTTGTCATAAACTTTTTTGAGCATCTGCCTGGACCAAGAAGTGCTTATTGGTCCTAGGCCTCAGAAAGCTGATAGTTTAATACTAGTTTTCGTCAGCCTTCACACCACCAGGTTTGGGGCCAGCTAATTCAAAGCAGGGGCTGTCCTGTGCCCAGTAAGCTGTTTAGCAGCATCCCTGACTCCACCCACTGGATGCCAGCAGATCTCCACCTCCTGTGTTGTGACAACCAGAGATGTCTCTGCACATCGTGCTTCTCCCCCAAAGGACATTTGACAGTCAGCCCCGTTTCAGAACCACTGGTTTGATACTGTGTGTACCTCGCTGCAGAAACTCCGCATTCTGTGCCATTATAGGGCTTCAGTTTTTATGTTTATTTCTAGTTTTGGAAAAGCCATTTGAGAGTGCCTTGAAGGGGTGCCTGAGTGGCTCAGTCAGTTAAGTGTCTGCCTTTGGCTCAGGTCATGATCTTGGGGGTCCTGGGATCGAGCCCCAAGCAGGCTCCCTGCTCATTGGAGAACCTGCTCTTCCCTCTTCTGCTGCCCCTCCCACTCCACTCATGTTCGGTCTCTAGCTTTCTCTCACAAACAAACAAATAAATAATGAATCTTTTTTAAGAAAATGCCCTGAAGTTATTTTTATCCTAGTCTCCGAATGCTTGAAGGCAGGGGGAGAACTGTTGTCTGTGTCTGGGTGACCCTGTAGGTGTAGGGGGGTTTCATCATCTCCAGCAGCATTTTACAAAGAAAACAGAGCCCTGGAACATGAAGCCAAAGGAAGACCCCTGAGATCTTCATGAGAGAGCAGGGGGAGAACTTTGCAGGAAACTCCTGATATTCCCTGTAGCAATGGAATTGTTGAGACTAGGAGAGGTGTAGGGGTTAGTAAAATTGTGACCTTCACTGAGGGGGTATAGAACAGTTTTGAAATGATGCCTAACAGAAAGAGGTTTGCTTTGTCCTTTTTCTCCCTCACATGCCTTCTCCCTTTTTCTTCTCTTTCCTTCCTCTCACCTCTGCTTGTTTTGGAGGAGCTCTTTTGGCAAACCTGTTGCTCATCTATGCAATAACTTTGCTGAATTAGAAGAAGATGCCCTTCCCTCTGGTTTCATTACAGGTGTCTACCAGAGCAGTAACGTGGCAGTTGTACAAAACTGCAGCGACCCAGAGCCACTAGAGCTCTGGAAGTTGTGTAGTGTACAACTTGTATAGCAGTTGTGGCCGTGTTTGGACAATTTTCTTTATTCCCAAGACATTGGCTATCACCTGAATGCCGCTGATTCTCCCGTTTTTGACCTTAGACCAGAACTTTTTCTGGAGCATTGTGCCTGCATGTCCAACTGTCTTTTGGACATTTCCTCTTGGAAAACCCTCAAGCATCCCCAGTGGAACAGATGCAAAATTGGATTACTGCCGTTTTCTCCAAAGCTGCTTTTCTTTGTATTTAAGTCCTCTTAGACTCTTTTTTTCTAGATATGTAAAATCACAAGCCTCTGAGCGCTCCCCATATAAGTTCCTGAATCCTGTTATTTACCCCCACTCTCCTCTTATTTCAGTGTTAGCCTCCTATCGTCTGAGGCCTGGGCCCTTGTAGACATCTCTTAAGGCGCCTCTTCTCTAGGGTCATCGCTCCTTCATGCCGCTTTCAACTAGAGTGCTCTTATAAAATGCAAATCTGAAGTTGTCCCCATCAGGACTCTCTGATTCCTTCTCCTTTCTCATTCCTGCCTCCTCTGCGGCCTTATTTCTAACCTTACCTCCCGCCCCAAATCTTCGGGCATTCCCAATGTGCTGAGTGCAGGCCCTGTTCCAGGCCCTTGGAGATTCAGCAATGAATAAAACCAATTTCTTGGGGCACCTGGGTGGCTCAGTGGTTGAGTGTCTGCCTTTGACTTAGGTCATGATCCCGGGGTCCTGGGATCGAGTCCCGCATTGGGCTCCCTGCAGGAAGCCTGCTTCTCTCTCTGCCTATATATCTCTCTCTCTCTGTGTGTCTCTCATGAATAAATAAATCTTAAAAAACAAACAAACAAACAAAAACCAAACAAACCAGGTCCTTGCCCTCCTCGAACTTATCTCTAGAACATTGAGATATTTAAGCCTTTGCTCGCCTTCTTCCTCTAGGATGCCCACCCACGGCTCATCTGCCTGGACCACGTCTGCTGGAATTTCAGGACTCAGCTACAAGGTCAAAGTCTCTAAGTCTCTAGCAGAGTTAGCACTCCTCCTTTTTAAAGTCCTCTTTGCATCCTGAACTTCAGTACTCCCCTGGAGTTGGGCCTCGCCTTCCTAGGCTTTGTGCCCTGACACCTTAAGCATACTTGCCTAGCACTTAGTAGTTGGATTGGATTACTGCCGTCTATTTATTTATTTATTTATTTATTTATTTATTTATTTAAATAATAAATTTATTTATTATTTATTTATTTACTGAATGAAGGGTATACAAGGATGGACACTTTTCTGGATCTTGTCAATATCTAATATTCCTGTCTGCTCATGCTCTTTCCTCTGCCAACAATATCTGCCTCTATACCCCTCCCATCCCTTAGGAGCCACTGATTCTGTTCTTAAAAATGTCCTTATTGTGAACTCTGGCTAATTCATTTCCTTGATTGCCCTTTAACAGAACGAATTGCTTTTTTCACTATTTTGGTAGCATCTATTCAATTAATATTTGATTAATACTTAGTACCTACTATTGGCCAGGAGTTGTGGCAGGCTCTAGGGATATGAAAATGGAGAGCATTTTGTTCCTGCCTCACTGTGTGCTTGGCCAGTGGCCAGCTGCCCCGTGGCAGCAGGGTTGAGGGACCCAGGCCCCTCCCATATGGCTCTGCTGACCTCATTATGCTTCACTGTATGCGGAAGGGAGGAAAAGAGGGCATGGAGCAGACATGCCTGCTTCTGAAAGGTTTGCCTCAGGAGTGACACATAACACTTCTTTTACATTCCACTGATAAAGACAAGTCACAAGACCACCCCAAACTGCAAGGGCAGCTAAACGTGTGGTCTTGCTGGGTGCCCAGTGCAGTTCTGGTACACAGCTAGCAAGCCCAGCCAACATGCCCTGTTATAGTGGTTGCAAACTGTGTTGTTATTAGTTGCCCATGTATAAGTTATCTTTGTTTAGAGTACTTTCACCCAAAATACTTTTATGACTTGTTCCCCCATTTCATTTAAATCTCAATCTCAAAAAATAAATAAATAAATAAATAAATAAATAAATAAATCTCAATCTCCTCAGAAAGTCTTCCAAGTATAAGGTGACCCAATCTAGAAAAACTCCCCCTCCCCTTATTCTGCTTTTTTCCCCCTTAAGTACCCCAGTTGCTCCTCTATGGTTTTTGTCTCCCCGTCTCACCTCCTCATCTCTCCCCGCCCACCCCTAATATAAGTGCCAAGAGGACACAAGGTTGCTTTTGCTTACTGCTCTGTGTACAGAGGTTGGAATAGTGCCTGGCACTTCAAGGATTATGAACTCCTTGAAGGCAAGGGTTTGTCTTTCACGTTTCAGTAAATATTTGGTGAGCAGTGCCCTTTGTGAGGCAGGCACTGAGGGCACATGGCGAGGAAGGTATGGGCCCCTGCCTTCCTATATGTTCTATTTGATATCTCTTTCAGCTTCATTCTCTTGTACTTAGCATTTAGAAACATTTAAATGTATGTTTGTGGAGGGTAGAAAAATTCATTAACAGCGTACTTAGAAAATCTCCCTGTAGAGAATATATTACTCAGTTTTAGGAGATTGTGATAATTCATGTAAAAGATTTTGCAGATTATGGGGAAAACTTGGATGAAAATCTATCCTGCTCTGCCTCAGCCTTTGAAAAAGTCTGCCTCTAAGTCACTCTCTTCATTGCTAATAATACCACCAGTCGGGGGGACACTTGAATAAAGAGGCATTTGTCACCAAATGGTAAATTAGAAGTGTGTCTTGTTATCTGGGTGGAATCCATAGTCATTAAGCAGCGTTGGACTAAATCTGATTAGAATTTAGAATCTTCTTGGAGACGGATGGAAATGCGGATCTGTTTGCAAAAAATAGCTTTTTCCACCTTAAGATGTTATGGATTAGGAAAAGATTAAAATTAATTTTAAGGGTATGCTCGTCTTTGAAGTGTTTGGTTGCGTGCTGGTGGAAGTTCTTCAGGGAAAGGACGTCTCAGAAGCAGGGAGTAAAAACAGCTCAGTGCAGTCCATCAAGGCATTCTGTGTGGAGGAAAAAATAACCAAAATGCATGTTGGTGTTTTGTTGGCTATACCAGTTGGTTGGCTTAAGTTTCAACTTTCTACCAATTGTGAAAATTTAGCCTTAATTTAAAGAGCACTTGAACGTTCAGTTTCTGTCTGAGGATATGGGGACCAAAGAACATAGCTCTGGCTTGTCTGTAGGTACGGTTTTTGCGCATACAGAAGAGCTTTTATTTATTTATTTATTTTTTAAAATATCTTTTTTTTAATTTTTATTTATTTATGATAGTCACAGAGAGAGAGAGAGAGAGAGGCAGAGACATAGGCAGAGGGAGAAGCAGGCTCCATGCACCGGGAGCCCGATGTGGGATTTGATCCCGGGTCTCCAGGATCGCACCCTGGGCCAAAGGCAGGCGCCAAACCGCTGCGCCACCCAGGGATCCCCAGAAGAGCTTTTAGAATGTTTTTTTTTTTTTAAAAGAATCTTTTTTTTGAAAGATTTTATTTATTCATGAGAGACACACAGAGAAAGAGAGAGAGAGAGGCAGAGACATAGGCAGAGAGAGGAGCAGGCTCCACGCAGGGAGCCTGATGTGGGACTCGATCCTGGGACCCCAGGATCATGCCCTGGGCCAAAGGCAGGCACTAAACCACTGAGCCACCCAGGCGTCCCATGCCACCCAGGCGTCCCCTTAATCATGTTTGAAGTATTTTTTTACTAGTGATTATTAAAGTAATTCAAGCAAAATCAGTATCTAATGATGGTAAAAAAAAAAAAAAAAAAGCTTCAAGTGTTCAAGAAAATGGTGTGTATGTAATAATTTAGCATATATAAATGTCTAAATTCTCTTGTGAACTCCTACTCGTCAATTCTTTATTATCGTATTTTTACACATATTTATAAATTTTTCTTCCTTTCTGGTTAAGGACGGGGATAAATAAGGATAGATTTAAAAACTTTCCCCCTCATTATAACATCGCCCTATTAGGTTGTTAATGCCAGCAACATTCATTTTGAATATCTGGTCATGTTTTGCCATTTGTACATATTATGTGTACAGTTATTCTTTATGATTTCCAGATCTGACAGGCTGGGAAGGGAGAGTGTAGCCTGATAGAAATCCTACCAAAACAGCAATGCCTTTTTGTGGCAGGGGATGTAGGAGGGACATTGTCTTACTGTCTGTTGATGCTCTTGGCGTTTTTGAAGGGCTTGTTTGCATCTGTATGTTGCTGCATTGTGTTCAGGAAAGGAAACATGTAAGCCAGAAAGAGTACAGGTTTGAGGCAAAGAGGCTTGGGTTAGAATTCTGCTCTGCTACTTACTCTTTGATGGAGTTGTTTCTCATTGCTGATTCTGTGTCATCCTTATCCAAGTGAGGACGTTAACAGGACCTACCCCACAGGGTACTGGGAGTTTAAAGGAGAAGACCTATGGAGACTCAGCACAGGGTAGGTGGGGACTCTTGTCCTCGCTTATGCTCTGCTGCTGAGAACAAGGATTGGAAATTTTCAATTTGTGTCCGAATAACAGCCTGAAAAACCTAGCTGTTTCTCAGACTCAGGCCTGTTCACAGTCTGATCCGCTTGCCCACGTTGGATTTCCAATGACTTCACTCTTCTCTGAGGCTTGGTAAGTGTGAACAGGTGGTCAGCAACATGGAAGGCTCAAGGGAAGCTAGGAAAAGCTAAAACTAAATATCAGAATTGAGAAACTGCCTTCCTGGAGTGTTTGGATGACAGGGGTAGGGAAGGGGGGGGTGGGTAAATACAAACAAAAAACAACAAAAAACCCTACCAAACTTTTAAAAGTACTTTGAAACATTCTCCATATGTTAAACAGGAGCCTGAGCAGAGGGAGTAGATGGATCCCTAAGGTTACCTGCATACACGTGTGGGGACACACACACACAGCAGCAGTGCATAGGCCACTTACCCTCGCTTCTCTGCAACTTTTAAAGCTTTCTGTTTAATCTCAGTCTGGCATTTGGTCGGTCTGAACTTAAATTTGCCAGCATGGAGATTGAGATCCAGGGGTAATGTAAAACATGCGTTTTAATTGCTAATTTCATTAAAAATTAGTTTTTTAAGCTTTTTTTTTTTTTTTTTAGGTTTTTAGTTGTCTAGTCTTATATTCCATTAGAATTTGAAATGCTTTTAATTTTTTCAGTGGCTTTTAAAAATTGGAGTAGTCTACCAGTGTGAAATTTTAGAGAGCGAAAAAAATTTTTTTAGATTGCTTTAAGGAGAGGAAATCCTAAGCAGGTTCCACGCCCAGTGCAGACCCCAACTCGATCTCATAACCCTGAGATCATGACCTGAGTGAGCCAAAACCAAGAGTCAGGCACTTAACTGACTGAGCCACCCAGACACCCCCCCACCCTCGTTTTTTTTTTTTTTTTAAAGATTTTTTTATTCTCAGTTCTTTGAGACAAACATACCTTTTATTTATCGTTAGCCTTCTTTCAAACTGCTGTGTTTTTTTTGTTTTTTGTTTTTTTTTATTTATGATAGTTACAGAGAGAGAGAGAGAGGGAGGCAGAGACACAGGCAGAGGGAGAAGCAGGCTCCATGCACCAGGAGCCCGATGTGGGATTCGATCCGGGGTCTCCGGGATCACGCCCTGGGCCAAAGGCAGGCGCCAAACCGCTGCACCACCCAGGGATCCCCTGCTGTGTTTTAAAGTTGGTATTTGAGTGATCAGTAAAATAGCCCCAACCCCAAAGAGGATTCTAAAGTGGGTTCCTGTGTCCTACTCAGGGACATAGCTGACTAAAAAGTCTTGGTAAATAAAACCCTTACTCCTTTAGCCATGTGGGATGACTGATACATTACAGTGTAAGCTACTACTTATAACTATGGTGGGGCTCCTGGGAAGGGAGGTGACCCCTTTCAACATTTATTAAATCTGATATTTTGGAGCGCCATGCAAACCTCACATCTCAATATATTTGATTTTTTAAAAATAAAATAATTCCGTTTTAGGGGCTCCTAGGTGGCTCAGTTGATTAAGGGTTCACCTTCAGCTCCCTAGGGTCCTGGAATCAAGCCCCAGGTCATTGGGCTCCCTACTCAGCAGGGAGCCTGTCTCTCCTTCATCCTCTGCAGCTCCCCCTGCTTGTGCTTGCTCTCTCTCAAATAAATAAAATCTTAAAAAAAAAAAAAATCGTTCTATTTAGTAAAGAAATTGAGAAAAGAATAAATAAATTTAAATAGAAAATTTTAATTTTTTCTCTGTATTACTGTTCATACCTCTTCATCTGTTTTTTATGAAGTCATCAGAAGATCAGCTTAGACAGGAACTTTGGGTCCTGATTGCCTGCTGAGAAAGATTCTGTTCTTATCTGCAGTGACTGACTCACAATTTCTGAAGAAAGATCTCCAAAGTACTATCACTCTTCCTTTCAAATTAAAGTTTATAATCCTATCTGCAGGGGCTGCATAGCAATGAGAAAATATACTCTGGAAACTTTTCTTCCTGTCAGATGAAAGCACATGTTCTAATAACCCTCATCATACACACACACACACACACACACACACACACACACTTTTTAATTACAAGCTTAGATAGAAAAACATAAAGGTTGAAATCTGTCTGCTTCACTAACTAAAAAATATGTAATGGTGAATACTAGGGGATGAATAGATTCACCGTGTTACAGAAATTGAGTCCTGGGTGCTGCAGGGAAGGGGGTGGGGGTTGCCAGAGAAGGCTTTTATAGGAGATGGTACATCCCTTACCTCTGGATGCTTGACCACTGCATTAAGAGCTGGGTTTCCCAAAATTGTGCCATGAAACCTATCCCTGGAGATGTACCCCCCCCCCCCCCACTCCCAATACACACACACCCTCATACAGTTTTCTGGTCAGAGAAGTTTGGGAAATGATGTAAAATATCCTCATCACTGTGCACATTTAAGAAGTTCAGCCATAAGGGAACGTGTTTTACCTTGGCATTCCTAAGCTGGCCAAGGGATTGTGGCACAGAGCTAGCTTAACATGTACCCACACTCTTGACTGTTCTTTGTAGGGACTTGGTGGAACTGGCCGTCAGTAGAAAACACTTTGGGGAATTTTTCTCAGGGGCTTTGGATTTACATTTGTCAAGAAGTAAGGTGATGCTGGTCAAATTTAATAGCATAGGAGGTACTATTGCTACCTGAGAGGGGTGTAGACAAGAATGAGCTCATTTTAGACTTGTGTTTTGGGGCTGATACTGCTAGAATCTCTTTTGTTTTAGTTCAGCCTACAACACCAACATCGGAGCAACAATGAAAACAAATTTTAAAGATGGACAGAACTTTTGTCAGCACGTTTCTACGTTGTCTGTGTGTACATAGAAACAGATATCAAACTCAAAGTTATTAAAATATTTCTGAGTTTTAGATTTATAAAAAAGTTTCAAAGATAGTACACAGTCCCTTTTTACCCGGCACTCAGTTTCCCGTCTTAACAGCTTATATGTTAATATAGTACATTTGTTCCAATTGATGAATTGATCTCAATACATTATTATTAACTGAACTCTGTACTTTATTCAAATTTCCTCATTTTTCCCTAGTGTCCTTTTCTATTCCATGTTTTTTTTAAAATTTTTTAAAAATTTATTCATGGGAGACACACAGAGAGAGAGGCAGAGACATAGGCAGAGGGAGAAGCAGGTGGTGGGGAACCCGATGCGGGACTGGATACCAGGACCCTGGGATCTCACCCTGAGCCAAAGGCAGATGCTCAACCGCTGAGCCACCCAGGTGCCCCTCTAGTCCATGTTCTCATGCAGGATACCGCCTTACATTTAATCAAAATGATTTCTAGGCTTCTCTTGTCTGTGAGAGTTTCTCAGACTTTTTTTTTTGATGACCTTGACAGTTTTGAGATGTACTGTTCAAGTATTTTGTCAAAGCTTCTTAAGTAGGATTTGTCTGATATTTTTCTCAAGAAACTAGGGTTATTGGTTTTGCGGGGGAAGACCACAGAAGTAAAGTGCCATTTTCGTTCTATCAGGGCTACCTACTTTTATCAAGATGATTTATATTGTTGATACTGGGCATGGCCACCTGGCTGATGGAGGGTCTGTCAGGTTTCTCCACTGTCAAGTCACTCCCCATCCTGCTTCTCCCACACTAATGGTCTTTGGAAGGAGGTCACTATGCACAGCCCAAAGTTCAGGCATGGGGAGTTATGCCCCTTCTCCCATTGAGGGTAGAGTATATGACTTGGAATGCTCAAACATATTTCTAAGTGTGTGACTTGAAACACGACTTGTATGGTAGAGTGGTTGCTGTCATATTCTTTACAGTTACCTACAAACTAATCCTGAAGGACATTTTATTCTAACTAAGAAGGAAAAGTAAGCTTCGCAAATTGAAGCCACCCAGCCTTGATCAGAATTTGTACCCCTGCCAGTGTTTGTCCTTAGCAGCATGCCAGAAGTTCCAGATGCTGCCCTCTGTTTTTTCTGTGTCAAGATTTAATCCTGTTTGTGCGTTTTTTCTGCTTCAGTTGCATTAGTGACATTTTTGGAGACCACAGACCTGTTTGTACTGTTTATGTTACTGTCAAGTGTGTACTCTGTTTAGAAAAGTGTTATTATGATAAAACTATTTTAACATCTTTATGTATTTTAAGGGCATTACTACCAAAGACATTCTTTCCATGTCTATTGATTGGCTTTGATCTTGTCACCCCCAACAAGAGTATATAAAGATTTTCTGTGTAGTCAACTTGAAGGTTACTTCATATTTGACATTTGTGCACATTATAATACAATGTGGTGGTAGGGATCATTCTGCTTTTTTGGTTCTTTCAGAATATTGGTATAATTTTAAATAAATTTATTATCTAAAAATAGCCATTCAGTTACTTTTTGATAATTATCAACTTGGTGAGAATTAAATTTCTTGATATATATATTAATATATATATATTTCCTCCTTTACATGTATATATTGGTTATATATATAAATATAGGTTTCAAGGTTATATATATATAAATATAGGTTTCAAGGTTTTATATATATAAATATAGGTATAAAGGTTATATATATAACCTTTACATATATATAGGTTAGAAATATTTTTCAAGATTTTATATATATGTGATGAAAAAATGTCTTTTCCTTACCTTTGGCCAAGAGTAATAATAATTGGACTTTAGGAGAAGACTTCCCTTACGGTAGTGCTTGCACTCACTCCTCCAACGCAGCAGGGTTTTTTTGTGTGTGTGTGTGTTTTTCAATCCAGCAGTTTTATTGCTAAACATGAATAATGGCCTATCCCTAGCCACAGAAGAAAAAAATGGGTTAATAGAAATAATTTTTCAGTTTCAAATTTTTCTCCTGTCAACCTTTCTGAAGCTTTTGGCACCAGCTACCACATCCTGCCGGTGAGCATTAGCAGACGTGAGTGAAGGAATGAGTAGCAAAAGACAATTAACAGAAGAACTCACACAATAGGTCAAGAACTGTCTCTGTATTATTTTGAACACACACGTTTAGCCTGTGGTTTTACATGGCACTCATATCCTGCCCTTTCTGCCAGAAAAATTGTTCATAATAAGTATTTCAGAATTTCATGTTTTTCCTCAATGGGCATCTCCGCTTCCAGGTGTTCCATCATCTGGGCAAGTTTGAAACCCACTGTACTGATGAATAAGAGGCAATTAGGGAGCCTCCAGGAGCTTCCTGAGACAGGAAGGCATGGGTCATCCTAAAGTTGTGTAATAATTGCCTGTATATCCTTCTGCAGGAAGGATAGAATTGACTTTCCCACCCACAAATTTGGCATGAAATTTCTCTGCATCTCAGGCCAAGGCTGTGTGGAAGGATTATGAAGTTCCCCAGTGGGTTGGGCTGTAGGTGGAGATACCAGTCCAGTGCTAGAGAGCTAGTCCTGCTAGAGAGGGAGGGTGAGTGTGTGTGCTTGCACAAGAGTGCAAATGCCTGAAGTGATTTTTCCAGCGTTTTCACAGGAAGAAAAAAAAATTAATAAGATTGCTTTTATACTTAATAACACCTATTGGTGTGGTAGATCTTTTTTCTTCAGAAGGGTAGGTGAGAATGCTGAGAAGCTGTTAGTGTATTATTTTGTCATCAACATTGTGATGGGGCTGGTAGTGGTGGTGAATCAAGCAAGGTACATGAAAGCAGTCTGAAAATAGAATTTTAATTGTCTCAGTACAAACTACTTCCCAAGGTTTAACTACTTTCTTTTTAAAAAATCTGTGTATTATAGTACTTGGCAAAAAATGTTCAAGGTGAGGTGTTATTTACTCATTCAGCCAGTTTGCTTCCGAACACTTAATGAAGTGCAAGATGTGCTGGGAAACATCAGCAGATAAATATGGTCTCCATTCTCGTGAAGTGTACATTCGAGTAAGGGAAACAGTTGAAAAATGACTACAGATATAATTAAGAGAGAATTTCAGGATGTGGGAAGGTGAAGGGGGAAATCAAGTGATGTAGTAAACACTAGCAAGGGTGAGCAGAAAAGACTTCTCTGAAGGAGTGTCATCTGAAGTGAGCCCCTGACTGATGACAATAACCCATCCTCTCACAGAGGAGAAGGAAGAAATTCAGTTAGCATGGTGGTTGAGGTGGAAAATTGCTTAGTGTGGTTAGAGAGTAGAAAGTAGTCTTGGATGACTAGAGGGAAAGATGCGAGGTGAAATTGAAGAGGTGGTAGGGAAAAATATGGAGACTCCCGTGAGTCATGGAGCATGATGTGCCTACAGAAAAGTTGCTCATATGGGTGGATTTTCACAAATCGAACATACCTGTGTAGCCAGCATCCAGATTAAAAAAACAAAACAACAACCTGAACCTCTCCAGTACCACTGGGAAGCATTGTCTTGGGGCTCCTGGAAGCTAGAGCTCACCCACATTGTTAGTCCCTTGTGTTTATGGTCTAATTGCATTTTAGGATCTTGCTTTGGGGAAACTTGTAGTTTTTATAGGCTGTGTCTTTTGTAACCATCTAGCAGCACACATGGTATTTTTCTATGAGATTTCATAATTTGTATCCCCCCCCCCACCTCCAACCCTCACCATGAACATACATATGGGATTATTTAGTAAATAGGACACCTATCTATTTTCTAAAAAACTTCTCTTTAGAAAACAATAATTGTCCTTTTAGAGGATTCTCATATTTGTGGATCTGTCCTTTAGGTCCACGCTGAAACTTTTTGTTTTCTTTCAGAATTTATGCATGTTAATAGAGTTTATATTTTCTGTGGTAATGGAATATTTTAGGGTTTGTTGCCTCATTATAGTTAGCTGCTTTTATAAGAAGCCTGCAGGGCCATTTTACCAAATTTAAGCTAGAAATAAATTTAAGCTAGAAATTAAAGATAATATAGTAATTTCAAATAGCTTTGTGTTCAAGATGAGATTTTAAAGTTATTATTCCACAGTGAATTTTAATGATTATTGTATACAATGACATTTATGGATGTGCAGTAACTGAATGAATATAATTAGTACATTAGATTATGGATTTGTAATGTGAAATTTGAACTTTTTAATAAGCTTTCTCCATAGTGGTTCATGCTGTGAACACACAAAGTAAGACACTGAACCTCACTAAATCATAGCAGGGCTTTTGGAATCAGTAGGCTCATGTTTCAAATCAAGATGAGTTTCAAATTTTCTAAAAACACAGCTAAAAAGTTGAAAGGCTGTTACGTAACTAGATATTTTATATCCTTTTGGGGAATTGGGATGAGATGTTTCTTTTTATATTGTAATGAAAATTTTACTTTTGATGGGATCAAGTATAAGATAGAATTAAACTTACACTTTGAAAAAAAGTTGTTGATTATAAGACCTTGTTACTTGTTAGCATTTAGCACATCACCAAAAATGCTTTTGACATTTTCTTTGGGAGACTTTTGGAGAAGAACTAGCTGAAGTCTGAAATTTGGTTTGGCCCAAACTGATGGTTAGTCGTTTTGACCCTCTGATCTGCTGATCCCAAGAAACTTTCTGGAAACCTACCCAAAAATATATAAATGACTTTTTCGCCATGTGAAGTTTCTTTTAGTGAGAGCATATGAATAACTTCCTAATGAAATGAATCCCTTCTTACAACATTTTGAAAGAGAAGCATGTTATTTTCAATCTGTATCCTGTTATCTTTTTAAAAACTCATTCTTTTTCCATCATCAAGATAATATGATCTGGATGGTCATCAATTTGGGAATGATGCACGATTCTTTTCGTTCGAATTTTCTGTAATACCGCCACCTAGGGATAGTAATTTTTAAACTGTCTAGTACTTCATGTATTGTTTTCACTTCCTTTAAGATGCATTTTAGTGTTTTAGCCTGGACTTTAATCCCCCCCCCCTTGGAGATTTAGCATTTAGCCCTAAAATGCTATCCTACTGGCTTTAGCTTTTATTTAATTTACTCAAATACATTTGGACAACAAATCAGATACTTTTACACTAGTGATGTTATTTAGCAGTGCATTTTGCTTACTGTTCCATTTTAAACTTTTAGCTCATAAGAGTTTTTAATATAAATACACATTAAAGGAAATGTTGAAAATCCATACCTTTAAATAATGGCCATTGTTTTGCTAACTGTGGCATTGTTATAGTGGCATCAAGTAAAGTAACAGTAAATGAGTCATTCATCATTTTATTTATTTTTTAAGTTTTTTTATTTCTTTAAATATTTGTTTATTCATAAGAGACAAATATTCATAAGAGGCAGAGACATAGGCAGAGGGAGAAGCAAGTTCCTTGCTGGGAGCCCAATGTGGGACTTGATTCCAGGACCCCAGGATCACAACCTGAGCCGAAGGCAGATGCTCAACCACTGAGCTGCCGAGGTGGCCCTCATTCATCATTTTAAATCTTTCACATTGTGTGACAACCTAGTAAATTCCAGGCACTCCTTGGAAAGCGAACCTAGTTACAGGGAAAGGATGGAGAAATACAGAACTCAAATTTACTGTGTAATCAATGCAGTTTGTGAAGTTGGGGTTTATTAGCTCATATACTTGAAAAGAGCTTCAACCACAGCTATATCCAGTGACCAAATCATGTCATAGGAATCTGTTTCTTGACTTTTCCTTCTCTTGGGTTGACTTCATTCTCAGGGGATCCCCATATGGTTTTAAGATGGCCCCCAGCAATCCTTGGGGGCCACCTTTCCTACCTTTTTAATTACTAGCAAATGAGAATTTCTCTTTCCAAATACTCAAGTAGACGTCTCACTATTGGGTCTCATTGGATTAGCTGTGAGCATTTGCTATTCCAAAAGCAGTCATGGTGGTGGATGAAATGTTTTGCTTACCAGGTTGGGTGATGTGACCCCTCCTACCTCACCAGCGTATTCGAAGATCAAGATGATGTAACCAGAAGAAGGGAAGCAGACTGAACAAGCAGAAAAGCCCCTGGATATTCACTATGAAATCAATGAAGAATCAAGTCTAATTCTTTATGCCTTTAGCTGGGACCATAAGATTTAGCATATCTCTGTCTATGGACTTCTTTTTTCCCCCACCAGTGCTTCAGTATATTAGTTTTGTTAAGATGAGGGACTGAGCCTTTCACTTTTTTTTTTTTTTTTTTTAGATCCCTTTTAGCAGTAAGCATGGTCCTACATAAACTGATGCTAAATACTTAATCAGTTGGCCATTTGTGATGTGTAAAAGAATTAAGTAGGTAATGTTGACATCATGATTTTGTTTTGTTTTGGTGTGTATTTATTTTGTGTAAGAAATCATTTAACTCCATAAGCTGGAGGATTTTTTTTGGTGTTTTTTTTTTTTTTTTTTCCTACAAATAGGTTGAATACCATAAAAGGTAATAGAATTTAAAACTGAAAATATTAACCTGGGTTTCGTATACTTTCTAAGAGACCATAGAGGACTTTTTCGATGTCTGTGGGCCCCCTAAGAATCTAGCAAAATTGTGTGTATGAGCTTGTGGGCACATACACCTGTACATCTGTGCACATTTTTCTTGAGAGAGGGGCCCATCTTTCATTAGATGCTCAAAGGGAGATCCTGAATCCACAAAAGGATCAGAACCACTGATAAAAATTTCTTCTGACAAGAAATTGTTATAGACTTCATGAGGCTAAACAACATATTGTGTGTGGGAGAAGCAAAAGGAGTAGTGATGCACCTTTGGAGGGACACAAAGGCAATTAAGCTTTACGATGAATTGGTAACTCAGGTTAACGAATTCAGTCTGTCCAGGCTTCAAACAAAATCTATTATGGATGAGCCTATAACAAAATGGGCTTCCACAGTGCTGCCAGTTCGATGGTTAATGACTGGAAACGTGCTGCCAGCTGATTTTGGCTCCGTGCTTTGAAGCGGGCACAGGCTCCCCTCTTGCCATTTGGAAATAAAGGGCAAGTGATAAAATATGTTACTCTGCTCTTGGAAGCAATTTATGACAACAGTTTAATAAAAGTTTAGGACGTATTTCTTCCCTGGGTGAGGGGGGAAGCCAGGAAGCCTTGGTGGAAGTTTAGTCTCCAATGTTAAACCCATTGGCATCTCTGTGTGCCGCTTTACACTGGGAGCTCCCTGAGAAAAGCAGAGAGGGAGAGTGAGTGAGCCTGAGGTTTATTTTAATCCTGTCAGGGCTGCTGCTCTACTTGTCCATTTTGATTGCCCCCTTCTCCCCAATTCAAGTTGTCCCAGTGAGTTTCAACTTCAGCCTTATGCCGGGGGTGCTGCCCAGAGCTCTGGCTCCAGTGCTCTTAGCTCGTGAGCCTCATTAGCCTACACACAGCACATTCTGCAGTCATATCATTGGCTTCACTGTTTTCAGTTTTGAATTACTACATAAACATCAGATATTGTCCGTTTGGTGAAAGGATTTGTAGTCCCTAGTATTTAGTTAGGGAAAGAGAGTTCTTCTCGGGAGTCAAATGGATTGCTTTAAAGGACTGCCTCATGAAAATGAATTGGGTGGGTTAGTTTTAATTGAACCCCAGCTCTTGAGGCCATTTGGTGTTAATGTCTGCCTCTCTCCCCACCCCTGACCTTGTGACTCCTGGTTTGGGTGATTTCACAGCCAGCATGCACAGAGCCTTTTGCTCTGCCCTAGTGGCCTTAAAACTTTACCAACAGTGATCTACATGATCTACAGTGAGACGTATTTTACATCATGACCCAGTATATACGTGTGTCAGTGCATTTATATGTATAACTAAAAAGGTTTCACAAAGCAATATTTACCTGTACAATATACACTACAGAATCTGATACTATATTTTCTGTTCCTTGGGGGAAAATGTTGCTGGTCTGCATTCATTAAATTAGTTTTCATGACTCGCTGATGGTTTGCTACCTGCAGTTGGAAAGTCGCCTCTCCAAGGAGTACTGTGTGGCATAGTGTCTTTTGTACCACCGTAGTGAGGGATGGCTCAGGGCACCACAAAACAGCTGAACCTCTTTGTGTGGCACAGCAGAACTAAGTTGCTTGTTGTTAGTAGCACTGTGATCTTTTGGAGGCGGTAGGGCATAGCAGTTAAGAGCAAATGTTCCGGTTCGTTCTTGGCTCTGTGTCACCACTCTTTGTCTCTGGTGCTAGGCAAGTCTCTTAACTTTTCTGAGCTAGTTTCTCGATATTTAATATAGAGATAGTAATACTTAAAATGTTGTGAGGGTTGAGTCCTATAAAACATTTAGTGTTAAACACATAATAATGTTTAAGGAATATTTGCTATGAATGTTAATATTGTATCTTAATATTTACATGTGTCCCCAATTGGATTGCATTTTCCTTCTGCCCTTGGAATAATTTATAGTGAGCCCCCGAAGAGTGTGTGGCTCAAGTGTAAGGATAAACTCTATGATCCAAACGTGGATCATAAGTAGTATGGTGAAATGGGCACAATATATTGCAGCCATTTACACCTTGCATTATTCAGGGCTAATTTCAATTACAAGTGACAGAAACCCCAATCAAACTGGCTTAAGCAAAAACATGAAATTATTGATTCACATAATGGAAAAGTCTCGGGGTATTGCTTTAGGCACTAGCCACATCCAGCTGCTCTGACGATATCAGCAGTGTCTGTCCCTTCATTTCTTGCTCTGCCTTTCCCTATTGGTTTATTTTCAGGCAGGCTTGCTCCAAGCAGTGGCAGAAACAGCTACCAGCTGCTCTAATTTCATATCCCAGGAGCAGAAAGAGAAAGCCTCTTCTCTGGTAGTTCCAACTTAGTTCTACATCTAAGGGGCATTGACTCTGATGGATGCTTGTCCTCCTTCCTGACCCTCTGCCCCCTCAGTTGCTGACCCAAAGGAGGCAGGAGCACCTACACCGTGGGCTCAGCCCCACTCAACCCCCTTGTGGGGAGGAGGGGGAGGGATCTGTACGGGGAAGTCATAGCAGGTGTCCACTATGCTCTTCCACCACCATTCCTTCTCAGAACATGGGACTTTCCCACATAAGATATTGTCTTTGAATAATCAAAAGAATAGTGTTAACACTTAGGTACTTCAGTGTCAAACTACATCTACTTCAGTACAAACTACATCTCATTTTCACTCTTACAATATAGCTGTATTTGAAGATCTACCATACTTTTCTGATCACTGCTAAGAAAAAGGTTTTCAGTCACCCCATCCTTTTGTTGCTATTTAAAAGTCCTTCCCTAGGGCACCTGGGTGGCTCAGTGGTTGAGCATCTGCCTTTGGCTCAGGTCGTGATCCTGGGGTCCCGGGATCGAGTCCCGCATTGGGCTCCCCACAAGGAGTCTGCTTCTGCCTCTGCCTATGTGTCAGCCTCTGTGTGTGTGTCTCTTGAATAAATAAATAAAATATTTCTTAAAAATCCTTTCCTTCTCTTGGGGCACCTGGGTAGCTCAGTCAGTTAAATCTTCGACTCTTGATTTTGGCTCAGGTCATGGGATTGAGCCCTTTGTGTTGAACTCTGTGCTTAGTGGGGAGTCTGCTTGTCTCTCTCCCTCTGTTCCTCCTGCAAGCCCCCCTCAACCTCTTGCGCACGGGCACTCTCTCCTCTAAAAGTCTTTAAAAAAAGAAAAAAAGTCCTCCTTGGGGCAGCCTGGGTGGCTCAGCTCTTTACTGCTGCCTTCAGTCCAGGGCCTGATCCTGGAGACCCGGGATCAAGTCCCACGTCGGGCTCCCTGCATGGAGCCTGCTTCTCCCTCTGCCTGTGTGTCTGCCCCCCGCTACCCCCCCCCCCCCCCCCGTCTCTCATGAATAAATAAGAGGACTTTTTTTTTAAGATCTTATTTATTTTATGCCTCCTCCTCTCATCTGCTTTCCCAAGCTTTTAGCACCTGTTGCCTTCATTCTAAACAATCAGATACAAAGATGTG
Source organism: Canis lupus familiaris (assembly GCF_011100685.1). Classification (NCBI taxonomy): domain Eukaryota; kingdom Metazoa; phylum Chordata; class Mammalia; order Carnivora; family Canidae; genus Canis; species Canis lupus. The sequence goes on from NC_049253.1 coordinate 19,149,833, forward strand.
ACACCCCACCTTCTTAGTGGTCATTCCCTTTCATTTTTGTGGTCTGGGCAGTCTGAAGGTCCTAACTGTATTATGTAGCACCCTTTTCAACCTCTGGCTATGAGTGAGGATTAAACTCCATGAGGCTGGGTGTCTGGGTTATAGGACAGCCCAGTACTTTCCCTCTACATGTGCTTGTGCATGCACACACATACAGATGGGGCAAGAGACAATGGGCACTCTGGTTTCAGTAGGGGCTTCAGATGGTGAATCCTACCTGCCAGGGTGTCTTAAGAGAATTGTGGGTGTGGAGCCAGCGGAGTTGAGGGCACACCCCGGAGCCTTTCATCTGCAGTCCACTAAGTAAATTAGAAATAAGGTAAGCACTCCTTTATTTTTTTAAAATTGTATTCAGATACACATACAATTTATCATCTTAACCATTTTTAAGTATATGGTTCAGTGGCATTAAAGATATTTACATTCTTGTGCAGACATCAGTACCATCATTCCCATAATTTTATTTTTATTTATTTATTTATTATTTTGTTTTGTTTTATTTGAGCGCATGAGTGGGGTGAGGGGCAGAGGGAGAAGCAGGCTCCCCACTGAGCAAGGAGCCCAATGTGTGCCTCCATCCTGTGACTCTGGGTTCATGACCTGAGCTGAAGGCAGATGCTTAACCGACTGAGCCACCCAGGCACATGGCCAAAGCTCTTTTCATCTTGTAAAACTGACACCCAGGGGGTGCCTGTGTGGCTCAGTCTGCTTTTGGCTCAGATCATGATCCCAAGGTCTTGGGATCGAGCCCTGCATTGGGCTCCCTGCTAAGGAGGGAGCCTGCTTCTCCCTCTCCTCTCCACTCATTCTCTCTCTCTCTCTCTCTCTCTCTCTACCTCTCTCAAATAAATAAAATATATATTTTTAAAAACTTGGCACTTGGTACTCATTAGACAACTTCCTATCCTCCCCTCCCCCTAGCCTCTGGCAACCACCATTATACTTTGTGTCTTTATGATTTTGACTATTTAATGTACCTCATATAAATGGAATCATACCATATTTTTCTTTTTGTGGCTAGTTTCCCTTAGCATAATGTCCTCAAAGTTCATCCATGTTGTAGGACTTTCCTTCCCTTTTAAATATGCATGATGTTCCGTTGTATGTATATACTATGTTTTGCTTGTCCATCCACTGATGGGCATTTAGCTTGTGTCCATGTTTTAGCTATTGTAAATAAATGCTGCGGTAAACATGAGAACAAATATCTTTTTGAAACCCAGCTTTCAGTTCTTTTGGGTATATACCCAGAAGTGAAATTGCTGGGTCATATGGTGATTCTATTTTTAACTTTTTGAGGAACCTCCACACTGTTTTCACAGCAGCGGTACCATTTTGCATTCCTAGCAGCAGTGCACAAGCTTTCCAATTTCTCCACAACCTGGCCAAAACTTGTTTTATGAGTTTTTGATAGTAGACCTCCTAGCGGATATGAGGTGGTTTCTCATTGTAGTTTTGTTTTGCGTTTCCCTAATGATTGTTGATGCTGAGCACCTTTTCATATGCCTATTGGCCATTCACGTATCTTCTTTGGAGAAATGTGTATTCAAGTCCTTTGCCCATTTTTTGAACTACTTTATTTTTAAGCTCGTTACTGTGCTCTAATATTTTATAACTGTATAGGATGGATAAACCAAATGTAGTGAAATCTAGACAAAGGCATGGATTCACTCCAAAGTATGTATTATCTTGGGGGCAAAATTGGGAAATTCCCTGAAAACCATTTAAAAACCCTTCTTACAGTCTCAGTTTTTATATGCAAATTTATATCCATGTACATATGTTACATAAGTATATAAAATAGCAGACAAGGAATGGGTGTGATTTACATGCATTATCTAATGAGCTTTGCAACCCCACTGAGTACATCCATTGCGTGAAAACACATGTGCACACAGAGGTGAAGCCCTATTGTCGCACTAAATTGGGACTGGTAATTAGTTAACTTGAAGAATCTATTATAATGGTGGTACATGAAAAATGACTCATGTTTTAGACATTTAATTTTAAATTAAAACATTATTTTTCAGCAACATGCTGATTAGCATTTTGTTTTTTCCTGGCTGTGCATATGGAGACCTTGATATTCTTCTGCCAGAGTGCTGTGACTTGCTGGAAAATTTTGAGTACTCAAAATGTTTTGATGTTGGCCCAGGCCCTTTTCTTTGAAGAAGGATCCGCTGACTTAAGGATCTTATATAAACATCACCCAACAACTTGTTGACTACATCTGACATTTACTTTTCTTTAAGGTGGATCTAGAATTTAACAATACTTGCAAAGTAATCCATGTTCAGGATCTTTCCAGAATTTTTCCAGCCTCTTACAGTTGTCTCTCCCACACCTAATTCAATAGCAGACTTTTTTTTTTTTTTTTCTGCTGTTTGCCTTTGCTGAGCCTTTACTTTCCAAGGCATTTAATTCATTTTTTACAGAAGTGACTTTTTTTTGACATTCATATCTAATTGCTTTTACATGATGCATGGGTAGTATAAATGCAAAGTAAATACAATTGGTGCAAAAATGCTTGAAAGGAAACACGGCCCACCTGGCATAAGCACACAGCTCTGTTGGTGGGAACAAAATGTGAGCAGGTGTGTTGGCACTGACCGCCAGAAGCTGACACTTATATGGGACTTGCTATGTGTTCTAAGCTCTTTACATACATTGACTTAATCTCCACTATAACCCTATCAGGTAAGGTACTATTATTTCTTTTTCACAGATGAGGAAAATGGGCACCAAGAGATTTGCCTAAGAGTAGCCTGCCAGCTGCCAGCATTCAACCTGCCTTAGGGTTTAGTCAATATATTTTGCAAAGGGAATGAGAGCATTTTACATGACAGTAAATTGAGTGGGAGAAAGAACAAGTGAGAGCACAACTTTATAGAGATGTCTGTCCCTTAAATAGAAACCCCATCATAACAGATACAGACTTCTGAAACCTTTTCCAAGCACCCTAAAATTAGAATCTAGGTTTTTAGAGGTAGAAATGATCTCTAACATACCTGACAGGATAACCAAGGCCTAGGGTGTGAGATGATTTGCTTTACAAGCACCCAACTAGTTAATGGCATATTCTTCATAAGATTTAGTTTCCTGGCTTACTCTACATTTTCTTCCAGAAGAAAATGATGCACTGCCAGGATATAATGTTCCTGAAAGAAACATTTAGGAAATGAGATTCTCTGAGTTTGCCAAGAGAGACAGAGGGTTGGTAGATGTGAACACCTCAGTGTTCTTGAACCCATTTCTATCTCAAGCCAGTGCAAGACTTGGTTCAGAAAATCTTGGGCCTGGAAAGGGTCTAGTGATGTGGCTTTATCCATCCTATCTTGAGAAGGAAGGAATGAGTCCAGCTGAGTGCATACAAGGTAGGTGATGGTATCTCCACTATTTTACAGATAAGGAAGCTGAATTTCAGAGAGGTCAAGTCATTTATCCAAAATCACGCAGCCAGAATGAAATGGAACCTGGGTGTGAACCCAGTTTTGCTTAAGCTGAGGCCCATGGTCTTTGTGCCAATTCATGCCACCTCCTCACAGGGCAGGGTAATTGTTCACCGTGCACAGTTGTTTCACAGGTGTTTTTGGTTTGTTTGGCTAATCATCCTGAAGCTAATCCTAAATCTCTCTTTAGTTTAAATCTGCATCCTTCTATAGTCCTCAGCAACAGAAACACTTGATCATAGTATTTTGAATAATCTTTACATTTTGTGAATGAAATTGCATCTTGGATGGATATTTTTAAGTCTACCTGAGGGGAGAAAAGAAGAGAGACTGCTGCGGGTGTTTGAACATTGGTTGAATCTCAGAGTTGGAGGAATTTCTTTCAGCTTGCCATTATCTACACCTGTTTTAGATGCTTCTCAGCCCAGGAATTAAGAGCCATAAGACAGAGGGAACTCACCACATTAGATAGCCCATTTCATCTTTGGCCAGGAAGTCACACTTAATATAATCTTTTACAGGATAAAGCTTCTTAAAACATTGCTTTATATTTCTGTTTATAAAAAGTAATTCATGTTTATAATAGAAGCTTTTATAGCTGAAGAAAGCTCACATAAGAATATGAAAGCCTGGGGATCCCTGGGTGGTGCAGCGGTTTAGCGCCTGCCTTTGGCCCAGGGCGCGATCCTGGAGACCTGGGATCGAATCCCACGTCAGGCTCCCGGTGCCTGGGGCCTGCTTCTCCCTCTGCCTATGTCTCTGCCTCTCTCTCTCTCTCTCTCTCTCTCTCTCTGTGACTATCATAAATAAATAAAAATAAATTAAAAAAAAGAATATGAAAGCCTGTATATATTAGTTATCTACAGCTGTGTAACAAATTACCCCAAAACTTAGCAGCCTAAAGCAACAAACTTTTGTTACCTCATGTGCATGAGGAGTCCAAAATCTGAGAGTGGCCTATAGCTGGGTAGTTCTCTTCATGAGGTTGAGGTCAAGTTGCAAGTTGAGACTGTAGTTATTTGGAAATTTGACTGGGGTGAGAGGATCTACTTTTAAACTTAATCATGTGGATGTTGGCAGGAGGCTTCAGTTCTTGCCACATGAGCCTTTCCATAGGGTTGCTCACAACATGCTTCCTTCAGCACCATGCTGTTCTGAGAGCACTTACACTAGAGAGCCAGCAGGATAGAAGCCAGAATCTTTTATAAGCTAGTTTAAGAAATGGCATTCCATCACTCCAGTTGAATTTTGTTGGTCACATAACCACTCCAGGTACAATATTGTAGGAGGGGACTGCACAAGAATGTGAATACCAGGAAGTGGGGATCATTGAAGGCCATCTTGAAGGCTGCCTGCCATAGTTTAAGTTAAAATTTTGTTAGCTTGAATAACATAAGTTTGTACTCCTCCCCTGCCTCCCACTGAAGTTTACAAATTACAAATACTGAAGTATTACAAAATACAGAGATCACCAAGGAAAAATAAAATTGAAGGGAACACAGTATTCAGGGATGAATGTTCAATAAACTGTCATCCCCTCTCCGCTTCTGGAGGAACTTCCTGCTTTTATTCCAAGTCTATCATATCGACATGTATATGGTTTGGGGATGAGAGGAGTAATGGCAAAAGAATGGATAGAAAGATCTGGATGTGCCATGTTTTTGAGGTCATTTGTGATTGTGGGAACATGAGATGGGATGAGGAGCTTAGAATTCATTCCAGGCTGTAACTTGGGAGAAGGCACATGGTTCCTGGACCCCTTCACTCTGCTGTTTTGGATGCAATGTAAGAAGCAGAGATATGTAAGAGACATTCCAATTTTTACAAGTAATTATTTGATGAAAAAGATATAAATATGTCAATCATAAATGTATTGAAAGGAACTTAAAACTTTTTTTTTTTGAGGGGGGGGAGAATTTTGTTTATGCAAAAACAATATATTGAGATCCAGTAGAAAATCCTGACATCCAGATAAGCAATATTCTACAGCCCCTTCCCAGCTATTAAGTCATACAGTATAAGAAATTCATGGGTACGTGGTAATATAACACATTTATAAACAAGTAGATTTTTATATTACATTGTAGAGCTTTTTTTAAAAAAACCACACATACCTGTATAGTATTTTGGTGAATAATGGTAATGTGAAAGCAAACTATAATAATCAAATTTGAGTGAATTCCTTTGTACATACAGCCAAAAGAAATTTATAGGTAAAAACTGGCACCAGACAAACAACGAAATGGAATAATTTTTTTTTCAAAATGGAATAAATTTGAATAAATTCCTGCAAAGGCAGTCAATAAGACATGTTGATAAACGTTTCAACATGAACTGATACAAAGTATAACATTATTTTTGTAGGAGTTCCTATGTCATGCATTCAATAATAGGGAATATTTCATTGAGTGGTAATTTGTGCATGCCAAGCAATGGGGAGAAACTGTGTTTTCCTAAAGTGGCTTGAACCTAACATTTTCCTGCTGGCTTGGAACTGCAGGTTGCAGCGATCACATGGATGTGAACCTTAGCTGTTGGGGAAATGGCCCACATTTGGCTTCTGGTCAGCCGAGTGGTCCTCGGCCCCCTCTCCGTCTCAGGGACCCTCTGGCAGACTGAAGCACCAATACAATGAACTGGTGTGGCCTCTCCACCCAGCCTCCCTCAACCAGAGGAGACCCCTGGATTTCTCCATCCCCAGCCAGATCAGTTGGTGGTCAAGTATAGAGAGCAGGCCAGGTAGCCATGAAGTAATTACTCTTCTTTGGTTGGACTCTGAGAGGCCAAGTGTACCAAGTCATTGTTTTGAAAATGGAGCAACTTCATAACTGGCAGTTGACTCCAGGGCCCTTTCCACATCTTTCCTTTCAGGCCTTGAGGTCTGTGGCCTTAGAAGTCGGTTTCCTCTGCTGGGTCCCGATGTGGCCCCCGAGAGCCTTCCCATAAGCATGTTTCCCCCATTGCTGCTCATGTTTTAGAAAAGGCTGTGCCAGACAGAGACACGACCCGGGGTCCCGATTGCGGGGCATTGAGCCGAACTCCTTACAGGCGGCTCTACTTAGTCCTGCTGCCAGCCGGAATCCAGACAAACCAGCTCAGAGCACAGGAGACATTAAACCTCAACCTCCCTCCATGGTGGGCAGTGCGGGAGAGAAAAGGGAGCGAAAAGGGCACCAGACTGCAGAAGCCACAACTAGGCTTCTTGCAGACCTCCATGTGGGTTCTTGCCACCTCCTAGCAGAGAGAGTACCTGAGACCTGAAATTTGGCTTGTTCAGTGGCTCACTTGGTGGGGAGGGGGGGGAAACAAGGAGTTTGGCAGCTGGAAGATCTTTCCTCAATTGCATAATCTCTAGGCCTCAGCTTTCCTTGCCTGTGAAATGGGCTACCTGCCTAATAGGATTGCAGCGAGGATTAAATTAGATAATGTATTTAAAGGTACCAGAGCCCATTCTGGTCCATAGCAAGGGTTTAGTAATTCCTAGTTAAAATATAAAAGCTGTGTCATCCCATGTGAATCTAATGTCTCTAGTTTACTCTGTAAATGAGAAGACCTGGCTGGCCTGTAAAATCTTTGTCGGTGCTACGTATCCCTTCCTCGGGTTAGCGCCGTTCCTTCCTTCCTTCCCAAATCCGCTGCCCGCGCTCTCTGCTCCGTCTCCGAGGCCTGAGAGCAGATGGGGTGGGGAGTACCCCTGGCAACGTGGAGACCGCGGTGGGGCCAGGAGGCGCTGGCCTCAAACTGCTTCCTAGAACGGTGTCACCCCCGAGCCTCAGTTTCCTCATCTGTCCAAAGGGCATAGCATTGCACACTTCACGGGGTGACGACAATTGTCACCAGACAGTAGGTACGTGTGGTTCCTGGCTCCGGCTGGTGACCGGCACGAAGTGTCTCGTATCACTGCCTCTCAGTGTCAGGGGCACTTTCCTTCTTGGGCTCCTGAGGCCTGTCTGCGCGGGCACTGTCTTCTGCCCCAGTCTCCCGGGGGCCTTGTCGCCTCCTGGCAGCACACACCCCCCGTGTTGCCTGGTCAGTGAGGGTTGGCGGCGTGGACAGCAGCGGGGGGGCCGTGCCTGAGGCCTGCAGAGCCTTGGGGTGGGTCCCCCGCAGCCCCACAGGTGAGGTCCGACGCCAGCCTTGACGAACTGATGGTCTGGGCGGGGGGGGGGGGGCGGCTGCGCAAGTGCTGGTCCGGCTTTCTGACCACAGCTGGGTTTTATGTTCCTAGAACCGAGGAGATCTCTCTGCTGGAACACGCTGGAAACCTTCATAGTCTTCCGTTGTGATTCTTAAGGTCGCAGTAGTTCTTGGTCCCAAAGCCAAAAGGTTCTGAATTATTACAGATCTGTGTTTTTCTGACAGGATAAGATGTCTCAGCCAACCAAATAGGACAAGTAGGTTACAGATTAAACCGGTTGCAGAAGTCCCAAGTTCTGAGGAGGAGTGAAGTGATGAGGATCTTGCCGGCAGGTCCACTCCCAGAGGCCAGGTCGCAGCGTGTTGCCGTTCTGGAGCTGGATGCTTGGCTGCCTGCTCGGGGACTGGTCACTTCTGTCTTTTAAGCCCAACTTCTATACTTGCAAAGTGATGAAGTTAATAGTGTTCACCTCTGAGAGTTGTTATGAGACTTCAATGAAATGTGATACAAGTGAAGTGCCTGACTATCCCCGATCTGTTTCAAGGACTCGAATAAATGTCAGCTCTTGTTTTTTTTTTTGTGTTTTTAACTTATAACAAGCATATCATTTTTAAACTCACTGCCTGCATCTCGCAGTTTTTTACTCTGTTGAAGTAATTGTAATCAAAAAAAAATTTTTTTTTTTTAATATTTATGTATTTGAGGGCAGCCCAAGTAGCTCAGCAGTTTAGCGGTGCTTCAGCCCAGGGCCTGATCCTGGAGACCCGGGATCGAGTCCCATGTCGGGCTCCCTGCATGGAGCCTGCTTCTCCCTCTGCCTGTGTCTCTGCCCTCTCTCTCTCTCTCTCTCTCTCTCTCTCTCTCTCTCTGTCTCTCATGAATAAATAAATAAAATCTTTAAAAAAAAAAGATTTATATATTTGAGAGAGTGTGAGAGAGTAGGATGGGGAGAGGCAGAGGGAGAGAGAGTCTCAAGCGGACTCCACGGTGAGTGTGGAGCCCGACATGGGGCTCAATCTCATGACCCTGAGATCACAACCAGAGCCAAAACCAAGAGTCAGATGCTTAACTGACTGAGTCACCCATGTGCCTTGTAATTATAATCATTTTCAAGCTCTAGAGTAGGCCATCCTGGTTCCCGGGGAAAGTCTCTGATATCTTTTTTTTTTTTTTAATGATTTTATTTATTTATTCATTAGAGACACAGAGAGAGAGGTGCAGAGGCACAGGCAGAGGGAGAAGCAGGCTCCATGCATGGAGCCCCATATGTGGGACTCGATCCCCGGTCTCCAGGATCACGCCCTGAGCCAAAGGCAGGTGCTAAACTGCTGAGCCACCCAGGGATCGCCTGATGTCTTTTTGATCTTTGAGTGCACCTGTCTTAGCTGAATGCAGAATAACCAAGTGGAGGTAGGCAGTTAAAAATATTAGCATCTTCCAGATCATGTCCTCAACCACATTATAAGTGAGTGCTTGGCTGTAAGGGCAGTGCCTGCATCTGTGTGTGTATTCTCAGCTCATGGATGTGGGTCACATGGTGATTACAGTGGTCAAGAGGCATTTGTGGTTGTGAGCTTGGGGTCTGGAGTAAGGTTTCCTGGTTTTGCATCTTGGCTCCACTGCTATCAATTTGTGTGACCTTGGGTAAGTCACTTGACTGAGCTGTTTCCTCATCTACTACATGTGGGTGACGCACATTTTCCTCCAGGGTAACTGGGAAGACAGAGATCAATGAGAATCCATTGGCACTATGGCCATACTAAGCTGGGTGCCGTGAGTACCATGCTCCTGTTCCCAGCAGGATGGTGGGCAGTCTAGCCCTCATATGTGTGCATTGCAATATAGTTCATTGCTAATAAGCATATAGTTTCACAATGGGAAAAATGTTTCTCACTTCAGCAGTGGTTGGATTAGTCACCCATTTAATGCATGGTCTCATTTATATATAGAATCTGAAAAAGGTCGAACTCCTAAAAGCAGAGAGTAGAATGGTGGTTGCAAGGGGCTAAGGGGATGAGGGAAATGGGGAGATGTTGTTCAAAGGGTACAAACTTTCAGTTATGCAGGATGAATGAGTCCTAGAGATCTAATATACAGCACATTGACTGTAAATTAATGGCGTACTTGAAATTTGCTAAGAGTAGATCTTAAATGTTCTCGGTACACCCACATTGCTAACCCTGTGAAGTGATGGATATATTAATTAGCTTGGCTGTGGCAGTCATTACAATGTATTATATTAAAAACATCACACTATACACATTAAATATATACAATTTTTATTATACTCTGCGAAGCTGGAAAAAAATCGTAAATCTCAGTGATGCTGCAGTGCTACCTCTGAAGCAAATAAGAGCCGTGTAGAGTTATCATGTGACACCTCATCATAATTGGCTGACTTTGGGTTAAGTATGAAGTCTGATCATCCCAATCTGGCCTCTAGGTTTTTTGCTGTTTTGTAGAACATTCTTACGTAAACAAATGTTCTCTGTGTAAACATTTATGAAAGTCAAAATACCAAAACAGATTAAATATAGAACCAGGCTGGATGCCACATCAGTGTTTTAGTGGCAGCAAAAAACATCATCTGTTACATTTAATTATTGTGGTTAGTTTGAGTTTTGTTGGTTTGATACTGTTGGTAGTTGATCTGTAAATGTATTTGGGATTTTGTACCAGTTTTCTGTTTCTGCACATTTAAAGATATTTTAATAACAATAAGTCCACACTGAGAGTCTGCGAGTATTTTATTTTAAAGAGGGTTCCTATGTCAGTTGAGAAGTCCAGACTAGATGATTCGGTGTGTGCAGAGAAGAGTCCTGTGCCCAGCTGATTTTTCCAACTTGCTGGATACTCGGCACACATTTCTCTGTCCAACCCGCACACTGGGCAGAGGAACATTTTTACCCTCCTGGTTTCTGTGAGTGTTAGGTGGTTGGTTGGGTCATTTTGGCTTTGTGGAGGAGCTTCTTTGATTCTTCTGTGCTTTTAGCAGAAAGGGGGAAGATGTTTCTTTTTCATTGCTCACGAGGTTCTATCTTTCATCTTCTATTCATCAGACATAGCAACTTGCAAATTCTTATTTTTTCCCCCTTAAATTAGGCACACCATTATTCTATCTTGCCATTGTTTCTTTTTCACGTTTTTATATTAGGAAGTCTAGTGTTGGCATGTTCTCAGCCCCCCAGTGATAATATCTGAGCTTCCTCCGGCTTGCTTTCTCTGGGAGCTCTGGGCTCTTCACAAATCACACCATTAGCCCTCACAGTGGCTCCCCGAGGTAGGTAGGATCAGACACAGACGGAGTGTCTGGGTGTGGGAACAGGAGGGCTGGAGGGAGTATCTGAGCAAAGCAGTAGGTCACTCCTTTTATGTTAGCACTACTGCTTTAGGCAGACCTCAGCAAGTGTACCTATTTTCATATTTTCTTCAAAGCCTTTTGCAAGTGATAACAGTCATTAACTTCATTGCTGCAGAATGAAGTAAAAAGGATACTAATGTAGCTATTGAGAAATAAGAACCTTCACTCAAATCTTTTTTAGGGTCATTAAGAAAGAGCAGTTTTAACTGTTGGTTTGGTGTGATTTTTGCCTAGGATTTGGAGTGTATTTAAATTGCTCTTAAATTCTGAAATTGAGTGATCAAAAGAAACCCCTCTAATAATGTAGTTGTCTAGTCTCTTCAGTTTAGCCGTTTGAAGGTGCAAGATTAATATTCCTAAAGCTCAGCTCTGATCATTTCAAAATTTTGTTTTGTTTCTTTTTAAACATTATAAGCTTTGAAGTCAAAAGACCTGGCTTCATTTTATGGGCCAGTTATATAATCTGTCTGATTCTCACTTCCTCCTCTATGGTGGAAATAATAATACCCACTTCAAAGGGTGATTGTTGCAATTAAGCGAGATCATGTGTGGGATGCTAAGCACAGTAGGTGTCCGTAAAACTAAAAATAAAGTAAAAAAAGCTGAAAACCTGTAATGACTTCTCTGTACCTACAAGTGTAAAATTAAATTCTTTTTAATAAAAAAAAAAATTTAAGCAGACTCCACACCCAATGTGACCTTGAACTCATGACCCAGAGATCAAGAGTCACATGCTTTTACCAACTGAGCCAGCCAGGTACCCCCAAATCCTTGGATACCACATTCTAGACCCTCCACAGTCTGGCCTGTAATAACCTAATAACTGAGTTGTTCATTTCCAGCCAGATAGACAACTTCACTGTCTTTTCCATAAAATAAAATAAAGCAATGGTTTTCAAACTTTTGACCAAGACCCTCAGTATGACATATATTTTGTTTTAATTTTTAAAGATTTTATTTATTTATTAGAGAACATGTGCGAGCATACAAGTAGAGGGAGCAGCAGGCAGAGGGAGAGGGAGAAGCAGACCCTCACGGAGTGGGGAACCCAATTTTGGGCTCAATCCCAGGACCTGGAATCATGACCTGAGCTGAAGGCAGATGCTTAACTGACTGAGCCAGATTCTCTGACATATATTTTATATATGAGACAAATTTCTTGAAACCTTCATCTCACCTCATGAAATACATCCTGTTCTGTTTCATTGAGGAAGGAAATTCTGGTCTTAATCCATTAAACTGCTACCAGCAGGTTTTCAGACCTGGTTGAAAAACACTGATCTGGAAAGGCTCTTCATCTCCATTTTTTGAAATTCTACTCTTCCCTCAAGACCCATACCCTCCCACGAAATCTTCCCTCATCTTGGCATCTTGTGACCTTCTCTGAACTTATCATTTTTCTCAATCTCATTGATGGCATTTACCGCAAATTGGCTTTTATGTTAATTATTGATTTATAACATTTCTGTGACTAGATTGTAAGTACCATCGGGCTTGGTCCCCATGGTCGTTTATCAACCTGTGCTGGTAGGTAGTGCAGGTCCTCCCCACTGAAGCCCTCTGAGGGGTTTGTTAAGAAATCATGTGGTGTCTTGGATGCTGACCTTTGAAAGCCATAAAATCAGTGCATGTGTGGGGGTGGGGAGCTTCCTGCTATGACTGCTGCCTGGATTGGCGGTTTTATCAGTTGGGCTGCCTCAGATTCCTTGGGTATCTGGAAAAGAATGCTATTAGGTTGGGATTGTAATTCCAGCTTCTAAATACAGATTCTCCATTTCCCTTTTCCTGACATGACTGGATCTCAGAGGCTTCTTTCAGTTCCTACGATATGCGAGCCAAGATAGTAACTGCCTCCTCCCTGCTGAAGCACAGCCTGGGATCTTGAACCCTTGAACCTTTGCAGCATGGAACCCATAATGATTTTAGCCCAGGAGATCTATTATTTTATAACACCAGATGTTTTTAGGTAGGTTTCCGTGTGTGCTCACTGCTCTGTAGACCCTATATGTGAGGGGAGTTATACACAGTATTGCTCGTGTGGAGCCTTTCTTCTGTAAGGAAAAAAATACCATAGAGAGCAGGATAGAATGTTGGTAACTAAACCCTTTCTTTCACATTTGGAGCCCAGTTTGGAGATCCTGACTAATGATGAGATTTAGAGAAGTGCAGGACCCAATTTGTGTTTACACAAATTATCTACCCAAAGGTCGATCTCATTTAAAGGAACTGATTTAATTTAGGAAAGTTATTTCTTTCTCTTTTAAATCTAATTTCAGGAGCTTGACTGAAATGGTAATAGATACCAGAGAACTGATATCTGCAGTAAACGAACAAATCTAGACACCGCAACATCAGTCTTGGGACAGTGATAGATAAAATACATTTCAGAAATATCTGGGAAATCATATACTTAAAAACAAATGACTCGTTGCTGCTTGCTTCATTAGATGTTAAGAAAACACACTGATAACAGCATAATAAAATCCAGTTAAAGTTACGGATGCACAGTTTTTATAATGACTTTCTTTTTAAAGAGACTGATGGACCTTTAGGTTTCTATAGAAAATCTGTTCATGCATAGGCAATTTTTTTTTTCTCTTTTGAGCACCAAACACTTATGGGGACTCATGAAGTGAGTTTAGCTTAATTTGGTGCTCAGAAAATTTGCAGACACACTTCCTGATTTAGAGTCTCTCCCATCCAGTCTGCCTTTTAGCAGAGCTAAAATGTGTGTCCAAGGAAGCAGGATTTGTCTCAAAGGAGTTTTGGAGAAAAACTTCCTTCGATATTTAAAGTGCTTGACAAAGTCATGTTCACATGGAAGTCAGTTTTGAGATGAGGAAGTTAAAATCAAGTGGCTTACTTTATATTACTGGCTCACAGCCCATCTGATAGGATTGGCATGGAGCACTAATTAATCACCCAGGGTCTCCTCATTCACTAATCACATGGCATGAAACTTCCCTGCTGGCTGAGGCTCAAGGGCAAACTGTGGGCTTCCAGCCAGCTTACTTTTCATAAGCATTATGCTACCTCTGTAAATTAATGTGAACCTAATATATGCTGTCAGTGGTTTACTTTCCCATGGTGACCCTCTCTGGTTAAAGCAACTTTAAATGAAATCGTATATGGAGAATGAAAAGTTCCTTGCACAAGGGTGGGTGGGGGGAGGAAGATTTAAAATCCTCTTTGTAATCTTTTTTCCCATGGTATATACGATTTTGGTTCTGATAAAAATCTGCTGGATTAAATAAATAATGCACAGATGATATGATAATTGCCTTATCTGAAAAGCCAGCCTAGATGGTACTTCTTTCCATGATATTTTAAATTGCAACAATAGTGTGTTTATTGAGTCCATGCTATGTACAAAACACAGACTTTAACTTATTAGTTTTCATGTCAGTCCTGTGTGTATGCTATTACTGCCTCCATTTATAGGAAAGAAAATTGAGAGTCTGTCAACTTGTCTAGGGTCACATCCAGTAAACGCTGGGGCCCGGATTTGAGCCATGGTTTGTGGCCACAGGGTGTGCTCATTGGATTGTTTTACTATTCATGATTCATTTGGTCCCTTTTAGCTTGAGGAAAATATCGTGGTCTTAGTCTTTAAAGATACAATTCCTGTTTCCATATTGGATTTTTACATTCATCGGAATGAATCATTTTAGAAGCACGTTGATCTCTAGGACATTGTTTCATGTCTTCATTTTAATATGCACCTTTGTTCAGAGAACAAAAAGTTGTGGGCATCTTTAAGCCAGAGGAAATAGGTACAGCTTATTCATAAATCACTCACGCTGTTGTTCATCTTAAGACACTTCCAGACAATTCTAATAGAAGAGGAAAATTCCAGAGAGCACATACATGGATCATTTCCAAAGCAGTGCCTGTTGAGAACCCAGCCTTCCATCCTGAAGCTGTGAATGGTTTGGCTGCAGCTTGTCTTATATGTAAATTAATTTCCAAGAGTCTGGGTAATAAACTGTTATATAAAAGAGTGATTTGTCAAAACCCATTTCCCTTGTTAAAAATACCTAACTAGAGAGAACAGGTTGATATTTAGTGGTTTATATGGGTTCTGTGTGAAGCCAATACTTTTCTCCTTAGTATGCAGCGCTGATGTTCTTGGTTGAAAAGAATCCATTCCATTTCTTTTTATAGTGTCATGAAAAGTTGGAAAGAGGAAAAACTGAGCTGAACATACAGAATAAATAACTAAATGGTGCCTTCAGTCCTGCCCTTTTGTTTTCAGACATTCTCCCTCCCCATCCTTTGTGAGTCATTGAGCCAGTAAGACTGATCAAAGATGCCTCAGTGTATAGAACATTTTATGTGGAGGTTTATTTGTCATCCACAACAAAGGACTAATTGCCTCTAGGCCTTCTTTCACATGATAATCAATGGATTTGGATCTCCTGGGTGTGCTCCATGTATCCTGCATTCATCTTCCAAGATGTTTTAGGTTTTGATTGAATATAAAGCATCAAAAAGATGACGTCAACCCAATAAAAAATATTAAGGGGATTTTAAGCATGAGTATGGAAATGTAAAATGTTCTTGCTCGATTTGATCAGAATTTTAACTTCTGTGATAGCTATTCAGAAGGCCACATAGCATTTCTAGGAGGAAGCATGTTTCTCAAATTTTAGCATTTCAAAAGGCCCGCTGGGAGAAAATTGAGTTTTCATTTTAATATGAACTTGAAGTTTTCAGAGATGATTTCTTGGGTGCCTATGTTACTAATGTTATCAATAAGGTTTTATTTTAAAGAAACATTCTGAATTCTGACAAGGAGTAGTGTGGTCTGCATAGTTTCCTATAGTGACTTTGCCTAAATGAGGTGTGTGTGTGTTTGCAGGCGCATACCATGGGGATGGATAGGTTGGGCACTATCATTCTGCTCATTCTGTGTAATGTCAAAAGAACTGCATTTCCCTTCTTCTGGTGTTCTTTAACAAGTATTTCTAACTAAGGTTGAGTGTTTACTAAAATTAACCTGAAATATGCAGTAATTTCTTAGGAGTGTTTTTAGTATTTATAGTCAAATGGGAATACTTAAAGAGTTATACATGGACTAAAGACCTCTGTTTAGTAACAGTGACTTTTTCCCCAGAAAATGTAGAAGTGTCATTGTGTTTCTTAGAAAAGAAAGTAGATTGGGATCCCTGGGTGGCGCAGCGGTTTCGCACCTGCCTTTGGCCCAGGGCGCGATCCTGGAGACCCGGGATCGAATCCCACGTCGGGCTCCCGGTGCATGGAGCCTGCTTCTCCCTCTGCCTGTGTCTCTGCCTCTCTCTCTCTCTGTGTGACTATCATTAAAAAAAAAAAAAAAAAGTAGATTATATTGGCAAGACAGGAGAAACAACAAGATTTTAAAACCTCCAGCTATGCAGACACAGAGAGTATTTTGCATTAGGTTAAAAAGGGGGAAAAAAGTACCATTGCCTCTGCCTTCTTGGAGCTGACTTCCAGTACGGCAGACCAGTGAGACATGGTGCTGGACAACAGTCTTTTGGGTGAGAGGGAAACTCTAACCTCTCTTCTGTAAAACAAGAGCACCGAATGCCAAGAACTGTGAGGGATCTGAGATGTTGCCCTACCTGCCAGCTAACAAGTTACTTTGCCACAGTGTCATGGATGCTGACGGAAACACCAGACTCCTAAGTCAGAGATCTAGGACTTTATTAATCACAGCACTACTAGTAGCCAGAGTATCAGTATTTTACATACTCCTTTCCTGAGCCCCAGTTTTCATAGGGTGATGCAGAGGAGGCCAGTTGACCACGGTTTACATAATGAGCTGTGTTACAGGAGAGGATCCCTGAGTTTAGGGAACCCGACACTTTTATACTTGGCAGTAAACCTCCCTAAAACTTTGCAGGATCTCTAAGGAAACACTATCTCTGTCTTCCAGGGCCGTGTGTTATACAAATTTCTTTGAAGATAGTCTGGAATTACAAGTGAGTCATTTGTTACAGTCAGTTCCTCCCCCATCCATAAGAAGAGGAAAAACTTGAGGAAATTTTCTCCTAACACAATATTCTGGTAACATACCAAATAAGCACAGATTCCATGGATGATTGGTGTGTGCTGATCCTTGAGGGCTGCATAGGCACCAAATGACATGGTGAGAAGCTACAGCGTGTAACTTATCCTATGGTTTTAACAGATGGATAAAATGTGATATTTTCATTACATTAAGTATCTACATGGCATCTCCTTTTCAAAATGCCTTCCTTTCTGTTGGATCACCACAGTCCTATGTAGCTAGGGCAGGTGGTAGTATTATTCTCCATTTACACTTGAGGAGACTGTTGGTCAGTTACATGACCAGATTTACACAGCTAGTTAACATCCCGGTTGGCACGAAATCTGGAGTTTCCTGACACCCAGTCTATTGGTCTTTGAGTCTTCTACATAAGGCGAAGGACGTTACCGGCCATCATAGAAGTGACCCCAGACCAGTCCCAGGTTCCTCTGTGGTTGATGCCAAACCTCCTAACTAATCATGGGGGCTTCCCCAGCCACACCAGGCACAAGGGATAGTCTGGTGATAGTGCCGGTGGTGTCCAGAGTCAGGAAACCAATTTGAAATAAGGACAGTTACTTTCTGTAATCCTTTCTTGTTGTTTTAAGTTGTATTTTCCATTTAATTAAACATGAGCAGTTTCCACTGTTTTAGCCTTTCTCTGGCAAAAGTCTTATGTATAAGTACAGGTGATGGATTCTCCCTCTGCGGGCTTTGTGTGATGCCTCTTTCTTAATTCCTGCTATCCCTCTGTCTCCTTCTTTGCCATCTCCCTTTTAAAAAATTTATTTATTTATTTATTTATTTATTTATTTATTTATTTATTTATTTATTTATTTATTTATTTATTTATTTATTTATGATAGGCACACAATGAGAGAGAGAGAGGCAGAGACACAGGCAGAGGGAGAAGCAGGCTCCATGCACCGGGAGCCCGATGTGGGATTCGATCCCGGGTCTCCAGGATCGCGCCCTGGGCCAAAGGCAGGCGCCAAACCGCTGCGCCACCCAGGGATCCCGCCATCTCCCTTTTGAATTCCTTCTGTGTACCTTCCCATAAATCTTAGGGTTCTCTAGGAGGATGCCTTGGCTCTCTCCTGTACAAACTCTTTATATGGCCTCAGCGATAACCACACCACTTACCGAGCTTGTTCTATGAGCCAGGCACTTTGTGAAGCACCTTGGGTACATCATCTCATTCAGTCTTCCCAGAGACCCTATGAGACGGATACGGCTATTCTCTGTATTCTGTAGGGAGGAAGAAATAGAGAACCGAGAGGTTAATTATTTGTTCAAGTCTAACCTGAGTTCTCCTTAGAGTGACCTTGCTGACCGGCTGCTTGGTCCTCCTGTGTATGTGCCAGGACATTTTCAGATGAGTGCTTGAAAGTGAACCCTAAAATTGATCTTGCTTCCTTCCTAGTGTTCCTAACTTCAAACTCGATGCTATAGCCTTCTAGCTTAAGTTAGAACCCTGGACATTTTCTTAAATTCTTTTCTCCATCTCCTGCAAGTAATTCCCTTGTTCATTTGACAGATTTTTAAGATCCACAGTGAAGCACACATTGCTTGTTAAGCACACATTGCTCTCAGCCTTGTTAAGTTTGGGAGCTGCAGAATGAACTAAAAAGACAAATCCCCCTGCTTCCATGGAGGTTGTTTTCCTAGAAATGAATATCCCCCTTTTCTAGATCTGGACATTGAGGACTAGGGAGGGTAAGTGACTTGCCCAGGGTTACACGTTTAGGTTTCAAACCCAGGCATTGTGATTCAAAAAACCATAGTCTTAACATTAACATCCTCAGCTTCCTGTCACAATGTCCCGTAGAGTCTTCCCCTTAATCTCTTCTGTATTCATCCCCTTGCCACTGCCTTTGCCTTTGGGGCTGGTGTCCTTGTCACCAGGATTACTGCAATAGTCTTTCAATTTGTGTCACGGTCTGCAGTTTTACCTCCCTTGAGTCTGTTCTCTGTGCTATACAAGAATGATTTTTTCTAAAATGCAATCTGATCCTGTCACTATTTCTGCTAAGACCCTTGGTTGGCTTCACAAAGCTTGGTGGTGCCTCAGTTTCCCCAAGACAGCCTGTGGGGACTGGGCCCCTGCTTAGCAACCTCCATCCCAAAGGTTCTCAAACTTTACTATGTGTCACGGTTACCTGGAGGGCTTGTTAAAACAGGGCTTGCTGGGCCGCACCCCCAGAGTCCCTGATGCAGTAGGTCTGGGGCCACCTGCTAATTGCATTTCTAGCAAGTTTTTGGGTGCTGCTGGATCGAGACCCACACGAGGAGGAGCCGTGCCTGCCAGGGCCTGGCCTGACCATCCCTGCTTCAGCCCTGGAAGCTCTTGCCAACGCTGAAGAACATGGTCTTTCAGGCTCCAATGCTTTTGCACAGGCAGCTCCTGCCGGAGGTGGTCTTCCTGTCTCCTTTCTTCTAGAACACAGTTCAAGTGTCCCTTCCTAGGAAGCTTCCTCTGACCCCTTGGTGATCCCCTAGCCCCGCCTGTGTTTCCATGGCAACATATGCCTGGGAAGGCTCCATTGCCTGGTTCCCTGTGCCTGGGGTGGTTTCACTTGTTTGTTTCCCACCCACTGCCCCTCAGCAGCTAGGTCCTTAAGAAAAGAGATCCTCGGTTATGTTTTCCACCTTTCTGTGCCTCGCACCTAGCACAGCACCCGGGGTATGTTGAAGGTAAAATTCATAAATGAATTATATAATTCGACTTGTGCTTTAAAAAAAGAATGATCCTATTTTAAGTTTCATTTGCATTAACCTTTAAATCTTGCCCAAGATGTTGTTTAAAACCTGAAGATGTTTCACCACCACACAGTACACATCTGAGAGTATTAAACTTTCAAAGCTGCCTTTAGCTCGAGCTGCGCAGCTTGGCTGTTTAATACAAACAGCAGGAGCTTATTCCCACCAAGGCCGATGTTTGTCTGTAGATAACTTCACTTCTCATGCCTATGATTGGAAATACTTGAGTTATCCCTCAGTCCTCCTCAGCCTTGAGAACATCTCTCTGGTCTGTTCTTAGCCTTGGTTTTATCTAATCAGGGGGTTACAGATGGAAGAGCCCAGGCAATGTAAGCCTTGCTTTTACTGAGACAAAGATTAGTGAGCTGTAAATTTTCAGCCTCCCTGTTTCAGAATTGTGTAGCTTAATCCCTCACGTTCCTTTCTAAGTGCCTGCATTGCCTGCATAATTTCCAAGAAGAATATAGGTTTTATTGCCTGCATAGCCCTCCCTTCCCAGCTCACATTACTAGTTCTTGCCAAGATGCTAAGTTCCAGACTTTAACAAAGGAATTTCCGAACAAGATTGTCCCTGGATTGTAGACATGTCTTCGAGGGGCTGCTCTGGCCTTCTCTTGGTGCCGTACAAGTTCAAAGGCAGAGAGCCCTTTCTGGGGAAAACAGAGAGAACATATGAACCACAGGAGAGGCTCCTCTCCTGCTCCCTCTTACCCTTCTTTCAGGCTCTGCCCTGGTATTGCTTTGAGAACCGTTTCTTGTGCTCTAACCATAGCCTTCTGCTCCCAGAACTCAACAAGCAAGCAGAGAACAGCTCTTTCTTTCATGGGGATGGGTAGCTGAATTATGTGTTCCTTCTCACACCAGGTGACAGCAACTTTCCCCAGTAGTTCAGAACCACTAGAGCTTCTACTCAGTTATTTGGAAAGGAACAATCCCTCCGCCTCATCTTTACTAGTCTCCAGAGCACCATCATGCTCATGCCTGTTCTGCACACGTTAGCATGAAGGATATTAATCTGGTCTCTTTTTTATTGTCTTAGGACTCTTTTGGTTACAAGTAACAGAAAGCCCCCAAGGTAGCTTGGGCTGAGATGGGAGTGGGGAGATGTATAACAAGGACCCAGGGCCCTGCTTGGAACCTGGGGTCAGGAAGTGCAGCCAGGGCTCCTGATGATAAGGAGCAGAGAGTGGTCAGGAGCGGAAGTTACCCCGGTCTCTCCCCTCTTCTCTACATGTGATACTTTTTCACCATACCCCGTCTGTTCTAGAATCAGGGAGATTTGGGCTGACAAAAATCACTGTGTTTGGTACCTGATTCCTGGGGAAGAGGGACTCTGTCTTAACCTAGTATTTGATGGATTGACTTTTCCTGAGCCACATGTCCCACCTCGGTCTACTCATCAGTCTAGAGAGGGTAGACTGGGAATGAACCCACTCTACCCTCATGGATGAACATGGATGCAGGGGCCCATCCTGTGGGTACATTGGGAGGGGGTACACCGAGAAGCTAGCCCCCACCTCAATACTGGTTATAATTTACATTCCACATTCTTGCAAAATAATTCTATTTTTAAATATGGGCACAATGAAACCAAAACCCTTCTACAAAGGATGTAATACAAAAAGAGTGATAAAGTTAGGGAGAGGGAAGATGCAACAAGAAGCCCTGATGGGAAGAAACCTATTTAAGCGTGGGATTTCAAAATTAGTAGGCTTTTAAATTCTGGGTCCGATTGTACCCCAAATTCCTGAGTCAGACTGCTAAGATAAAAAAAGATTTGAAATTAAGCATGATGTCAGTATTCTGACTAGAGTTTCTTAGTTTCTTTTAAATGCACAGGCATGCTTGGATATGTTGTTCCCAGAAGGAGCCTCCAGCCGGTATCAGGGGAGGGAGAGGATTAATTGGAGGGCGGTGCTGCTGCCCCCTTCACCAGCACCTGTGATCTGGTTAACACAGCCCACATCACTTCTGCTGCCGGAGCGCAGGTTATGTCACCCCATTACCGTCCCCTGTGTGGGTGAATGGCAAAGAAGGGTCCACGTGGCGGGCGGTGCAGAAGTTCAAAAGAGAGGGGCTTCTGATCACTGTGAATGATGAGGCTTTCTCATACTTGGAGGAGGCCGGGCTTCATCTGGATCTGCAGTATGTCTGGGCAGAGGAGGCAGGCTGAGAAATGTGTGAGGAAGGGGGAGGCGCTAATACTCACCAGGTAACCACAGCAGGTGCTGCCATTGGCTCTTGGGACGCCACCCAGTCTCACATGATCACGTTGACCCCGTAGTCATTTTGTGCACTTCCTTAGGTGTCCTTGTTATCTCCATTAGATAAATGAGAAGCATGGGGCTCTAGGAAGTCAGGAAACCCTCAAGTGGTTCTTTATCTCCCAGAGGAGATCCCAGTCATCACAGGGGCTCCAGAGCTTCACCCCACCTGGCTCCTATTACTTCTGCCACAGGGCCCAGCCAAGCTGCTGCTTTGCTAACAGTCTCTCCACACCCCACTCCCCCCCCCATATCTACCAGCCAACTCCTTCATCTTTATGTATTTTCTTATGTGCAGCTTTCTTATTGGACACCTGCCTTGGCTGCTCTATTTTAATACTCTAACACCTCGTTCCACCTTGAGCCCCATTTTAGTCCCTTTATGCTGCCCTCCTTTCCCACAGGGCTTCTTCTCTTTTAAAATTCTATAGACTCTTCTCACTTACGTTTCTTTTTATCACCTTAACCTCCCTGTGTAGTTAGAATGTCAGCCCCGTAAGAGCAGGCACTTTTGTCTGTTCTGTTTCCTGATTTATCCAGAACCCCTAGAGCACCTGCCTAGCTCGTAGTAGATGCTCAAAAAATATATGTTGAAGGAACGAAGAGCCTTTCCTGAGATGGCAGGACCATGGGGCACGAAGCGGGGCTCAGCAGGCTGTGCGTGTGTGTGTGTTCGGGTTACGTGGAGGCCATTCGGGCCCTAGCAACGTGAGAGAGAGTGACCCCGGCTCAGATGGGGAATGTCCTGTTTACAGGTTTGAGCTTTATCTGTCATGCCATCTCATCCTGAGCATTCTGGACAGTTTGGATGCACCAGATGGGACACGGGGACCTGGTGGCAAAATTGGGATTGACTTTCTGTGTATTGACTTTGCTAGCAGCCTGTCCTTACTTCTTTGACGTGGCAAGAATTATGCCCAAAGGCTTTTTCTTCCTAAACTCAGCCCCTGCTGTATAAAGACAACGTGTTTTGTTCGTAGGTACTTAGCACACTTGTGGGGACTGCTCCGCCCACCCGTCCCTGCCAGAACTGGGTGTTGGTCACACTGCAGTGTCAGAAAACATGTACTAAAAAGTACCTGTGTTGTAGTTTAAGGAAAATGCATTTTTTTTTCCTGAAGGCACTCTTTTCCTCTCTTCTGTGCCAAATGTTTTCAATGAATCTCTCCTGTTTATTCAGGCAGAGCTTAAAATTTTTTTTATAACTCCATCAGAATGTTGAAGGAAGAACAATTCCTTCCATTGTTATTTAGGATAATATTTTTGAGGCTCTCATTTCATTTGGATGAGAAGATTGACCTGATCTTTATTTTCCTCTGTCATGTTTACCTTGCTGTGTCGTTATTTTGAGTCTGTTCACGGGTTGCTGGGCAGATGCCATTGACGTAATTGTTTTTTAAAGCAAAGAGGATTGAAAATGTCCATTTAAGAGTTGACTGTGACCTTTAATGTACACCTGTACATAAATAACTGCTTCCTTTTATGAACAAAAGTGTGGGGGGGTAGGCATGTGTGTATAGAAGTTAAATAACTTATTTTTTTAAGTATACAAGCTGAAATATGCTCTCAAGAGAATTCAGATAGCAGCCAAAATGCCATAAAAGAAAGCTGTCCTTCAGAAATGCCACTAGATCTTAAGCTAGTTATGAAATTGGCACCTGAGATTTATTTCTGTTAGAGAGGACATAAGATGGATCTTCAAGAGCCATGGTCTCCACATAGAAGGTGCCAGAAACAGGAGTTATCCTAATGCCCTCTCTCTCTCTCTCCCCTTCACCTTTGCCCTTTCCCCCCACCATATCAAGCCATCACTGAAAAATGTCAGTTTTACTTCTAAATAGTCTCAATTCCATCTTTTTCCTCACATTTCCATACAGGACATGATGAGGTATTGTCTGCGTGACTAAATCTGATAAAGGCCTGTGTCCTTGCCCCATCCCAGACCACTACGCACAGATGGTGCTTAGCGGCTTCCTGTCTCTCTTAGTGTAATGACTGAACTTCTTAATTGCCTCTTGGGGCCCTGCATGGGCTGGTCCATGCTCATGTCTCTAATGACAGACTTGCACTTTTCCCCTATTCTTCACACACCAGTCATACCAGTCACCGTTTAGACCTTTATCCATGCTGTGTTCCTCTCACCACAGAGCCTTTGTACATTCTCTTTCTGCTGCCTGAAGCACTCTTCCTCTCTGTCTTTGCCAGTTTAACAATTTCTCATCTTTCAGACCCTGGTTCCTACATCTCTTACATATGAAAACCCTTGTGGACTGCAACGTGGGTCAGATCTTCCTCTTTCGTCTGTATTGGCCTTAGTTTCTTTTCCTCTATAGCACCACCAAGGGCAATTTTGTCTTTTATGTTTTATTTGATTGAAATCTCTCTCTCACTAGACTGTATACTCACTGGGGGCAAGGACGGTATCTGCATTTATCACAAGAGAAAAGTACCTAGCATAAAGTAAGAGCTCAAGAATATCTGAAGATTGTAGATGGATGGATGAGTGGCTTCTCAAGTTATCTCATACCAGTTAGAACAGGTTACTCTTCTACTTCCAGGGTGTTGGAGGCTCAGCTAGCTGGAACTGAAGCAACAGCTGGCGGAAGATCTTCTGTTCATGGTCCCCAAAAGGGGGCAGATGTGTCCCTCCTGACAGAGACGCCCCGTTGCCCTAATCAACCCTAGGGCCATTTTCCTGAGTGTCAGCTCCGCTGGCTTTCTATTCACCCCATGCCCAGCTTCCGTCAGCATGCCACTCTGTTTCCACCTAGTGCCATTCTCAGTTCCAGTCAGGAATACACACCTTTGCCTTGGATGTCAAGAAATTAAAGGGGCGATTTTGAGTCTTTGGACAAGCCTTCCAGGAAAGTACTAAAACACTTTGAGCTTGGGCTGAGGAGTCCAATCTCCTGAGCAACACAATTTAAGGTTTCTGAGGGCTGTTTCCTTATCTATATATTCTGTCTAATTCAGAATATCCCAAGTTTATAATTTCAATATATAATCAATAAAATAACTAGTGATGAGGATTTTCCATTCTTTTCATTTAAAATCCAGTGTATGTTTACATGTACTAGCACGGCTCAGTGTGCACTAGCCACATTTGGAATGCTCAGTAGCTAGTGGCTGCTGTATCAGACAACGCTGTCTTAGTGAGTTCCTAGAAAACGCAGTACCTAGTTCATACTTAGCATTTAACAAATATTGGCAAAATTACCATTACTCGTTTTAAAACCTTAAAAATTGGGTGGTCAAAAATTTGTACTGCATGTTTGCATATATTGCCACGTGGGGAGAGGGCTCTGATTTGTTGGGGTTTTTTTTTTTTTTCCCCCTCTTTCAAAGGAATGAAGAGTTGACCTTGAGTGTTCTTCCCATTTCCTGGAAGTTGGCCTCAAGGTTTCAGAATGAGGTCAGTTTGGTGGTTTACAGTCAACTTTTCTTCTGGAGGTGGGAAGGGGGAAACACAGCATGCCTCAAGTGCTGCGTGCCTGTCTCTGTTTTTTGGCTCTTTTCTGTTTAATTATTTGAAGCTGGAACAACTTGATTTTAAAACAAAACATATGGGCTGCGAGTAATTGGGAGGACGTTTGCTAGTGATGTAGCAATGAAGGTATGTGCACTTGAGGCCCTGGCCCCGCGCGGCTTGCTTACTTAGGTACCGAGTGCTTTCCTTGACTTCACAGTCAGTGTTTTTTCTTCAAATTCTTAAACCTTGTTTGGAAAGTCACAGTTAAAGCAGGAAGTATTAGAGCAAGATGGTAGAGGAAATTGTCCGTGAGTCTTCTTTAAATTCTGATTTTTTTTCTTCCTTTCCTCTCTGTGGAAAATCAGAGGTTTCCAGTCTGTTTATATGATTTGCAAAGAAGAGTTTTCAGAGTGCACAGAAGAGAGGAGAGCTTCCTACAAAGAGGAGAAAGTTGTATTTCTCTGTTCTTCTATGCCACTCCATTGCCCACACGCATACGGGAATTTCTGATCTACACCCAATCCTTATGCGAAGGCAAGGTTCTCAGTGTTTTTAGCTCTTCAGAGTCCACTTTGCTTGCTGCGGGAGGAATATATGATGTCCTCATATCACACATCATTCTAACCTACATGCTTCCACTTTCTGCCTCATGGGGGGAAATGGGAATTTCTAAGGACCGGTAAGAATGTGTACGTTGATGTTCCTAATCTTCTCTTGGTTCAGATCCTGCTGCTTCACTCAGTAGCTATGTGCTTCTAAGCAAATGAAACTCTGTGAGCCTCATTCTTCCCTTTCTTAAAATTGGGTTCGTAACAGTGCCTATTCCAAAATACAACTGTTGAGAAGCCTCAAAGAGACACTGCATATACAAAGCTCTAAGCACGGTGCCTGGCCAGTAATGAGAAGGGATAAATGTTAGCAATTAGGCAGGAGCCCTCAGCAGGAATGTGTTCACCCAAGAGGAACAGCTGTCCGTGATGTTCTCTGCCACGACATCCTACCCATTGCTTGTGGTGACGGTCATTAAGTACAGCGTTGGCGAAAATGGTTGAACATTTGTGCATGAAGAGTTTTAGTTGTTAGAAGGTGAGGCATTTCACGGAGATAAGCTTCACATCAGTAGTTGTGAAGCCGAGCACTCTGATTTCGAGGTCTGTTGGGATGCTGTGTATGCACTTGTCACTTGTTACCCTTCTGTGCCTAGGACCTGAACATAGGAAATTCACATGCTGAATTGCTCTGTTTTTGTACTATAGAGTCCCGAGTATCTTGGAGTCATTTTGGGGACTGGTGCATATGTCATTTTCCATCAAAACCATAGAGTGACACAGCACTCTGACCAGGGCCGTAGAGAGGCAGACCGTAGTTTTCTGTAGGGATGTTCAAAACAACAGCTCTTTCTAAACCCTTTTCAAACCTCTAAGAGCAAGAGGGAAAGGAAGGGGTCTTCTGTTTTTTGCCAAATCAAGGACATGCTGGAGCTTTTGTGATAGGGGTTCAAAAGGTATTGCCTGTTATCTCATTACACAGTCTGATAACTGGCGGGAGATTTTGGAAATTCTGCTTCTAAAAAACACAACCAGATTTTCTGGGCAGTCAGCTGGCTGGTTTTTCAGTCCTGCCTTTCCCCTGTGCTCCTGCTCTTTCCCCCAGTCCTCCTAGGATTGATAAGCCAATGCCCACAAAGTGTCAGCAACCCCCTGCTGTGAATGAAGACCTTGCCAGGTAGACAAGCTCTCAGATTTCCCCCAAACTGCAAAGAATAATCACCATCACGCTTGTTTTCTCTGTGCGCCCCTCTCAGTGGACAGCTTTCCTGACATTTAACTTAATCAAGATGTTAGTAAAATAAGCAGGGTACACTGCTGCCATCAGATGGAAACTGCTCGTTAACCTGCCCGCTCTCTTCACTTCAGCATTTGGGAAGGAAATTCAGAGTTGCTATTGGAAATGAAGATGAAGAATAAGATGTGTCTTTCTTCATGGCCAATTACACCCGGTCCTGACCACTTAGCTCTTTGTGGGTGGACAGCCCTGTACAATGTGTCATCAAACATGTGATACCCAGATTACAAGACATGCTGTTATTTTAGGTAAAGTCAAAGGGAAAAAAACTGAGATACTATCGATTTTAAGACCTGTCCCAACTTCAGACATGTTAAGATGTGGGGGGAAAAGATGAGTATCTTAGAGCATGTGACAGTGACAACCAACTAAAATGAAGAATCCCCCTGGGTACTGCTTGGTCCCCCATCCCCACTCAACACCACTCAAGCTACTGGGCAGCACACTGGGGTGTGTGTTGTGTAAGAGGCAGCTCTGTGTTGGGTTCTCCTGTATCTCACTGTGGTGTTTGTGTGTGAAGTTATGGCGCTGAGATGAGAACAGACCAAGCCGTGGAAGCCCCCTAAAGTATGATAGAAGTTATTTAAGTTTCTGAAAAATGGAAGAATCCAGGACTTTTCTTTGGGTCACATTGGACTTGCTAAGATTCATGTGACCTTTTGAAGAAGTGGTAAGGAGTGTGTTGAGGCCTTCCGTGTGCCATATTGGACCTGGACCAATTCTCACGGCCTGATGGTGTGGAGAGAATCACTGGCTCTTTTACATTCATTTTTTAGTGAACACTGGGCTTGGATTTATGGGGGCAGGTGCTGTGTCCTCTCTTACACTGAAAGGCAGCATTAAACATTATTAATAACTTCGATTTTACTCAGGGTTCTAATTTTTATTCTTCATAATATCAATGACTTCGAAGCACCTACATGTCTCCAACCCTTCTTTTTAAAAAAGTTTTAAAAATTTTATTTTTCCGCTTTATTGAGATATAATTTACAAATGAAATCATATTTAAAGAGTAGCGCATGATGATTTGATATGCATATACGTTGTGAAGGAATTCCCCACCCTGAGTTAACATGTATCACCTCACATAGTTACCTTCCTTTGTGTAACATCATTTCCGTTCTTTTAGCAGAAATTCAATTTTACCAATATAGTGTTACCAACCGTAGTCACCATGTCTACATTAGATCCTCAGACCTTATTCATCTTAAGCTTGTACCCTTTTACTAACCTTTTTCTATCCACCCCCCCCCCCCCCCCCAGCCTCTGGCAACCACTTTTTTACTTTGTTTCTAGGAGTTGAACTTATTTATTTCAATTCCACGTGTAAATGATACTGTGTTGTTCATCTCCTCTGTCTAGTTTATTTTACTTGGCATAATACCCTCCAGGTTCATCCATGTTGTTGCTAATGAAAGGATTTCCTTCTTTTCCAAGGTTGAGTAATATTCCATTGAATATGTATAGCATGTTGTCTTCACTCAACCCTTCTTAATGCTTAATTTTAATCAAGATGATCATGGTGTTTCTTTTTCTGTTAAGGGCTGTTATGACAATACTATTTCTCAGCCAGATAAAGTGACAAAAGAATT
Organism: Canis lupus familiaris; assembly: GCF_011100685.1. NCBI lineage: Eukaryota > Metazoa > Chordata > Mammalia > Carnivora > Canidae > Canis > Canis lupus. Next base: position 19,178,781 of record NC_049253.1, read on the forward strand.
GGTTTCAAACTTTTTTATTTGTATCCGTAAAAACATGGCATTTACTCTTTTACTTAACACCCCTTTTTCTTTTTTCTTTCAGTTTTTGGGAATAGCATTTCTTGGAATCGGACTGTGGGCGTGGAATGAAAAAGTAAGTTGAATATTATGAAAATGCACACATTTTGGTTGTTTAGAGGCTGCACGTTATGCTACATGTCTCCTTTTCTTCTGACAACTACAGAGTATGAAGAAACATGGTTCTTTAATGAAAGAAAGTGTTCTTGGGAGATAAGTCATATATATATTTTTTTAAGGTTTTATTTATTTATTCATGATAGACATGGGGGGGTGGGGCAGGGACACAGGCAGAGGGAGAAGCAGGCTCCATGCCAGGAGCCTGACTCGGGACTCGATCCCGGGACTCCAGGATCGCGCTTTGGGCCAAAGGCAGGCGCCAAACCGCTGAGCCACCCAGGGATCCCCAATAAGTCATATTTCAAAGGCTCTTTAGGAATGAAGCTTAAATAAGCCTTTATATCAAAATAATTACAAAAGTAACAATACATATGCATAACAGAGAACGTCTGTTGAAATTTTATCAGTTAGCTGGAGATACGTATTTTTGTGGACAATTTCCTCACTCTGGCACAAGAATTTCAGTAATGCTCATAAATATCACTAAACCACCTGTAGCCTTCTCTCTCTCTCTCTCTCTCTCTCTCTCTTTTAACCCTTTGGAAGATTTTTCAAGCCATAAAGATGATTTTTCAGTGTGAGTATTATGTAATAAGCTATTAGCATGTTGTATGAAGGAAGCTGGATATAATTCATGTTTGAATATCAGATAAACTTCATGTTAATACTAAAGAATGTGAATGCTTGTCTGCTGATTGAAAGTATTTAGGAATGTTCAAAATCTGTGATCAAATATAATATATAATGTTTATGTCTTTATGAACAAATACAATATACAATATTTCCCGGAAATATTTCCACAATATCCAGGAAATATCGTGGAAATATGGAGTAGCATATTCTAGTCTATGGTGAAGATACAGTGTTCTGGACAGTTTATGCTCTAAACAACATGCTCATGACCTCACTGCCTTGTGTCTTCTTCTCTGGCTTCCTTCCCATCTGTACCCTTTAATTGTTTCTTTACAAATTCTAATGGGGCCAAGCACCGGAATTCAAAAACTACACTGGAATTCAAAAATTAACATGAACTCCTCTTTTCTACCTTCTCTGGGAGCAGAATCATCTACAGCATTTTATCTCCCACCTTGGGGAGTTGAGGGAGTGTGCGGATGCGTGAAAACTTGCAAACACAAAGGTTAGCTTCAGTTTTCCCAGAAGACCTGTCTGTTATCCCTTTGGTATTTCTTCCTGTGACCTTAACTATGGCCTGAAGCCAAGAGTTTCTGTGAGATGTTCTGTGTATTAGAGAAAAACTAAGAAAGTCCAGCAAACAAAAGCCCCTCAGATGCCAGTAGGAATTTCTGCAAGTAAAAAAAAAAAAAAGTTCAGACTGCATCAGATAAAACTCAAAAGGTAAAGCCTGAGTTTTGAAAGTAAACCACCTTCTGTTTATTTACAAAATACTTCTACAGAATGTAAAATGTTTTACAGAAAACAATCTGAGGCAATGCAGTGATAAAGGGGGACAAGTTCCCCAAACAGACATAGTTTCATCTCTGGAAACTGGTGTTGAATACTGGTCACCTTTTGGATTATGATTAGCATCTGCCTGGTCCCCTTGTAGACTTGTACGTTTATATTGGTGGAATCTCAGAAATGTGACTTTCAGAAGCCTTCGGATTGGTTAATGCCAGATAACGCAGCTTTTTGTAACTCTCCCTTAATAAGAGTCCATTTCTAACTGATTTGAAAAGATGTTGGAAGGCATTAAATGAACTGATTGTCTGTTGTAGCGATAAACAGACCATTGGTAATGTTTCTCTTTGTGAAATATAATTATGTTCTTGTTTCCTCAGTTGCCCCAAATGTCTCTTCTCTGATAAAAATCACAAAATTCTAAAGCTGGCAGCGTCACACAAATATCAGAGCAAGGGGGGGGATGCGGTCTTTGGGTGGGGGTGAAGTAGCAGTCCCTTCTCCGTCAAGTCCGCTGCCCTGTCAATGGAAAGTTTCCTGGAGAGCTGAAGTGACTTGACGGGTTACACAGCTACTATGTAGTGGAACTCTGTGAGCTGGGTCCACGTGGAGGTAGCAGAGGGTAAAGGACGTGTGGCAGCCCACTTTGGTGCTCTGTGGCCACATGTCTGCCCCCTGCTCTCAGGCATGGGGACGCAGCAGTGAATGATGTAGAGTCCATGCCCCAGTGGGGCCCTGACAGTAAGCAGTTAACTAGCCGAGGACTTCTTCCCACAACCCTGGGTGCTACATGCTGGCCACCTAGAGGTCTAACTGCAGTGGACTCATACTGGTCCCACCGCTACCTCAACGGGCTTCTTTAAGATGTGTATGTCAGATAATTTCACTCCTCTGCTCCAGCCAGCTGATTTACCATAGTTCGCTGTAAAACATAAAGCTTATATGATTCCCTTTGGGCTCTGGGCCCAACACTGAGATCTTTTCCCTGCCTGATGGCTTCTGTATGTCTGCCCTCACTGGCCCTGTTGGAGACTTCTTCATCCCCCCCCCCCCCCCCCCACCCCAGGAGTCTCACGGGACATTTGCCTCCCTCTGCTCTGAGCGCTCTTTGCCTAGCTATCACCAAGCTTTGCTCCCTCTGTTCCATGTCTGGCTCAGATGACCTTGTGTGGAACCTACCTGACCACCCACCTCCCCACTTTGGATCTGCTTCCTCTTGCTCATGTCCATGTCCTATGCTGTTTCCTATCAGCAGACCTTTCGTGACATGTCCTCAGCATCTTGAACAGTGCTTGACACAGATGGACTCTGGGGAAAGGTATTTTCCAAGAAGTAAATTCAAGAAGAGGGGTGAACAATAAATCCAGGTCCCAGAGAAGGTGCAGTGGGGTTGGATGGGGTGCACAGGGAAGAAACCCACCTGGGCAGCCATAGGCCAGTGGGAAGGCGGGATGGGGGCGGGGTGGCAATCTTCCCCATGACAGTCTGCAGGCTCTCTTCTTCTCTTTGGCCTTCATACCCCTACTTCTAGGGTATCTTAAAAGACTAGGTGCAGAGTGGGTGCTAAGCAGGCCTTTGGACAGCCCTCATCCCTGCAGAACCAGCACCCATAATGTGGGGCCATGGAACCCGAGGTGACACCATGAGTGGTCACCAAGCCACACTGCTGGGCTGCCCTCTCCTGTTGAGCTTCCGCTTCCCATGACCTCCTCCCTCTGACCCTTCTTCTCATGACCCCTTTCTACTGACCCCATTCCCCTTGACTCGCCCCCTCCCCACCAAAGAAAAAATGCCACCTGCATTCAGATACTGGTACATGCTGCTGAGAAAGATCAGGTAGAGAATGGTAGGAGAAAGGGTCTCTTTTAGAGAAGAGTATTTGGGGATGGTCTCCCTGTGGAGGTAGCATTGGAGCAGAGACCGGGAGGAAGTAGGAGGGATCTGCAGGGTATTAGGGGAATAACATTCCAGGCAGAGGGAATAGCCAGTGTGGTGGCTATGAGGCAGGGACTTGGGGATTTCAAGAAACAGGAAGTAGGCCGGTAGGACTGGAAGGGACAGAGCAAGGGCAAGAAGGAGGAAGAGATGGGGCAAGAGGGACAGGCAGAGGCCAGAACAGGCAGAGCCTTGCAGAAGTTTGGATGGAGGAAGTCACCAGAGCATTCTGAATTTTGATAAGGAAGTGTCCTGATCTGGCTTTTTGTTTTTTTGTTTTTAAAATATCTGGCTTTTGTTTTAAGAGTGCTCTGGTTGTTGTATGTAAGAAGAGCACAGTTTTGGGCTGAAGAGACCTGAGGTCAAATGCTGGTCCCTCTGGGCTACTATGTTAACTTCTCTGAGATGCCCTTTCCTCATTTGCACAAGGGGGAGACAGTAATCTCACTGCCAGGATTGTTGTGAGGATTAAGTGAGGCGGTCCCAAGAAGTGCCAGTACAAAGTAAATGCTTCTTGTATACAGAGCTCTGTCCCCTGGGCACATGACTATAGCACGGCTGCTTCTACTTGGGAGGAGCAGAATGATGGCTTTGGAAGCTGTCTCAGATTTTAGGAGAGTTCAGGCTTTGATCCACGGACCGGAGAATTCATTTTGTTCTGCGGTCTCTGAAGGAAGATATGATCTGCATTGATCCCCTTGGAGACTGCAAAGGCTACTCTGTCCAAGCCCTTTGGGTTAACATCTCAGCTGGACCAGGCCTCTGATGGGATGAAGTTCTGGGGTGAACCAGAATTTGGCCAAAGGCAAGTGGGCAGCATGCTTCTCCTGGGCCGGTAACACCAGCCTGTGAATCAGTAAATTCCTCCCAGTAGGGATATGGTGACATTTCCTTGAAGGAACTCCTAGAGTTGGATAATCTCCAAACTGGGTACAGCTTGAAGGATCAGATTTCCTTAATAGATTAGACTTTACACGTTTTTATGTGGAGTACAGAAATATTCAAGACAAAGATCAATACCCTCCCCATACATACATAATACCAGGCTGAGCCTTAAACCTAGGGCTAATATTACCATTGACTTTTAGACATAATAAATAATCCATTTTATTCTAAATTCTGAATTGACTCTGCAGATGCAAAGGATGACTATGTCTACAGGGAAAACTGGTTTGTGTGCAGTTTTTCAGAAATCATAGGATCAGCTGTTTTAGAAGGAGCATTAACAATTTGTAGCATGAATCACCTCTATAACAGGCTTAGTAGCATCCAGCTGTTCTCAACTTACTCTTTCAAATAGCAGTTATTGAGCACATAGCACGGGACAGGGCTCGTGCTGGACTCTGGGGGTGTAATTCCTCAGGGAATTTACAGACTAGGAAGAGTGTGCATATATATGTGTGTGCCACAATTTCTGTGGCAAAATACTCACCACTTCTGTCTCTTTGGGTTACTCTTAGTGTTGGAAAGACCTTCCTTCTACCAAAGAAGAATACTGTCCTACTAGTTTTTACTTAGTGATGGTAGATCAACCCTGTGGGATCCCATAAAGCAAGTCTTCTGCATGTTAGCCCTGAAGGTATTCAGGGTGGAGGCCTGGTCTTCTGACTTTTCCAGCTAAGCATTGGCTTCCCTCTGGGGGGAGTCCCTTGACCATCTTGGTCTTGCTCCTCTGACCTCTCTCTAGTGTGTCCCCGGTACTGTCAAGAGGGTGCTTTCAGGGCCAGAGAGGGCATGGCTGGGTCATATCCCTTCTCCTCTCGTCTCTTGTCCTTGCAGCTTGAAATTCCACTGTTGATCACCGAGACTCCCAAGTTGGTCTCAGATCCAGCTAAGTTTACCCTTTCCACCTCATGTCTGGCTGAGTTTTTGGAATCAAATGCAAGACTCCATTTACCCAGCTGTCTTCCAGCATATTCTCTATCCCCCTGAGCTTGGTTTCAGCTGTACATTTGAATCAAGCTTCTCCTTCAATTCTTTCTTCTAATTCAGGTCTTCCTCAGCTCCTTGCTGCCCACCCCCTCATGCTCATCTGGGGAATTTCTGATTCAGTAGGTCTGGGTGGACACTGCAGGGGGGATGCTCTATTTTCACACACCTCCTAGATTGTTCTGACTGCAGTCAAGTTTAGTTATCACTGATAAAAGCCACTGATATCTTGAGTTAGTCAAGGACAGAGCCCAATGACATGTCACTGGAAATTTCCTTTAGGGTTGACACTGATTCACTTATATGTGCCCTTGGGTGTCATCAGTCAAGCAGTTTCTAATCCATCTACTTGTCATTACACCAGACTGTTTTTCTGCTGCTTGTTTTTGTAGACAGACTGTATCCTTCCCTGTTTGTCTAATTAACCAGCCTGGTAATTTAGTTGAACCTGGTACATTCTTACTGAACCCATACTAGGTCCTAGAGCACATCACTCTCTCATCCAGAAACTCAGAAACTCTGTAAAGCGAGCACTAAGGCATGATTTATCATTTCCCCCTTCTAGAAATGGTATCCTCACTTGGCTTCCAAGATATCCCACATTCCCAGTTTTCTGACCCCCACGAGCAATACCTTCTCATACTCCTTTGCCCCAAGCTTGGTCCTGAGACCTCTTCTTGGTTTTTACTCCGGCTTTTAGGAGATCTCATCCAAGCTTGGGGCTTCAAAGGCACCTGTCTCTAATGACTTCCAAATTTAGATATTTGATGCAGACCTTATCTGAACTCCAATCTTGTATGACCAGTAGCTTACCCAACATCTCCATCTGAATGTCTGATGACTTCTGAAACTTAATCCAAAGCAACATTCCCAATTCCCCTCCTCAAACCTGCTCTTCCCAAATGCAGTAAATGGCAACTCTTTCCTTCCCCTTGCTCAGGTATTCATGACATTCTTTCTCCTTTTATTCTCACCCACATTCAGGCCCTTGGCAAACACTGTCAACTCTGCCTTGAGAATATGTGGGGAATCTCATTTCTTCCCATTGCCTCCTGATCTAGACCCTGATCTAAGCTGCTCCCACACCTTGCCTGCATTCATGTGGAAACACTCAGTGATTTCCCTGCCTTGGCTCTTTTTCCCCTACTCCTACCCCAGGCGCATCTCCATGAAGTAGCCAGAGTGATCTTTAAAAATGTAAGATAGAATGGCTAGTATCAAAAAGACAAGAAATAACAAGTGTTGGTGAGGATGTGGACAAAAGGGACCTCCTGTGCCTTGCTGGTGGGAATATAAATTGGCGCAGCCATTATAGAAAACAGTACAGAGCTTCCTCAAAGAATTAAATAGAAATACTGGATGACCTAGCAATTCCACTTCTGAGTATTTATCCAAGAAAACAGAAACACTAATGCAAAAAGATATGCACACCCCTATGTTCACTGCAGCATTATTCACAGTGTCAAGAATATGGAAACAGCCTAAGTGTCCAGTGACAGATGAAAGGATAAAGAAGAAGTGATGTATGTATTATATAATGGAACATTAACTCAGCTGTAAAAAAAAAAAAAAAAAAAAAGAACGAAGTCTTACCATTTGTGACATGGATGAACCTAGAGGGTGTTCTAAGTGAAGTAAGTCAGAGAGAGAAAGACAAATGCCATATGATTTCACTTACATGTGGAATCTAAGAAAATAAAACAGACTCCTAACTAACAGAACAAAACAGTGGCTAGAGGGTTAGGAATTGGGCGATGAGTGAGATAGGTGAAGGGCATCAAGAGGCACAAACTTCCAGTTATAAAATTAGTCACAGGGATGGAAAGGACAGCATGGGGCATATTGTCAATAGTATTATAATAATTTTTTTATGATGACAGGTGGTCCCTAGACTTTTTTGGTGATTATTTTGTAATGTATATAATGATGAATTACTATGTTGTATACCTGAAACTAACATAGTATTTTATGCCAACTATATTTAAATTAAGAGAAAGGAAAGTAAGACAGATCCTATCACTTGTCTGCTCCAAACCTTCCATTGAACTCAATGAGCTCATCATCTCATTCCACACCATAGATGGTGCCCCCATTACGTCTGGGACCTCACGTTCCGCCCCGTGTCCTTCCCTGCTGCTGTAACCCCCACTGACCATGTTGCTGTTTCTCCAAAATCTCAAACATATCTCCCCCCACCGCTACCTCCTGCCTGGGCCCTTTGCACTTGCTCTTCCCCTGCCTGGTAACGCTGTCGTCCCCTTTGGCGTTTTTTCTTTACTTTCTGATCTCTGCTCACGTGTCACCTCTGTCCACAGGCCTTCCTGGCCTATTTAAAGTGACCACTGTCACTGCACCCCCAGCCCTCTATTCCCCTTTCCCCGTGTTTTTCTCCTCCCTGTTTTCATAGGATTTAGCACTTTCACACCAGCAAGTAAGTGCATTGCTCTCGCTCCCCACAAAAAAAAAGCAGCTCTGTGAGAGCAAAGACTTCTGTTTCCTGCTACACTCCAGTACCTAGAACATTGACTAGCACATAGTTGGTGTTCAAAAAATATTGCTCATAAAACAGTGAATGAACAAATGAATGATGAAAGCATTCTTTTAAACCGTGGCTATTTGGTGGCCTGCCGCGTTCAGTTAGAGAGGTGTGAAGTTGCTTCAGATCTCTCATACGCGTGCGATGTCGACAGCTTTTAAAAAGCAAGTAGAATTACATGTGGTTCTGATGTCTGATTTGATAGTGGTACAGTGTTACAAACAACAAATCTGTTAATTCTGCCTGTCGGGAAAGAAGATAACCGTTTCTTTCTGGCATAAAAATAGGAATCTATATATGATCATCCCATTGCATGGAAAAATGGAGGGGTACCTTTCCTTTTCCATCTTGCCCAACATTTATGCTGATTACTTAGTGTTCAGGTCAGGGTGAGAGGCAGAGTGACATGTCACTGGCAGTCACAAGTGAGGGTGCTGCCAGCAGAGTTGTCAAGGGCCAGGGGGAGACTGCGCTTTTCAGAGCAGGAAGAGTGTCGATCACTGGCCTGTAAGGTGAGTCCAAGCGGCTGGTCCTGCACCCCCCAACCCTGGTGCTAGCCAGCTGGTCCAGCTGGCTTGTTGGGCCTGAAAGCCCCTTGCAGGCAGGAACCTGTCTTCTGGGCCCTTTTACACTCAGTTCCAGCTGCGTGCTGCCCACACCACAGATGTCGAGAAGATGTTGGTGAGCAAATGAATGAGAAAATGCGGAGGAGCTTTAAATACTGTAAAGACTGCACAGGAAAAAATAGTTCTTCATCAGGGGGTTTCGTTTTCACTTCTGTGATATGTGGATCCCTACGGTTAAACTTTAAGAAAAGGATGACCTGTTCTTTCAGAAGTGGGGAAACTGAGGCCCAGAGAGGTTACACTGGAAGTCTGGCCTCTCTCCTCGAGACCCCATCCCACCCCTCCCTCCCTCTCAGGGCCCACCTGGCTTGGCTCCACTCAGTAGGGAGTGGGCTGGAAGGATAATTGGTGACAGTCCTGAGCCACCAGGGGAAGGGGAATTAGAAGAGCTCTGGCCTGCTTTTCCCTCTGGCTTTCCTGGGGTTGGACAAAGAGGATTCTTTCTCCTGGAGGCTCTCCCCTGATCACTGTCTCGCTTTAAGCCTCACTTCAGAACCTTCCAGTTGCTTCTTGCCACAGTCATTGACAAGATTGTTTTCCAAGTCTCACCTTGGAAAAACTGCCCCAATGTTCCTGGGAAGGAAAATCTGAGTCCGTGAGATACGGTGGTTCAGGCCGTTCATAATGGTGGCGGTCAAGTTTCCATAGCAGAGGGAGGCGGTAGGTAGAGGTGGTTCTCCAGATAACTGGAACAGAAAAGGGTGCACTTTGGCTTTGAAACAACTTTAAGGAGATGTTTCTGAGATGCTGAAAATCCTCCTTTGAAGATAGCATTTTACTGACCAAAATGTAGTAAGTTTGTTGGCATCTCTCTCTCTCTGTCTCTGTCATCCAAGTAATTCTCTCGAGTTTTCTGTTGTAGCCAAAATTCTGAAAACCAAACAGCTCTTTCTTGCTCAGTACCTCCAAAGTTAGCATGTGAGCCTCGTGTGTTACAACCAGGATGTTCAACAAACACATGAGATATATAAAAAATTCGTTTCTTTTTGCTTGTCTATGTAAACTTTTTTTCAGAGGGATTTCTCAGGAATGAGAATTTAGGTGGGTCAATGTTGTTCACTCTCAGATGCCATAGGCCTACTCTCGTTTTGAGCCACTGGTCCAGGCCCGGATGAGTTGGATGGTAATCAGAAACTCCAAACCTGTCTTGTGTTCCAGTGTTCTCCTCGCCTAGCTCCATCTGCCTGGGCCCCTGAAGAGGGGAGCAGGGTGAGGCCCCTTCTTCTGCCTGTCACCCCTCCCCCGCTCACCAGGTGCTTCTCTGCCCACTTCCTGTCAGAGCTGAAGTGGGGGGTGGCCTTGCTCTTGGGACCTGGCAGTGGTGAAGGGGATGATATCTGGGTCTTTTTGAAGCTTCCCTGCTGAGTCTGTGTGTCTGGTAGTTCCCTTGAGTTTGGCAGCTCTCTCTCGTAGGTGGCTGCCTTGTTCCCCTGCTCAGACCTAGCCGTCTTCCTCAGCCCGTGCTCCTCTGCACTCTGCCTTCTGGGGTTTCCTGCTCTCACCCCAAGCTGCCTCTCCCTGGTCGCACTCGTCTGGGGGTGAGGCCGGTACCACCACCAACAGCCCTCGCCTGCCTGCCCTACAGCCCTCCTCTCTCCCCAGGTTTCTAGGACAGGAGTCCGAGCCAAGCTCACAGGCACCTTCCTGGGCAGTCTGGCCCTAGTTACTGTGTCCCAGAGCTCCCCCCGTAGTGCCCTTGAATCTCCTCACTAGTGGGGGGGCACGTTGGTGGCTCAGTGGTTGAGCCCGTCTGCCTTCTGCTCGGGCGTGAACCCAGGGTCCTGGGATGACTCCCACATCGGGCTCCCCGCAGGGAGCCTGCTTCTCCCTCTGCCTGTGTCTCTGCCTCTCTGTGTGTGTCTCACGAGTAAATAAATAAAATCTCAAAAAGAAAGAAAGAAAGAAACTCCAGGCTAGGTTTAAGGTACAAAGCAAGCTGCGGGGGAGAGATGGGGCACAGCACAGCAACCACTTTTCTCTAGAGAAAGGAAATTCTCTCACTCGCCTCTCCCTTAAGCTACTTTATATCCGCTTGATTTGCTGAGGTGTGCCAGAGAAAGAAGTTCTTCTTTGCCTGTGAGTGTGTGTGTGACTTGGGGGGTGGGGGTGGCGCCGGGAGAGGTGTCTGTCTCCTACTCACATTGGTTTTCAGATAGTGATCAGGGAAGTCCAGGGCAAGAATATTATTCTAACATCATGTTACATATCTTTCTTAAATTTTAGAAACAGATGTATGATGTTATAGTGAAAATAAAAATCTTGCCCACTGCTGCTTGCTTTTTCCAGAAAGTAGAGCATCATGGGGGCAAGTAGGCAGTAGGCCGCTCTGGGATCAGTTAGCCTGGGCTCGAAACCCTGCTCTGTCACTTTCTCACTTGGTGAGCTGGCAGGTTCTCCGTCTCCGTGTCTATTTCCTGCTGTGGCCAGTGGTCCTACCTGGTAGGTCCATTGTGACGTGAATTCCTCTAGGTACCCAGGGCCAGGCACAGAGTGGGCTCACTAGTGTGGCTCTTATATCCCTTTTGTTCTAGCTTTCAGGGTAGCCCACTGGGATCACCACAGAGCCTACCGGCTGCTTCCATAACACCTACCTGCTGCCCAGGTTGTGAGCTCTCTAAGTGCACAAATGACCTGGGCCTTCCTCTGTTCAGAGCGCCCTCAGATTCAAACCAGCTTCCGCCCTGCCCCTGCCCCGTTAGTCTCCTCTTCCCACCTGTTACGCTCACACATAGACCTCTCCATGAGCCAGATCCTGTAACTTTGTCTCTGCCCTTGCTGATGTCTCCTTCGACCCGTTCCCTCTGTGCTCCCATAGCACCCACTGCTACTCCTGCCCAGCCGCTACTTACCTGCACGCCCCTCCCCACTAGACTAGCTCCTGATGGTATCACTGTGCCTTCACTCCGAATACCCATGACACATACAGTACCTGTCACCTCTCAGGTAATCCCCGTGAAAGTCTTTGCTCAACAACTGAATGATTTATATCTCTGGGGCCCTAGAATAATACAGTGATCACCTATCACTAGGCTGTTTGCTTGTTTTTTTCACATTAGTTTAGGGGAGACACCACAGTCAGAGCCTCTATTACATATTTCAGCTTAAACTTTATACTTAAGATTGTTCCTGGGTATGTATTCCATTGTCAGAGCGTGCACATGAAAGCATCTGGGGAGTGGCCTGGGAAGATGCTGGATTTCTGAAAAGTGACACTTTGGCACATGGCTTTGTTTCCATGTTCAGAGAGGCAGTCGCTCACGTCAGAGTGGCATTTCTGGCTGGTGAGTGGTACCAGTGGATGGGACTTGGCATAGCTGGCCACCCTGCCAACTGCTTGATTGCAAGATTTTATGGAGGCCTGAAAGATGACTGCCTCTTCTCCTCTTCCTCTCCCCAAACCAGGTCATGGCCATTTTTTTAAAAAAAGATTTTATTTATTTTGAGAGAGAGAGTGTGTGCATGAGCCCCTGTGAGAGAGCAGAGGGTGGCACAGGGAGAGAGAGAGAATCTCAAGCAGACTCCTCACTGAGCGGGGAGCCCCATCGGGCTCAATCTCAGAACCGTGAGATCATGACCCGAGCCAAAATCAAGAGTCGGACACTAAAATGACTGAGCCACCCACATGCCCTGTGGTCATGACCATTTTTTATCTGTAAGAAGAGATTACTTAAGTCTCACCAATGACTTTTTTTTTTTTTTTTTGACAAGGAAAAACGAAGAAACCACATGCCTTTAGCACAGCTTGGCCTTCCTTTAACTGTGCATCTCTTCGCCAGGCCCTAAGTCTGGCTGCCCCTGCAACTGTGCATCTCCCTAGACAACTTGGGTCCCAGTGAGCATCTGTTCCTTCACCTTCCAACTCCTCTCTCTGGACTCTGCCACAGTTCCTTAGGCAAATGGATGTTTTGGGGTTTGCAGAGTAGCTTAGCTTTGTAATGTTCTTTGGGGATTTCTGGTGAGTGTTGAAGGAGTAGGTTTCCCTGCAGCCTTGTGTTTTCAGCTTGGTCTTCCTGTGGACATTGCTGAAAGCTGCATCTCCAGCTCTCCAGCACCCCCACCCCACCTCACCCCACCCCCCCTGTCTCAGGAGCTCATTTTTTTTTTTAAAGAATGTCCTGTCTTGTCATCCTTTCTCAAGTAGGGAAATGCTTCTCTTTGTTTTACACTAGGAAAGCTGCTGCAAGTTCCACCCCAGTCAGGTTTGGTTTATGGAGGGGTGGGTGAATCAGGACCCAGTCCCATAAATCTCAAAGGGGTCCATCTGGCCTGGCTGGGGGTGCACATTCCACATGCCTGCCTCTTTGTTTCTCATCCAGCAGTTGGAAGGAATGTGCTTGTATATGCCAAAGCAGAAGAGTCCCAGACCTTAGGGGCTTATTAATGCTATTTTTGCATTTCTTTTCTGTGTGGGTTGAGAGAGAAGAAACTGAAGCTTGCCAGGTGGCACACAGAGGACTCTCGGAGCTGGTGGTGGAAAAAAACCACAGACACTCCTGAGGTTTATTGGTTTGAAACCCTTCTGGAGCTTTGTTTGCCTTTTCATTTCTGCACGTGCATAGACATCTTTTCCAAGAAGAAATAGTTATGCTCAGAACATACTCCCTTACTGCAGAACCATGGGTGAGAAGCTGCTTTAATTTCAGAGGTGGTTGAGTGAATGAGGTGCTGAGGAGGAGGAGGTCGGAGGGAAGGTGGGCCAACTTTTCACATTCTTGCCGAATCGGTGTTCATCAAACCACTGGACAATGAGATCTACCGCCCTGCCCAGGGGGGATCTGGAAGGCTACTCAGAAGCAGTGAATCTTCGAAGGCCAGTGTGCCGGGCTGGCTCCTTGGCCGCAGAGGCCTGCTTTTCCTGGTTTGGGCTGCCGACTGCCGAGCGTGCTCACCGTGCTGACTCCTCACTGCTCTTTCCTCCACTGCACTACCTCTGGGTACTGTTAGCTTCTCCCCACTCCTGGCTTTGGCTTACTCATGGCCTCTTTCTTCCGCCTTTACTTGGAGTGTCTTTAGGTGATTTCCCATTCCCCAGCAGAGAAGATCCGATTGGCCAGTTAGCGGCACCTCCATTGGGCGCGACCATCATGGTCATGGCTTCCCTTCAGAGCGCCGGACACAGCACACGTACCCGAGCAAAGTAGATTCCTCTCTAGTTGCAGCCAGACACCTCTCCTGTGTGCTTCAGTAGCACCTGATGTCTTCCTTTTGGTCTCATGTAATAGTGGTGATGAGGAGGGTGATAAATTTTCATTGAATTCTTATTTTGTGCCCAGCACTTAGCATAGTGTGTGGATTTACTTGACTCATTTCCTTCATCCTTATGATGTAGGGTACTGTCTCACTCATGTGGAAGTTGAGTTTTAGGCAGGTTTGCTAACTTGCCCAAGATCACACAGGGAGTAGGTAGTAGAACTAGGATTGGGGACAAGACGCCTGTATTATCATGCCCTGTCTTGTTGCCCTGCGTCTAGCACTATCCAGGCTACCCTCTTGCAGTGTTGTAGGATTTCAGGGGAAATTGTAAGTGAGCTGGGGGTTGGGGGGTGGGCTTGAGTACAGTGCAAGATGAATGCTCCCTGCCATGCTCTAGATAGAGCAGCCTTGTTTAAGTGACTCGAATATCAGAGTCTCCTTTTACCATGGTGGATGCACATTGATACATTTTTTTGTTTGTTGGCCTCTAAGCTTCTGTATATTAATTGCTTCAGACATGTTCTATGAACCTATCTTATTTCTTTTTAGACACATACTTGTCTTCTTCCAAAATTCAGAGATACTATCTAGGGCCCTAGTAGATCATGGAAATCTCCTATTTTCACTGGAGGATCATCTCTTAATGGCTCTGAATTGATATGCCAAGAGCTAGTTGTCCAAAAGCCAATTTGTGGAACAGCTTATTTGCTGAATATATTTGTTTTTCTCAACTTTTTTAGTTGGCTGGTACTCACTTTGCCTTTAGAGCAGCACTTTGTGTCATGGGCAATTTGTTTCTGCCTCTGCTGCAGCACCAGCTGTAGATCTGGGGAAGCTGGCCGAGGGGCATTGGACTGTGGATACAGGAATATATAGTATGTCTGTGAAGAACTCTTACAAACGAGTTTCTATCAGTATAATCTTAATGATAATAAAGAATATATTTTTCTTGTGACCTGTACTCTTGGTCTCTGGCTTTCTTATTCTGACTCTCTCTTTCTCCACTGCTACTGTTCAGAATACCATTTTCATGTCAATCCAGACAAATGGATAAAGGAATAAATACATGTGGCTAATTGCTCTAGTTCTCATCCATTTATTTTCATTACAATTAGATTCGGCTTCGTAGGATGCTATTTGCTGACATTATGCGTGAAGTCCAGTACCCTTAGCAGCCTGAGCTCCCAGGGCTCTGCCTGCAGGATCCTCATAGAACAAGTACAAGAACTTATTTGTGGGATGCAAATAGCAGGCTGTGTGTGTGTACTTCTCACATAAGCAGCAGTTCTGGGGACAGAAGAGAGTAGCCAAATGACATTTTGTATTTATTTTTTTCAGTAAGTTTGAGTTCTGAAAAAGTTGATATTTAAGTCCAAAGAGAATTTGGAGAATTGGAGCTTAGATCATGTAGTATTTGTCAGTGACAGAGATGAACCACCTAAAAGTTCCATCCAGAACTCATTTCACTAACGATGCTGAGTTGATGGCAACTCAACATGAAAGAAGACTTTTTACACTGGCTTAACTGCTCTGTTAACTGGAAGTACCAGACAGCTGAATAAAGGGACCATATTAAGTCCAACATTTACCTCTGCCCCTTTTCTGCTCTTCATCCCACCCCCAGAACTTTTTTTCCAGCAGAAAGTGAACTTCCAGTTTTGGTCATGTGTGTGTGTGTGTGTGTGTGTGTGTGTGTGTGTTCTGCGCCTGTGTGTATATACACACATACTGCCCTAAACTCCTAGTTTATTCAAAGCTCTTGTCAGGTGCAGGACAACTCAGATGCAAATGCAGACCCCCGTGGAGCCCCCTTGTGCAGTCAAAACGGTGGTGTATTCCAAGGATTTTGGAGTGATTCGCAGAACTCACTGTCAGGCCAGGGATTTTAATGCTGACAGGATTTTCCCTCCCTACCCTTATTCTTTGTTTCTTCCTAACCTTGGCTTTCTGTTTCTCACTGCAGACTGAATTTCTCCACATGGTGAAAAAAAAAAAAAAAAAAAAACCTATTGCATGTGGCTCTGAATTTTGGCCTTTTATAACTTCAGCCACAGGAGGGAGATGCCTCTTTTAAATCCCAGGAGTCCCAGGAAGGCAATTCATTGACTACTCAACTGTCATTAGGGCAGTGAGGTCATGTGAGAACTGGCGACTCAAAGGGGCACAGGAAGTGCATTTGGGGGAGAAGGAATCCTTAGAAGAAGGGGAAAATGCTATTCCCCAAAGAAGAAGGTGGTGCCCACAGGTTCCCAGAAGACTAGGTGTCTGCTGCTGTTGTTCTTGTGCATTCCTGAGGATTTACCACGAATCGGAACATCTATTTTAAATTACTTGGCTGACTTAACTGCAATCTTAGAGCTTGTATTTTTTTCTTCCGGCTTCTTGTCAACTACAAGCTTTAATGATAATTATTCTTCAGCAGGCATGTTCTAGCACTTCTTACTCATTTGTCACATTGAGCTTAACAAAATTAAAAAGTCCAATGAGAGACCCTGTCTCTAAGACAACAGAAGGCCGAACCGTCAGCTCCCCATCATTTTTGTAATCTTAGAATCTTTGCTGCCAGGATTAAGTTTGGCCCCTCTCTAATCTCTCTGTGTAGTTGGAAGCAGTAAGACTGCATTTCAGTGGCTACTGGGGAGCCTGGTAGAGGTGAAAGAGTGCAGTGTTTTGTTCGTCTCCATGTAGGTGAGTAATTCCAATCCCGAGGAAAATGAAACCGGGCATTGGGCATTGACTTCCACACTTGGTGCTTTAAGACTTGAGTTAGTTCTCAGCTGATAATGAGCTGTGTATGTTCTGAATCCATTAAAAATACAGCTCGTCTTAGTCTTTTTCATGCTTTGCAGAATATTATTTCCCCGAAACACTCAGTATCTGTCTCCAGCCCTGCCTTTTGCCAAAATTTAGGATTAAAAGTAGAATCTGCAGGCCAGCAAGGCCCCCCAAATGATTGATGTTTCCATGGAAACAGTTGGAGGCCTCTCACTTAAAACTGCCCCTGTAGGCTGGACAGAGTAAAAGTATGAAAATAAGTTTGTCTGAGAAGCCAGTACTCATCCTCCAAATTAAATCCAGGGAGGACAGATGATCCAGGAATCTACTGACAGTTAAGATCATATTTTTTTGTAGCCTTTTGGTGGTGTAGCTCAGTGTTTGAGACACAGGTGTGCATGTTGGTTGGCTGACTTGTTTTGCCAGAGTTGCCCAGATAATTGTCCCTTTACTCCATGACCTCTTTGTGTATAGCCATAGAGCATGGAAGAGTGGGAACAATCTGATCTTTGCTCAGACTTGAGTGTGAGTCACAAAAAGCCCATTAAAAATGGGTGAAATCATAGAATGGTCTTAAGGTTGGAAGGAGCCTAAAGGTCATTAAGTCCCAGTGTCCCCTCCACTTTGGGAATCCCTCCTACAACACAACTGGCAGAGGTTCATAGCTGTGGCTTTCCCATGAGCAGAAGTCTTCTCTGATCCATTGCTGGAGATCTGCTGGTATCAGAAAGGCCTCTTTGTGACCGAACCAGCATCTCTTCCTGTCACTTCCACCTCTGCTGCCTCTTTTTGGTGCCAAGGCAATTGAGTGTCCTGCTCTCATAGTTAACTTTTTAAATGTTAAGAATGTTATCATGTACCCTCCAAAATCATCTTTTCCCCTGGCTGAGCAAATCCAAGATATTAAGACTTTAAGTATTAATACCTGTGTTGAGGCCTTCCACGGGGGAGAGGTTGATTTCCTCCCAACGCTGGACCCTCACCACTCTTGCTTGGATTTTGTGTGACTTTTCTGGCAATTTTTTTCTTAGTATCATCTGTGTAGGTGGAGAATTGGTAACAGTATTTCTGTGTTCTCCCCCTACCCCAAAGCGCACATCCCCTCCCCAGAGTATTCATGATTCAGAGCTTGGAAATCTAAGAAACACAAGACTGGAGCAAACCATTGGTCCAAGAAGTCTTATGAAGGGTGTGGTTGCATTTGTGATGTCACCTCAGAAGTAGTGACTACGCCCTACATTCCTAACTGCTTTCCTAATCTCTCAACCCTTCTGTGACTTTATTTAAACCTTTGGCCTTTCCTGTAAGGTTTAAATTGTATGTTTTAAGAGTCCTTTATTTCTCATACGTGTTCTATTATTAATATCCTATTACTGTTCTTACGTTAATGTCCCCCTCCCAAAGAAACAAAAACCCAACAAACAAAAGATGTTTTTGTTGGAATGATCCTGCAACCTTAAAATGGATTAAAACTTAAAACTTCTAAACTCAGGTGTTGATCCACGGTGACTGGGAAGTGCTGGGAAGCAAATACATGGCTCCCACTTGGTAGGGAAAAAACACTGAAGTGGACATTCTGTTTTGGTTCAAAAAACTCAGTAAATAGCTGTGTGACTCTTCAGCAAGCCACCCAGCCTCTCTGAGTTCCATTTTCCTTAAAGTATAAAATCAGATAAATACTTTCTGTTCTTTCAGGTTGCTGGGAGGGCTTTGAAACAAATTAAGACTCCACAGCAAGCTATACCATGATACTCTGGGATATTTTGGGAGTTCAAAACAAATTTAATAAGAGAAGAAAAAATGTTGATGATATTGGGTACTTAAGACTCCTCCAGTACATTCACGGTTTCAAAATAACAGTAGTCTTTCTCTATCGGATTGAATAGCAAATATGTACCTTGCAGTTTAGAGGGGAAAAAAATCTTACAGTTTCTAACATAGGTTCTGGATGGTGTTTGATATAGCATCATGGTTGAAGGAGAAATCCTTTTTGTAAAAAAAAAAAAAAAAAAAAAAAGTAGTGTGTTCATAGAGAAATGAAAGCACTCTGGGTTCCTTTGGCAGGAGAATAAAAGGTGGGAAGCCAGGGGCCAGGGAATCGATTTGGATTTGTGAATCATTTTAAATCTCAATTCTTTAAAAAAAAAAAAAAAAAAAGGTGGTAATGTAATACCCTTAAGAAGTCCATGTAAGACAGCCATCAGCACAAACCACTGAAGTGGACTTTGGGAATATGAGCCTGGTAGGGTCTCCTGTGAAGCTCAAGGGTGGATTCTGAGGCATGGATTTTTCCCTGGAAAACTTTTAGGAGCTTGTGGCTGGGACTGGCCTCTGTGTTCGCCTTCAGCATCTAACCCTACCCTTATTTCCTAAGAAATGCTACAGGCTTGAAACAGGCACTTGTCTGACATCTGCAGGCCCTGGGGACTTAAAGATGACCCCTCTTCCTTGGCGTTAGGAAGTATGTTTTCCTTACACACTGTTTTTTACTCATGACCACTTATATTTGGGACATAGAAAACAAAGGTAACATCCACATCTTGTCCATCCAGGGGTCTGATTGCAGTTTCTTGGGGTCATTCCTTTGCCAAAAATAAGAACCCATCTAGACCTTGGATAGAAAGTAAGGGTTTGGGGGTTTTATTTTATTTTATTTTTTGCAGTGTTTCCTGAGTATTAATCACACCCAATCAGTTTTACTCTGAAGTTTTTCTTTGCATGGGGGGAAAAGACCATTGCAATGATCCTTGTATGTTGAAAAACTGACCCTACATCCTGGTGTCCTGTTGTGTGTGCTTTTCTGTCCCCAGGGAGTTCTGTCCAACATCTCTTCCATCACTGATCTCGGCGGCTTTGACCCAGTTTGGCTCTTCCTGGTGGTGGGAGGAGTGATGTTCATTTTGGGATTCGCAGGGTGCATCGGAGCGCTACGGGAAAACACGTTCCTTCTCAAGTTTGTGAGTATCACATTCTGCCATCAGGCTCAGGGCCAAGCTCCTGTCTTACCGCAGGAGGACACCCTATCTATAGGCAAGGTGGTTCTACCAAAGACACGGTAAAAATATGGCCCAGCTAACACTTTCCTTTCAGGAGAATTCTCTAGATCTCCTCCTACCTGCCCCTCCATGCTTCCTAAATAATGTAAGTACCATGCCCAACCCATGCCATCCATGGAGATTTTGTACATGTATATCAGGACTTTGCATTCCAGTCCCTAAAATACCTTTAGATTAAGGTAGGTGTAGGTATAGTTCTCTTCTTTTAAGTTCTTTTTCCTCTTTTAAGCACATAGTTGGCAGGGAGCTGTTCATATAGTTGGTTTAGAAAAAACCAGACCTAAGCACAGTGGCTGTGGCCTGTTCAGATGAAATCTATTAAGCAATACGTTTCAGGGAATATGGAGAGACAGTAAGAGGCACATCTTCCTCCTTCTCTGCCAGCACAGAGCTCCTTCTGTATGATCGGCATAATTTTTAAATCCCTTGCAGGGTGTTTGGTGTGATCACTGTTAGCATGTATATTTTTGAGGAGGAGTTTTACCAGGGGCACATAAGTAATTACAGTAAAAAATGAGAAGTGAAAGGCTTTCCTTTGGAGATTCCTTCCAAAGGAGAACAAAGTGGCATATGCTTACATGTATGTGTGCAAAACAGGTTTGATAAGTGTAGCCAAAGGTCAGCTGAATATGCCTGTCAGTCTGGAGCTTGGCCTTCCGTTGGGCGTCTGTGTTGATGTTCTCTGTGCAACAGTGTCCACTCTCCTTTCCAAAAATAGAGAAAGGATGGGGAAAAAAAATCCACCTTCCTGTGGTGAGGAAAGATGGTAGGATTTCTAGACAACTTTATTAATGTGGTATTACTTGTTCATAGGATCGTACTCAAATCATCCAGGGACACTTGCATTGAAGACAAGAGCACGTACTAGCACTAGTCCCAACAGCCACGTAGTATGTGACTCTCTTCCCCAGCATTTCTTCCACATTGTCCTCTGGCATTTCTCTTGAATATTTGTAAAGAGAGCAGACTCACCATACCCTACCCAGGGTAGCCCATTTTGAATTTGGGCAGCTCTAGTGCAGATGAGGTTTTGGGGACTCAAACCTGAAAGTTAATATGTTTAACCTACAAGTTTACATGACTCTGCTAACAGAGAAAACTGAGGGATACTTGGTTCTCTGTATGATTGAATGAGTAGTTGGGTCTCTCTTCTGTGTTTCATTGGTCTGTGGTGGGAGCAGCTCATTTCCCAACACTCCATTTGCCTTATGCCTTATCTTCCTTTTACACACACACACACACACACACACACACACACACACAGAGTTACTTCATTGCCCACCTAATCAGAGACCTGTGGAGTCCCCAGGAGAGCTTTGCTCTTGATCCTAATCTGCCAACCTGCCAGTCTTTTTGACGTGATATCCTTCTAAATGCGTGGGCTCACCTCACTCAGCTTTTCTGTAGCCTCATCAGCCCCAGATAATACTCACCATTTGCCACTGTTTTATGAGTTTTAGCCTCCAAGCCCCCAAATTATGGGATCCCCGTTAATATGATTTACTTGAATATATTTACAGGAGTAGTCCTTTAACATAGCTATCATATTTGTAGTTGAAGATACGAGAGTTAACAGGCAGAAATAGATACATTTTTCTAAATTGGCACCTTAATTTATAAGGTCCCATGTTGGAAATGAAGAAACTTGTAGGGGATCCCTAGGTGGCTCAGCAGTTTAGCACCTGCCTTCAGCCCAAGGCATGATCCTGGAGTCCCGGGATCAAGTCCCACGTCGGGCTCCCTGCATGGAGTCTGCTTCTCCCCCTGCCTACATCTCTGCCTCTCTCTGTGTCTCTCATGAATAAATAAATCTTAAAAAAAAAAAAAAAAAAAAGAAGAAGAAACTTGTATTGTTTCTTGGCTTTTAAAAATCATGGATAATACTCAAAATGGCTTCTCTATGTAGTGTAAACAATAAAAACTGGCCCAGAATATTCTTTGAGTAGGAGCTATGAAATAAGTAGGAAGCGAATGTCAACATGCCTTTAACAGCCTCAGACATCTGATACTGCAAGGCTAGGAGATTTGCTGAGGGCAAATCTGAGAGCTAAGATCATGTGAAATGGAAATAGAGCTTCCTGGTCGACTGAGGCCCTGAGATGAAGCCCACGAGTCATTCCCTTTGGGAATGGGGGAAATGAGGTCCATGGGGGCCAAGGCATACAGGTTTCTGCCAAATATTCGATACAAATTTAATTTGAACTCAATTTTGGATAAATCTATATCATAGAGCATTAAGAGAAATTCTACCGGGGTAACTGCAAAGTGAACTTGCCTTAACTTTTATGGTGATGCGAACAAAAATCTAATCAAAAATCTTGCATGATGTCTGTCATGGTATTTTGTGTGCACATGCATGTGAGCTAGCTGTGATTTTTCTCAATACAATAGTGATAACTTACTGTATTTCTGTACCTAATAAAGGGAGGGGAGTTGTTTTATACTATGGGGTAGGCATTCAGTAAAAGATTTTTTTCCCCTGTCTTTTTTTCTAGATTAAGGAAATCTTACTTGAAATTATTGGCACCACTGATGATAGTTTAGATCCTAGTTCTATTGAATTCATCAAGGACAGATAACCAGGAGATCTATGGAGCCTGAAGGGTTGAGTTCTAGAGGATCTAGATTTAGAGCCTGAACCTTGGGGTCCTAGACTTTGCCAGGCACTTCTTTCTTTCTTCTACCCCTCCCCTCATGTCCACCCTCCCAGAACAGCACTTGGCACCCTGGATAAACACCGTCCAATATGTGGATGTCCCCTGTGCAATGCCCCCCACAACTACCCTCACCCCTATCCCCACCCCCACAGCACATAAGACTGTTAGGTCTTTGGAGGCAGGATTACTCCTCACTCCTTGTTTCTGCAAAGCCCACCAAATCTAGGGCCTGATCTATTATGGGTCCTTCAGATGGTTGCTGGAGGAATTTGCATCTTTTGTCTTTTTTTCTTGTTTTAATAGGTAACTCTGCAGTTTCCTTTGAAGCACTCCCCCAGCATGTTTTTCTCTCAGTTGGCCCTTTGATGTGTGCTTGTGGAGCATAGAAACAGCAGACATAGAAACAGCAGACGGCTTTAGCCCCTCTGCCTCCTCAGCCACGGTGGCCCCGATGGCCCCCTGTCTGTCCTTACCACCAGAAACCTGCATGCTCCCTCACACCTTAATTTCTCATAATCTGTTTCAGCAAAAAAGTCGGGAAAGAGTAAAAGTGTGGGGGTGAGAGGAAGTGGAAAGAACCATGGGCGTGAACGGTACTTTGGTATAACCGAGGTGGGGCTCTTCTGAGTCTTTGAGATGAAAGGGAGATTTCTCCAGATTTATGGGCAGTCACCACATTACCTGTGGTCCCCAGCCTTCCTGTGTAAATTCTTGCTGTCTATATCAGCCAGAAATCTTCCTTCAGCTGTGGGTTGATTTTATTTAAAATCTTCCAAGCCTGGTATTTACAAAGAAAGGTAAGCAAGTTACCTAAGAAAGCTTTCAACCCGGATTTCATGACGGAAAATGATTTTCCTGTTATAGTCACCCCACACACAGACACACACAAACTTCCTCTTTGACCTCTTCATCTAAGATGAATCCATCTGCTGTTTTACTTCATAAAGAAGGTGCAGAAGGGGATTAAAGCAATGTCTGAATCTGATAGAGGAATGTGTTGCATACAGAATCAAGGCCGTAGTAACAAATGACAGTCGATGTTAAAATACTGGGATGGTTTTCTCTTTCGACATTACGAGAGCTTACTAGAGGTAGGGGCAGGTCATTGTTCAAGAGCGTGGCAGTGCATGAATCCGGAGGAACTCATTAGCCCTTAATGTGAGTCTAATGAGAAATTCCTATTACCCATGTTTGCATTTAGGCTTTGTTGTTTAATTACCGAATGGACCACCAGAGCCCCTAAAATGTGATTATGAACGTTTTTAAAAAGTCCTTTCTTGGAGTGTAATATTCTATTGATGTATCTTAAGAAACCGAAGATTATCTGCTTTGGACATGTGTAACAACCCAATGTGATTATAAACCTTTTAAGAAGGAACCATTTGACTATATATGATCAAAATAACCCTTTTAACTGTTCTGTGTGTGTCTTTTGTCTTAGTTTTCTGTGTTCCTGGGAATTATTTTCTTCCTGGAGCTCACTGCTGGGGTTCTGGCATTTGTTTTCAAAGACTGGATCAAAGACCAGCTGTATTTCTTTATAAACAACAACATCAGAGCGTACAGAGATGACATTGATTTGCAGAACCTCATAGACTTCACACAGGAATATGTAAGTTTAAACTTAGTTTATTTTTAAGTTGAAAGCCTTCTCAAGGAATGACCCCAGTGAACGTTACTCCTGGCTTCTGCTTGTGCCAACTGGAACCTACGTCTGACTTTGCCACATGTTTTGTTGTTGTTGGTTTACTTGTGTATTCATTATTTTCTAACCCGCGTTATGGCTTACATGATTTGTAGCCTAAGTGGCAGTGTCTTATTTTTTCACTTATCTCAATTTCTACTAAGTCCACGGGACAAAGAAAACCTCTTGAGCAATAAGATTATAATCACAGTTGCTGTTTCCCATTGGCATCTGAAGAATATTGTTTTGCTGCAGGTGTAACATTTTATTTGGTGTTTTATGTGGATTCTTTCTTGCTGTTTGCCCCCTTTCTGGTCAGCCTCCACACTTCACGGCTCATAATGATATACTTAGCAATAGATAATTTGTCCACAAAGTTCCTAAAATATGCCTGTCCAAATATTATTATAGCCCACGCAGTTCCACACAACCAAAAGTTGAGAAACTTCCAAGCCCTGGTGGCTTCTAACAAGTGGAGAATCTGCTCCGCAGAGCCTCCAGGTTTCTGACCCTACTAGGTGATGTCCTCTGTCATGCAAATGAAGCAGCAGATGTCCTGTTTGTCTCAGAATGCAAAATGGTATAAACAAGCAGTCAGAAATACAGATCTAGTGCCCAGATCTAATTAGCTAGGTGACCGTGGGCTAACAGAAACCTGACCTATTTCCCCAGTAGTAATATGGAAGCTACTGCTTGTGCAGACGTTAGGACACTCTAATAAGCTGCATGCGGTTTTATATTAGGCCAAAGGCGTTACTGTCCTCAGGTGTTAAGGTCTTTATTTGCATGCCCTGAGACACTGGAGAAGCTGAGCAGACCCGGACAGCGCTGTCTGGGACAGAAGTGTCCGCAGCAGGACCGGAGGGCAGACGGGAGCCCACGGACCAATGGCTGTCCCTCCCTGGGACGGCTTTCCGGGGTGAGCTGGGGCCCCTCTGATGAAGGCAGGAGACGGCTGCATCAGCACTCACCATAGGGAGCCCGGCCTCCTTCCTTAGGTGCTCAGGAGGGAGCTGGGTTGTGCTGGTTTTGTGAGTGGCCTCAGTGACTGTTCTGGAATGTGCTGCAGCTCAGGTGTGAGATGAAGCCCGGTCACCTCTGCAGCGGACCTCACTGTTCTGTTAGGTCACAAAGGGTGCAGGTGCACGCCCTGCCAAGTAGCATTGCTGACTAGTTGGCATGACAGACCTGATGAAGCTTCGTAGGCAAACTCTGAGATCCACAGCCCACGGCCTCGGAGGACCAGATGAGTCGGAAGAACACGTGTATCCACGTTCTCTCGAAATGCTGTCTGCTTTATGTGGAAATGCTGTTTCATGTGATTTTCTTTTGCTGTCATGGAGTGTAATGGTTTGCAGTGGCTATTGGTCCCAAAAGCCTTAAAATGATCAGGGCTTGATGTTTACCTAAGTCGGAGGCAGAGCTAGTCCAGCAGGGGGGTGACGAAGGGGCTTCTGGAACAAGCAGTCCTTGAGCTGACCCTTTTGAGACTCGCTGACTTGAACAGCTCATATTAGATATATTTTGATTAGATGATGGGATTTTTTAAGTTGAAAATGTAAATGCGTGCTCTTAGAAGAAACTCAGAGCAGTAACAGATACCTAATGAAAAGGAAGCCTTTAGAACTCTTGGGGGTAATGAGTGTGTGTTCACTGTCTTGATGGTGGTGATCACAGTTTCGCGATGTATGCATATGTCAAATCTTAGAAAATTGTACACTTTAAACGTCACTTTATTATAGGTCAGTTATACCTCAATAAAAAGGATTTTCTGAAAAACCATTAAGGCTGTAGAGACCCAAAGTTTTAAAAAGAAAGCCTCTAGCTCTCCCACCCACAACCCCAGTTGCCTCCTGCAGACACTACCACGGTTTAGTGTCTTGCTTATCTTTCTAGAATGTTCCTGCCTGCACCCACGCCAGGCAGACCTTGTTCTGACTGAGCCTGCCGTACAACCCCTGCTCTGTCTGCCCTTCCCCCACCTAACACCACAGGTCTCATCAGTCCTTTAAATCAGATGCTAGCACCTCCTTACAAATCTTGAGCCTTAGTCACTCTGGAAGCTTTTCTAGGGGCCCTTTTGGTTTAGTTTGGTCTAAAACTAACTTCTGAGACAGAAAAGGAGGTTAGAGTTCTCAGGAGCTGGGCGTCGGGCATTTGGCGGTGGTGAGCGTAGGCGCCTAGTCGCCTCCAAGTCGAGAGGTTCTAATTCTCTCCTGTTTGCTCTAGTGGCAGTGCTGTGGGGCTTTTGGAGCTGATGATTGGAACCTAAATATTTACTTCAATTGCACAGATTCCAACGCAAGTCGAGAGCGATGCGGCGTGCCATTCTCCTGCTGTACTAAAGACCCAGCAGTAAGTGCCTGCTGACCATTGGGCGGCTCTGGGCATCACATGGAGAATGTGGGCTGGGTGGGCAATGAGCAGAGCAATTCTTTTCTTGAAACCTTACCTGCTTATTCCTAATTGTAGCTCCTCTCGGGGACATAGGGCTCAGATCTCCCCAGTAGGAGTAATGATCGCTGACGTTAATTTAGCAGCGCACGCTGGTCTCTGTTCTCAGCCTTCTTGTGAGTTGGCTCAATAAAATTCAGAACCTTCCTGTTGGCAGTACCACCATCATCTTCCGTCTTTGGGTGAAATGGAGGCCCGTGGAGTTTCAGTAACTTGCCCGAGTTCCCATTGCTAGCAAGGGACAGACTGAGCTTTAGACCCCGAAAGACTACCTAAAGTGCCTGTTATTCCTTCTGTGTGAGAGGGATGGGCCCAGGTGAGAGTTGTCTGCTTTGACTAGGTGTCAGTGACCCTTTGCTTCCTGACTTGCTTCTGGGGAAAATATTAGGGATAGGAGAAGAGTTTGAGGCAAGATAGGGCTAGCCTACCTATGTAGGAAGACCGCAGCTGTCTGGGTTCTCAGTTGTGATGATGATGATAACTGCAGTTTGTATTTTATTTAAGAAAAGAAAAAGCATTAAACCCACTCATAACCCTTTCACCATGGGCTTGGTTGTATTTAGGGTCACATCATATCACTGTATGTAGGATGGCTTAAAATGCAAGTGTCTTGTCAGTTAAAAGCCAGGAGTGAGGGACACCTGGGTGGCTCAGTCGGTTAAGCATCTGCCTTTGGCTCAGATCATGATCTCACAGACCTGGGATTCAGCCCCATGTCTGGCTACCTGCTCAGTGGGGAGTCTGCTTCTCTCTCTCCCTCTGCCCCTCCCCCATGCTCATGCTTGCTCAGTCTTTAAAAAATAAATAGAAAGCCAGGAGTGAGTGTTGGAACAAGTGCGAGAATCTGCTTCTGCACATGTCTATTCCACGCTCTTTGGCCTCCCAAGTTATCAGTCCGGGCAGTCCCCCCTCCCCAACCCCCAAACCCCCCTTCCTGAAATCAGGCGGAGCCCAGTGGGTGCTAATGAGTTCAATGGCCATTTCCCCCATGTAAGGTGGAGGTTGTGGGGCTCTTTCAAGGGGCCCATGGTCTTGAGGTGAAACAGTAGCCCTCTAGGGGCCTCAGAGGGGTCTCTGAACTGTTACTCTTGGTCTGAAAGAGGCCAAGAATCAGAAAGGACTGTGCTTCCTAGCTCTGAAACCTTGCCAGGAAACCCACCTTTCCCACTGGCTCATTTCTTGCTTTCCTCTGAGAGAGGACCAAAAGACGGGAGAGTGCTCAGCACAGAGCCCTGGGTGTCCACTCAGTTGGCCTTGTGCTGACCAGCAGGTACAAACTGCTCTGTCTCCAGCTCCAGCTGTCTGACGGAATTCCGTCAGAAGAATTATGAAGAGTGTCAGAAGGCATTATGCCTCCCCTTTCAACTACAGATACTCTGGGTAGAGATTTCTCATTCCATAAATGCCAAGCTAATAAAATCTACCCTATACCCTGCAGAGGGGAAAAATAAACAAACCTAAGACAGGAGAGAACCCATGTTTCTGATGAGGCCTGTGAGATGTCAGGATATCTGTCCATGTGATAGGTTGTCAGGGCACTGTTTTGTTTCTAATTATTAAAGTGTAATGCATTCTCATCGAAAAACCATTTAAATGATACAGAAGTATATAGATTAAGAAGTAGAAGTTCCCCCAAAAGACCATAAATGAAGATAGTCATTGTGCGCTTTCCCCACAGTTTTATCTCTGTCTCAGTTTTCTCACCCCTTTAAGCTTCCTGAGATTGTCAGTAACGTGCTTCGTATCCTTATCTTGCCTGAGCCTCAGTTTTCTTCTTCTAGAAAAGAGGGCATACTTTAATACCTACTTCTGAGGATTGTTATAATAATTACTTGGGATGATCAAAGTGTTTATTTAGCCTAGTGCCTAGGACATCCACATGCCCAAGTATGCATTCGATGAAGGACACTTAATGGAGCTGATCTGCTAAGTCTTCAGCAGGCTTCCTGTCTATTGAGTGAATTTCACTTTTCTGTTTTCTCTCTCTACCAGGAAGATGTCATCAACACTCAGTGTGGCTACGATGCCAGGCAAAAACCAGTAAGTGGAATCTCATCTTGTCACTTAGCACAAAGGGTGTTGGAAGAGCTTTTGAACTTGCATGGTGACGCTGTGCTCTCCTCTTCCCTTGTGAAGGAAGTTGACCAGCAGATTGTAATCTACACAAAAGGCTGTGTGCCCCAGTTTGAGAAGTGGTTGCAGGACAATTTAACCATCGTGGCTGGTATTTTCATAGGCATTGCATTGCTACAGGTAAGACAAGGCTCCTTTAGGGATGTCACAGGGAGATGATGCCCTGGGAGAGCCCTCCCCCATGACAAGAGCTCTGCTTAATCACCTTAATGTCACAGTTTTTAAGACACTTGGAGGGCTGGGGAACAGACCTAAACTATTTGGTTTGTATTTTATTTAAAGCCCTGATTTTAGATGCTACTATCCTGAAATACTTCAGGAAATCTTTTTTCCTTTTCACAGTGGAGAAATCGATTGGGTCAGCAATTGCCTACTGGTATTCCAGTGTTTCCATGGGCAAAATAATACTGCACTGTGACAGGTGGGGCAGGTAGGAATGGTCGGATAGATCCCACTGGCAAGATTAAGACTTTTTAAGAGTTTCACAGATATCCTGTGTCCCTTTTTCTCTCTGGACCGCCTGTCAAAGTGCTAAGTGAGGGGAGGAAGCACCCATTTTCCCTCCTAAGCAGCCCCAAAAGCTAGGATTTTTATTTTGTGAAGATTTAGTACTTTTCTTAGAGGATTGCAAATGGGGCATTGCGGTTGAAAGAAATTAAAGATCGAAATAAATGGAAAACCATTCCACATTCATAGATTGGAAGACTTAACATGGTTAAGGTGACAGTACTCGTCAAATTGATCTACAGGTTCAATGCAATCCCTATCAAAATTACAACTGTCTTTTTTTGCAAAAGATGGACAAGATCTATCTATCCTAAAGTTCATGTGGAAATGCAAGGGACCAGAATAGAAAAAACAATCTTAAAAAGGAACAAAGATGGAGAATTCACACTTTCCAGTTATAAACTTATTACAAAGCTCTAATGACCAAGGTAGTACATAACACTGAACATACAGATCGGTGCAATAGAATTGAAAGTTAGAAATAAGGCCTACATCTGTGGTCTGTTGATTTTTGAAAGGGACCTAGGATCGGTCAGTGAGGAAAGAATAGTCTTTTCAACAAATGGTGCTGGACCAACTGGATATCTATACAGAAAAGAATGAATTTGGTCCCCTACCTCACACCATATATATAAATTAGCTCAAAACAGATCAAAGACCTGAACTTATAAGCTTCTGTGCTGAAAAGGATACTATTAAGAAAGAGAAAAGACAACCCACAAAATGAGAGAAAATATTTGCAAATCATTTTGTCGATAGAGATCTAGTGTCTAGAATATATAAAGAGCAAGTTAACAATAAAAAGACAAACCCAAAGAAAAGATGGGCAAGGAATTTGAATTAGATATATCTCCACAGAAAGTATAAATAGCCAATAAGCACATGGAGAGATGCTGATCATTAGATATTAGAGAAATTCAAATCAAAACCACAGTGACCTAGCACTTCACACATACTAGGATGGATATACGTAAAAAGGAAGACAGTAACAAATGTTGGCAAGAATGTGGAGAAATGGGAATCCTCGTACATTGCTCAAGGATGAATGAAAACAGTAGTCACTGTGGAAAAGAATTTGGCACTTCCTCAAACTTAAATGGAGTTCATGTGGGACCCAGCAGTTCCACTTTCCAAAGAATCAAAAACCTGTTCACCAGGAAGTTGTACGGGAACGTTCATAGCAGCACTATTCATAATAGCCCAAAAGCGGAAACAGTGTAAATGTCCTTCAACTGGTGAAGATAAATCTACAATATTATTCAAGCCATCAAAAGGATTGTGCTACTGGTACAAGCTACTGTATGGATGAACCTCAAAAACATTTTGCTGTGTGAAAGCAGACTGAGGCAAAAGGCCACATATTACATGATTGCGTTTATATGAAATGTCCAAAATAGGCAAATCAGAGAGAGAGAAGGTAGATTAGTGGTTGCCAGGGATGAGGGAATGGGAATTCCTGCTAAAGGCTACAGAGTTTCTTTTCAGCATAGTGAAATGTTCTGGAATTAGATAGCGGTGATAGTTGCACATCCTTTTGAATATACTAAAAATCACTGAAGTATATTCTTTAAGAGGACATATTTTATAGTCTATGAGTTATATGTCAATTTAAAATATCAAAGATAAGAAGGGAGGGGATTCATTGGCCAAGTGAGCTTCACTGTTTGACTCTCTTCTTCCTTTCTCAGATTTTTGGGATCTGCCTGGCTCAGAACTTGGTTAGTGATATTGAAGCTGTCAGGGCTAGCTGGTAGAGCCCTGCCACACTGCTGTGAGACACTGGACAGACCCGGCCTTCCCGACCCTCCGGCGTGCCCAGCTCAACCCACGCTGCACGGACCCTGATCACAGGCATCCTGCAATCCCACCGGATGGAGCTGCCAAGAACTTGGTTTGGGGCGGGTACCACTGGCAAATGCTGCTCACTGACAGAATTAAAATATAACCAGTATGAAAGTCGTTGCGCCGTGAATCTCTACTGTAGCCATGAATTTCTGGATGGTTGGATACTCACCAAAAAAGAAAAAAAGGGAGCGTGAGGGACCCAGATGTCCTTGAATTTGTGGAACAAGCAGTCTTGTTCTCTACTTCAGTAATTGGAGGGCTGGGAGAGGCAGTTTTTGCTCTTCGTCACACCTTGAAGGGACTTTCTATTCCATGGCCTGAAGGGGAGTTGCATCTTTTCTAAAACTCAACCCCTTACCTGGGAGGGCTGTGGGGTTTTTGGCACCCCTTCACTGTACATTTCAGGGAACTGTTGACAACCATCATCCCAAGAAGAAACAGCTTGTCTTTGGGTTCAGATTTTGTGATCGCATTCCACGAGTACTGTGAGTGGGCTCGCCGGGTCTCTCCCGCAGTGTCTCTTAGAAGAGGGGGTTGTATTCCATGTGCGTGGAGTTAGGGCCTTGGAACACTTCGTGATGCTGAGTTTTAGCAGGACAGATTGTTGTTGTTCTAAGTAGGCCTGAGCTTTCTTAATGAAATTCAAGGAGAAAATGAGGTTAATGAAGAGATATTAATTAATACCCCTCACCCCAGCCCACCAAACTGGTTGTTGGATTCTTTGGAAACTGGAATATTCTGGGTTTCGTTCTGCTTTTTTGTGTGTGTTTCTGTTTTTGTCTCCCCAAAGTGAGAGCTAGGATACACTTTCTCTTCAAGAGTTTTCTTACTCAGCTCGAATATTAATTTTTTGGTATAAACTCCCTGCATGACCTGTGAATCTCAATCTACCAGTTCCTTTTCTTGCCATCTTTCCTACAAACATTTACAAGCATTATTTGTCAGCATTTATTTCATAGGTTCACTGCCTTGAGAGGTGTGGCGTGTCCTCCCTGGCTGGGAGGGGACCGGCCATGCCACTGCAAATGCTTCCATGGACTCAACAATCCCTTTACCCCATCAGTCTCTGGGGCCTCGTTCTGTAGCCCCCCCCCCCCCCCCCCGCCTTCTCTTTGAATGGACTTGAACCTAATTCTGAAATAGTGTTGACACAATCAAAAAACTTCTAATTTTTTTTTCCTCTTTCTTATTTGGTTTTAGTTTGCTTTTATTAAACAACAAAAGTGCATGGCCAGAGCTCCTTCGGTTCTCATAGTGCAGACTAACCATCAGGATGGTAACAAAGCACAAATACTTTGGAAGGAAATGCATTGATGGGGCAAGTGTTCTGTGACCCAAGGTGGGAAACCACTTCCAGGTGCTGCCACTCACCCCTGTCCGCACTAAAGTGGAGAGGGATGAATTTTGCCCCCAGATTTGAAACCAACTGGTATCTCCCAGGATGTCACTCTCCCAGGGAGCAGATATTAGCCTGTGGAATGCTGGGAAAACCACAGGTCTATTTTGCGGTGATGACATACTTGCCAACACAAAACTGGGCAGCCAGCTAGCACGCTGTATGGAAATTGAGCAAGATTTTCTATTTTAGCCTCATGTTGCATCGCTGTGGCTGATGAACGTGTTAAATCTGCTCGGAGAAAGGACAAAAATTCTTTGAAAATTGTCTCCACAGTGTGGGTGTATGTGTGTGGCTGCATGTGTGTTTTTGTGTCTCTGTATAGTTAGAGATGTTCATTCCATATTCTGACTGTAAGATGATTTTATGTCATCTCTGCCCCCACACAGTTGTCATTCTGTAATGTCATTCCAACATGGAGAAGACTTGAGCCCTGCAGTTGGCACTCTTGTCTTTTTTTATTACCTCATTCTCCAGTGAACTCCATCCGACCAGTTGATGCAGAATCAGGCGAGATTCCCTCCCTTTGGCACATCCAGTGAAAGGCCAAATGGCAAGGCCAAGTGAGTTCTAAATTTTAATTAATCACCCTTTATTTTTTACACTTGAGAGTGGTTGTAATTAAGGCTGTCATTAATAAACTGGTTCTACCTTACATGGAGTTATGTCTTTCTTCATTACTTGTCTTGGAATTGCAAAATTCTCTAATCCAGTGGTTCTCAGACTTTAGCATGCATCGGAATCAACCTGAGGGCTTGTTGCAACAGATTACTGTGTTTGCTCCACCCCCAGATTTCTAATTTAGGAGGGCTGGGGTGTGGCACGAGAACGTGCATTTCTGAACAAGTTCCCAGGTCATGCTGTTGCCTGTGCGTCTTGGAGGCACAGCGTGAGAAGCATTGCCGTGATGGGTTCTCTAAAGGGGAAAGGAACCTTTGTGCTGCTGGAAGCAGATAGCCGGGTATGTAGGAGATCTCTGTCCTTGAGGTCACTGTCCGCTGGTCGCAATCACTTGGGGACCATGTAGAATGCAGATAACCAGGCCTTACCCCCAGCAGTTTTGAAGCAGGTGAGCCAGAGCCTATGTTGTTAAGAAGCCGTCATTAAAAATTTAATACACAGTGAGATTTAGGACTCATTATCTTGATATCCACATCTTTCTTCTAAGAAAATTTCTAGGAGATCCTGAGAACAAGAATCTTAAAAACATTTGAGAAGTGCCACATAAATGTCCTTTCATTATGAATGATCCCTGTAGAATGACTTGTCTTTAAAACTGTTAGGGGCCTTTTTTTTCCAAGATCAAATGAAAACAAAATTGTAAGGTTCATATACTATTCTCAGACCCAAGTATGTCCCAAGATTTATTTGAGAAACGTTTTACTTCATTTCCCTGGATATTTGAGTCCAAAATAGTATTTTGACTTTAAAGAAATTTGTCAGCGGCAGTTGGAGATAAAACAATCCCTACTGAGTTTTCTTAGCTGTGCTGTAGAGATCATCTACTATATGAGGTAGGTGGCCCTCCCTGCTCACAGCAAAGCCAACAAAGAAAAATAAAGATGCTCGGAAGTGAAAGGATGCTTTGTCGAGAAAACTCAAAATTTACAGGAAGTTTCTTCTGCGTTTTAGAAGGTGGACTCTGGACGATGATTACGTCTCTCTTTATCTCTGTTGTTTGGTTACAACAAACACCATTGCTTCCATGATTTAAAAATATCTAACACAGTTTTAAAAAATGAACCCACGAATTACAGTAGAATTTTGCATCATGCAGCACTTAGAAGAGAGGTCCCTTTATGTTTTGTTCCTCCTTTCTTCTCCCAAGGAATAAATCCTTTTGTTTCCTGTCAGCCTTCTTCCTGCTGCAGGTCCCAGGCATCCTTCAAGGGGGTTCTGGAAGGTGTCTCCTGGCCTTATTGTGCAGAATGTTTTCTCACTCGTGCCCTATGGTGGGGTGAGGGGGGGCAGGAGGGGAGCAACCCTGCAGCTCCCTGAAGTCCCTCTGCAGTTTCCGGCTTGCTTGGACAGGAGCCCTGGGAAGCTGGTGGGCTGAACAATGCGGAGCCAGAGCCCAGTGACCTGGCTGCGCCTCCGCAGCTCTCTTTGTCATTTATTCGGTGAAGCCCTATTTCTCCAGGGAAATCCTGTTTGGACCTCCAAGGAAGGACCGGAAACCTCTCCATAAATGCGGACCAAAGGGGGTTTGCGGCCAGCACTCTCCAGTGAGGTCATGGGGCTAAGCCTCATCTTGGAGAAGGAAAATGCAGTGTTTGCCTGGAAAGGCGCTATTTGGGGCTTCCTGGCGATGTAATAAAATCTCTGTATGACCACAGATAAGGCAGATGTATCTGGGTGGGGGTAGAGGGCAGAGGAGAGAAGCCATCCTTAGACTTACCTTTGCCTTCTCTCTTTTTTGGAGGAGTTTGAGACAAAGGTAGAGTTTATAAAATTATAGAAGTCCTAGATTTTAGGACTTCTTTAATGTGAGGAATTAAATACAGCTTCCTTTGGATTGTTCATGCCGAGTAGTTCTCCTAACGAGCGGGGCACCCGTGGCAGGATGCCCGAGTTCGTCCACTCCTGCTATCCATTAACCCAAACCAAAGGCCTTGCGACCTGCCCTGGCCAGTGCAATGTTTTCCTTTCCTTCCAGGAACTCCCACCCGGAGAAAACCCAGGGGAAGTGCAGGTCACTTTATGGGTCTCACACCGTGTAAAATAGACTCCAAGAAGGAAGCATCATGCAAACAAGATAGTGCGTCCCATGTTGTCGCTCCTCATCAAATGTGGACTTGGGCACTGTAGGTGGAAGAGAGACACCTTTTAAATCCGGAGCTTACCTTTGTGTATGAACTTTTGCAGAACAAATGGTTCGACAGGTACGTTTTAATGGCCTGCCCCCTAGTGGTGACCACGTAAAACAACTGCCTGGAGTTGGAATCCTAACTGCAGGAATGAGAGGACTCTGCAGAGGAACTTGTGCTTTAGAAGAAACTTGAGGGTTATGCGGCTCTATTTGGTGTGCCTCGGCGGGGTAGGTCTTTCATTCCCTTTACATACTCCTGAAAATGACAGAGCTTGTTTTGGAAAGTGAGAGCGCAGGGTGTTTGGCTCCCTTCGCCATCTATGTCCTGACCTTGCTTCTGGGACTTTAACTTTAGAGCGCCCCACGGCAGGGGGCCTGCAGGTGGTAGGTGGGCCCTGCCTTGCCGCCACGACTCAGACACGGTTATAGAAGAGGTGGTGGCTGTCTAAAACTGCTCGTCTGCCAGGCAGGCAGCTCTCCTGAGGCAATGAATATGACATCTCTTGTGTATTCCTCTGCAAGCCCCCATGTGGATCACCTGGGGTTTGCTTTGATCTGAGAATCCGCAAGTTTGATTTTAAAGAAGATTGGTAGGGTGTGGGGGTGGTCTGGATCACCACCCATACCTCGTGTTTTAGGAGTCTGTCAGGGGTTGAAACTGCCTTTCAAAAATTCATATACAGAAGTCCTAACTCCAAAACAGCAGAAGGTGACCTTATGTGGACATAGCGTTGTGGCAGGAGCAATTGGTCAGATGAGGTCATGCTAGAGTAGGATGGGTCTTATCAAAAGGGGGAATTTGGACGTGGATACACGCTGAGGCAGATTGTTCTGTGGACATGGAATGCCGGAGACTGCCAGAAAGCCACCAGCAGCTTGGAGGGACGCATGGCATGGATTTTCCCTCAGAGCCTCCAGAAGCAACCAATCCTGCCAATGCCATTGGACTTTCACACTCCAGATGTGAGACCATTTCTGTGGCTTAAGCCACCGATTTGGGGGTACTTTGTCACTACAGCCCTAGCGAACAAATACAGTTTGATTGTCTAGTGCTGGTTTTCAGGGTAGCAGTGGTAGGACTGCTCTGAGGTCCCTATGCTGCTTTTCACCGGTAGAAAGATCAGCGGGTAGGTGCTCGGGCCAGAGGCCTCCCCATTATTATTTATTTTTTTTTTTAAGATTTTATTTATTCATGATAGTCACAGAAAGAGAGAGGCAGAGACACAGGCAGAGAGAGAAGCAGGCTCCATGCATCGGAAGCCCGACGTGGGATTCGATCCCGGGTCTCCAGGATCACGCCCTGGGCCAAAGGCAGGCGCCAAACCGCTGCACCACCCAGGGATCCCCCCATTATTATTTAAATGGACGCATCTGAACAGGGCCTGGGGTGCTCTCTCTGGGCTCAAAAATAGTCTCAACATGTTTCATGGGGACATAAACCTAGGGAGTGCTCGATTACATTACGGTTAAGGATGGTGGTCCTGCAGTCTGTATTTAAGTAAATGATCTTAAATATAACTTGTTAGGGCAATTAAAGCCTTATAAATAAAATAGCTGTATTTCCATGATGTGTGCTTTCTTCAAGTCTTGTTGCTTTGTAACCAATGAGCCCACTGGCTCAGGGACACGCGGCTAGAAGATGGGACTGGAGCGAATGGGTCCTCGCTCTCGCAGTCACAGGCGGGTCTACCCAAGTGTCCTATGTTCCAGGCACTGTGCACTGAGCACTCTGCATAGGGTGTGGAGGAAATGTAAACTGAAGGGGGGAAAAACCCCTAACACATGGAAGATCTAGACTTCATCCCAAGCTAAATGGCTATCTTCCACAGTGGTGCTGGCCCAGATGGGAAGAAGGAACACAGGGCAGTGGAAGAAGGCGTCATGGAGGAAGACCCCCTTGACTGGGGGCCCCCAGCCAGCCGAGGAAGCCATCCCGGGGCAGGAGCCAGAAGCTGAGTGCTGCTGGGCAGGTGTGGAAGCCCCAGGAGTGGGGAAGTCAAGCACACAGAGTCTAAGAACTGTGGCCCCGGCCCTGGCATGTGTCAGGGCCTTATACTTGCTGAATGAGGAGGTGGGGGTGGGGGGGTTGGCAACTGAAGTGATCAGTAGCCACCATCCTTCTGGAATGAAGAGGCGTCTGAATGAAGAATAGGATTTTTGATAAAGCAGGACAGTGTCTGCAGGCACAGAAAACCTGGCTTTTGAGGAGAATACTTTAAAAATCAGTCCAAAAATTTGCCAAAATTGTCAGTCAAAGTAGTTTGTGGAGAGCAAATAAAAGTAATAGCCACAACACCTGTGCCCTCCCATGAAGTCACTGAAACTTTACAGATCAAATGGTCAAATGGCCTTAGATCTCTGTAGGGCAGCAGCAAATGCCTTATTTTCTCCTTGTTTTGGAAACCAATTGTTTCCTCTGTCCAGTTCCACCGTCCCTGTGAAATTTTATGACCTGGGAGCTGGCAGGGTGAGCATCAGCAGCAGGTTGTTGCAGCAGCAGCGGTGGGGGTGGGGGGGTGGAGACGTGACATCGAAGCACGTGGACAGTCTTGTTTCTTTCAGGTTGAAGCCAGACCCCTGCCTGAAAGCAATAGGTTCTCAGCAATAGATGCAATATTAGAATCA
The DNA here is from genome assembly GCF_011100685.1 of Canis lupus familiaris. Taxonomy (NCBI): domain Eukaryota; kingdom Metazoa; phylum Chordata; class Mammalia; order Carnivora; family Canidae; genus Canis; species Canis lupus. The sequence goes on from NC_049253.1 coordinate 19,216,537, forward strand.
CCTGGGAACATCAGACGCCATCAACTCGAAACAAAAACAAGCCCAAAACACCATCATGCATTTCTAAGCTCCCAGTTCATGCCTACTGTACTGTCAGGGTTTCTCATATTTTCATGTTACACGAATCACCTGGGTCCCCTTAAATCACCTGGGTCTGATTTAGCAGGCCTCTTGAGTGGGGGTGGAGTTCCTGGTTCCAGCAGGCCCCAGATGACACTACTGTCATCTGTAAACCACACTTTGAGAGGCAAAGACAATCCGTCGGTAGGCCTTATTTACAGCAGTGCAAAATTTATGCCTTATCATTGACATTTCTAGGTGACATCTTTCCTAAAGCTACTAAGCTGAAATTTTCAGGTCTGGGAAGGAAAGCGCAGGGTGACAGTAAATAGGCAGTATGTGTCTATTTGCCAAATGTATCTTATACTGATTACAAGAGGAAAATCTGCTCAATGCAGGAAACACAGGAAAACAGAAAAGTATAATTTTTATTTTTGTATATATTTTATATTTTTAACATCTAAAGGTCTAACTGGTATAGACCCACAAATTAGTGTATGTCTTTCCATGACTTTTTTGTTTTAAATGGTTTAATGTTGTTTATACTGTTTTATAGTCTGCTTTCTTCAAAATAGAACATGTTAATGATCGGTTAATCTTATGCAATAAACATTTTTATGGGTCAGATAAGTATTCTATTGTTTAGATCAGGGCAATATGAAGGCACAAGTTCAGGCAGTTTTGGGGGGTTCCCAAGACCCTCTCAAAGAGTCCATTATGTCAACACTATTTCATAATTACACTCTGACATTTCCTCTTTAATACCCTTCCAGAGTGCACAGTGGAGATTTTCAGAGACTGCAAGAGGTGATGATGCCCGCACTCTGACAACTAATGGAGTGTATACTTAGGATTTTTGTTCTTTAAACATTTCTCCCTTTTAATTTTTAGTATAGTAAATATTCGTAGAAATAACCCATACAAGCCACAGTTATTTGGGGCCTCAACCATTCTTAAGTGTAAAAGGATCCTGAGGCCAAAAAGTTTGAGAAATGCTGGTGTAGATAAACTAAGCAACCAACCATCACTATTGGAAAGTTAGGCTCTTCCCAACTAAATAAAGTTGCAGTCAACTTTCTGTCCTTTTTATTTTTTTAAGATTTTATTTATTCATGAGAGACACACAGAGAAAGGCAGAGATAAGGCAGAGGGAGAAGCAGGCTCGTGGCTGAGCAGGGAGCCTGATGTGGGGCTCAATCCCAGGACCTCAGGTTCACAACCTGAGCTGAAGGTAGACAGTCAACCACTGAGCCACCAAGGCGCCCCTGCAGTCACCTTTCTTAATTCTTATATTTAGCAGATTGATAGACCCCTAATAGTGGAAGGATGGTATCATCCTTTGTAGGTATCATACCTACACAGGTAACTGTGTTACCTACAGTTAAGCCTTATTTAAAGCTGCACAAAGTCAATACCTTATCATTGACATTTAAATTTTAAAATAAAAATTGTTAATTTTGTCAGGATTTGCACCTAAAAATCAAAAGAGGAAAATTATGCTTTTTATCTGTTCCAAATTAGCATTTATGTTAACCTAATAAAATATTAGAACACCAGTTACCTCACTGCCCAAATCTGTTGTGATGGAGGTATTCGCCACCGAGACATCAGAAGTTCAGAGCAGTGCGGTCCTCCTCCACCATCTGCTCAGTGTGAGAACATGAATGAGAAAATGGCTCTCGAGGGTATGTCATACTTTTAGGAAATACCATCTCAGGACTCTGGCTTCAAGTCCTAATTTAATTTCTACTATTGCTTTTGTTACTCTGCTTCCTCGAACAATTGCTAATGCTGGCTCTCAACACGTGTCTTTTGAGCCACATGTATTTTAAGTATTCTACTCAATTTTAGGATGAGCAAGGGGAGAGAGAGTACTAAAACAGATATGAAGTGGCAGCCCAGGTGGCTCAGCGGTTTACCACTGCCTTCAGCCAGGGCCTGATCCTGGAGACCCAGGATCGAGTCCCACGTTGGGCTCCCTGCATAGAGCCTGCTTCTCCCTCTGCTTGTGTCTCTGCCTCTCTCTCTCTGTGTCTCTCATAAATAGTAAATAAAATCTTAAAAAAATATATAACAGATACGAAAGAGTCAGGTCTTACTCATTCACTTGGATGCTAAGGAAAGCCTTCATGAGATGTTGATTCCTTTATGGACTTTGTCATGGAAAGAACTGGAGTCAAACTGGGCATTGGGATATATGCCTTAATGACTCCGTCTCTGTGACTAGGAGGCTGGTCACTCACTAAGCCCAAAGTATACTTTTGTTAAAAAAAACAAACAAACAAAAGTCAACTGAGTTTTAAAGATCTTACTGACTTTATTCAATGATTCAGGTTGAAGAACTGGGCAGTGTCTTTCTAGCACATAGAAAGGAGCTCAGAGTTGCTGTACAAAATGAAAGACTTCTAGTGGCAGAAGAGTGGGAACAAGGAAGTTATATTAGCAAAATGCAGATTGGCTGTGGGAAGGTCACTTTCCTTTAGAGGATGGCAGGAGTCTGTCAGGCACATTAGCTCACTCGTGGGATTAGGTAATTCCTGGTTGACTGGTTTAAGATTCCATTTCTGGGTGATGCCAAAACTGTAATTGTCTTGGTTTGGTGTCTCCATTTTGCACCCATTTTCTTGTTTTTAATATTGTGCAATCTACACGCAGTAAAAACTCTTCAGGTTGCTTTTATGAGAAAAAGGAAACCCATTTGTGGTAAAGGAAGAAGGTCACAGACTGTGTATGTACTACTTAGAGCTTGGTCACCGCCCATGGTGGAACCTTGGACACACTACTTTCTCTCCCACCTTCAGTGCCTTCCCTTATAAGATGGAGATAGTGGTACCTACACCATGGGATGAAAAGGGTCACACCGCTCTTCTTCCCCAAGCTCTATGCATGCCCTAGACCTCACCTAAAAATTGGCTTTCTCAGGGAGGTTCGGTCAGAATTCAGGACCCTCTCTCTGCTCCAAGACAGACTCCCCAATACTCCCTTTTAAAGTACTCATAACACTCGAACTCCCTTGAACTTTGTCTTTTTTCCACGGACTTGGCCTACATTGTTAACTTCTATGTCTCAAAGACCTAGACATTCATGAGGCTGCTTTTTTGAACATGTCAATAGAGGATGAGAATAACTTTGTTTCTGGGTAGAGAGTATATGCTCACCTACGGGATGGACTTTCATTCTGTAAAATAGGTCTCCACTCCCCTGTAAGATGGTTTTTTTCAAAGATAGACTGACCCTGACAAGTGCCAGATAACTCTGGATGAGCTCAGGCCTTTGTTCAGCCCTCCTAGGGCACCTCCTCTCCCCACCCTCCAATCCTATTTAAGTATCGAATAGGAAAGGCACATATGGTGAGGATCAAGCCTTGGAAGAAACTATTTTGCTAATGAATTCTGAGTTTCTCCCAAGTTTGAAGGATTTTGGAACCAACTTTTTTTTGAAATAGCTTTGTTGCTGGGAGTGGGGGATCAACATTAAACTGAGGAAGACTCTTGTGGGATTGCCAGATCAAATTGAGATCTTCATGAGTATAGGTTCAAATAGTAAGAGTATTTGTGCTGGACTAGATGGTCATCCTTCAGGTGTCCAGAGGGTGGGGAGAGAAACCACCCTTTCCCCAGACAAGAAGAAGTCATAAGTCCTCACATGGAAAGGCTGTAAGCTACATGTGGACACATGGAAAGCTGAAGAGAAAGGCCATATGCTTATTAGGGGTGTAGTCACTCCCTTTGCCTTCTCTAGAAGCTAAAGGCTCCAAATCATCAGCAAGAGTCTCCTAATGTCTGGACTTTCCATCAGGGTGACAATGCTGTGGACAATCGTTGTATCTGGGGTTGTGCCCAGTAAGACTGAGCAAGCGTGAGGATATTCAGGTGATATCACCAGAAGATGTGTCCAGACTAACTATTCTAGGTAGTTTAGGGTGGCAGAAAGTTCTCTGACCATTCTGGGAGATGTTTACCTTAGACCACATCTGGAGTGGAACAGCTCAGGGAGTCCGCTTGCTCTAAGTACAGTGGTTTACTTGGCAAGAGATAATTGATCCCTGGGTCAGAACTTAGTGGCCTCAAAAAAGGATGAAGGTTGAATGATGATCGTGGGTTATTGATGCAGTAAATGGCCACCTGCTTGTCCAAATAGGCTAATTTTCCTGCTGGTGTGTGTGTGTGTGTGTCCTATTAATAATAATTCTGGTTCTAGAACAAAAAGCAAATATTCCAAACTCCCTTTAAAAACTTTTGCTTTTCGGGGTAACCTGGGTGGCACAGTAGGTTAAGCATCCGACTCTTGGTTTTGGCTCAAGTTATGATCTCAGAGTTCTGAGATTGAGCCTTGTGACCAGCTCCACACTCAGCATGGAGTCTACTTAAATTTCTCTTCTCTCTCACCACACACCCACCCTAAAAAAAATCTTAAAAAAAAAAAAAAAGGCTTTTGGTTTTCTATGACATCATAAAAAGCTAAAATGTCTAAGAACCCCCGTCCCCATTCTGGTCTTCTCTATTTTTCCCACCATATTTGCCTCCACCCTTTCATATGGATCCTCTGCCTCAGGATGCTCAGTGGCCTCTCTCTACAGACCTCTGTTAACTCTGTTTATGCAGTTAGCAGTCTTGTTTGATAGATTAATGTTTCTCATCCTTTCCCCAGGGAACATACTCCCCTTTGGTATATGATGTCAATGACACATTTAGGAGCAGGGTATTTCTCTTTTTGTCTTCTCATTCTATCCCAACATGGTACCTGATGTATATAGGAAGAATTCGGTAAACTTGTGTAGTGAGGAAAGCTGCTATCTCAGCAAATCAGGCTGGGGTTTTTTTCTGAACTTTGAGCATTAAAGCTGGTAGCCCTAGTTGTTTTAATCCTTTATTTTAATGAGTTCTGTGGCTGTGGCTTATGAGCAGAACAACCTGTCCTCAGAGGTTTTGATGCTTTAATGATTAGCCTTGCTAATCAAAATTTCATTCTGCTCCAAATAAGAGAAAACCTTGCTCTAGGAGTTTAAACAGCAGGTGTGTGTCTCATGTATTACTGTGAGTCCTCAATACAGCGCTGCTCCTCCAGTTCACTGATGCTACTGAGGATCGATGTTCTTTTCAACTTTCTGCTCCACTGTTCTTGGTGTAGAGGCCTTCATCCTCATGTTTGTACCTCATGATTGCAAGAGGGCTGCTATATTTGTGGGGTCCATTATCAACATTTGAGGCAGGGAAAAGAAAGAAAAGAAGGTGAGGCTTAGAAAGCTGGGAAATTGGAGTATTTTGAACTTGGCACAATGGCCCCCTGAATAAAACTGGAGTTCTGCTAAAATGGAATGAGGAGCTAGATATTGGGCAAATAAATCACAATATTGATTTAAAAGACAAAATGTCTTAAATTTTTAATTTTTTGTCTTTTTGCCTTTTTTTTTTTTTATTGGTCCTACCAATCTGACCCTTGCCAAGGCCCACTGTTCCTATGTATCCTGGCTTTGTAAACATTTGAACCATGTCTGTGTCCCAAGTGGTGACTGATTTCTTTCTCTTTTCTAAGCTCTACCTCATTTTCTCAGAAACCGAAGACATTTTGTTTGGGTCTCTTATTGATATTATATTCATCTTCCAATATTGCAGAGATGTGGGGAGCTCTGGCATATTTTTGGTGCTGGGTTGATTAACCTAGAGAAAACAAGGTTTGACAACAGTTCCTCTCTATTGCCATATTTTAGCTTACAGTCTGTGTGATTCTTGGTGATTTGAATCACAGAGGATCACTTAGCCTTTGGGGCTTACTTACTCTGCACTTACTCACAATGGGGAACATACTCCCCTTTGGTATATGATGCCAATGAAACATTTAGGAGCAGGGTATTTCTCTTTTTGGGTTAGCAGTGTCCCCCTATTGTGTAAAAGCCCTTGACTCCGTGGGATGAGGGGATGTAGTATACTTTTGTTCTCAGGAGAAGGGATGCATTTCTGACCAAGCTAAGAAGGGGCTTCTTTAATTTCTGTAGTCACCACAGTGTGCTGCCAGTCCTGTGAGGGGACAGAAAGGTCAGCATCAGTTCCCTCTTGTTAGCAGGATGGAGTGGGTACAGACTTGGGCATGGCTTGTAGCTGTATTTCCAGTACCGAATACTTGTCAATTAGATTGCAGCTGTCACTAGCCCTCAGAATGTCAAGTCTTTGAGGAAATAAAAACAGTGCAAGCTGCACATGCCCTTGGGTCAGATTTTTGGACCTCCACGAGCCATGGCATTTCCTGTAGTCCTGCTTCTTTCTCCCTAAAAATCCATTCCCCTTTCTCCTGCTCCAGAAGCAACCTGCACATGAGGGCCCCACAGGGTCACAGATATATAGACTTCTAGGGGCTATGGAGTTATGGGGAACAGGGGAAGGGGACCAGGTGGGGGGACTCTAGTAGGCTCGAGAAGCATGCCCTATCCAAAGAGGGCCAGAGCCACATGCTGCTCACCTGGAATAGAGAGTCTCTGGTTACCAGATCTCCATTAAAAAAGGCAGAACTAGATTTTAGTGCAAAATCATCCAAATTTTAAATGTTTACAGCAGCTTATTCCCTCCCCTCCTTTTTTTAAAAAAAATTTTTTTTTTTTTCAAAATACCATGCGAAACAAAGATGTATGAGGACTCCCAGTTTGCCCTCCCTGGTCTATAGGAAGAAATGGGTAGCCTGGTTATAGATTCCCAAGGAGTGTTAAATGAGGATTCTTGTACCAGAAGAGGCTCTCCACCCCTCTATTCCCTCTCCATGTGAGTGGTGCCTGGAGAGTGTTTATCAGCTTGGAACAAATCAGAGTGGTGGTTCACAGGCTTGGTGAGAGGCGCAAAAGTGCTGGTAGCAGTTGATGACAGTGTTAAGAGGCAATTAGACTTCAATTAGCTGAACACTAGCCCCAGTGGGTACTCAAGGGTGTGTCCTGTGCCGCCTCTTTTTAGGAGGTCCACTCGGATACATTTGGTAAGGGAGTGGTGGTCAATGCCAAGTGGGTGTAACTGACTTCATGCCTGGATGCCCAGGAGGGAAGTGCTGCCACTCCACTCTTGTGGGCCCTCTTCTCCTGGGCAGTGGGTCCCCTTAGGAGGTTAGGGAGGGCTTAGCAGGAGCACAGGGTGTCCAGGAGGTGATGGAAGGACAAATGGAATCAGGAGGGGGCAAAGAGGCTACAAGGACCTCTGAAGAAGAAAGTGAGGGGAATTAGAGGTAGAAAGTAGAGGGACTGACAAGTCATAATTTTTAGGAACTACTCTAGCATCTGCAAATGCTCATGACTTAGCATCTGGTTTGTTTTTCAAAAATTAGAATATGTCTTAAGTGCCCAAATATAGCAAAATGGTTAAATAAATTATGGTACACCTATATAATTGAAGAATATGCAACTATTAAAAATGAGGTTTGTGAAACAGACTTCTTAGTAACGTGAACAAACGCTTATGCAAGTGGGAAGGAGAGAAGGTGGCTCCATGTGGCAGGGCACTTCAACTGCGCATAGTACGGACACACACAGGGCAATTGCTGTGGGAGAGCGTGCCAGAAGCTCATTCTGTAACTCTGCATTAGACATTAGTCACAGGCTTGACAAAGCCTGCATTTTATAGAGTAAGGGACTGTCAGATCCAGTTATAGACACTCATGTACAGGTAACATCTTTTCCTCGGATGCTTTTCTTAGGTCACTGCACATCTTGCTCCCACTTCTCATGGTTCAGGGGAAGGCACCGCACCTCACAGTTACCCTGATAGGAGAACAAGAGGTCAAGAGGTAGGAAGCAGGATTTAACTGGTACTATGTGATATGATGAAGCTTGATGGTCACTCCGCTGTCTCACTTCCTCTAACTTCTGGGCACTGGGGTTGAGTGGTGTGGGTTAAGAGTGCAAAATGAGTCATTAACACCTCCTCCCTTACTTTCCTTACCTGCAAGGAAAAGGAAATTATTGCAGAAAAGGCATGGTGGGGGAGTGGGTTGCATTCTAGAACCTTAAAAAAAGGAAGGTGGGGTGAAGGAATTGTATACGGATAGTTGGCCCCAGCTGAAATTAGGGACTATTTTGGATTCCTTCAGAGATGGATCTGAAATCAAAGGTACTCTGGGTAATATTTCCTCCCCATTGTCCACCCAGATTAGGGCAGCTCTTTATCTTCTAGTGTTGGGTTGCAACCTATATGCCTTTTTATTATCTTAGAGTATGATTTAACCTTTCCCTCATCCTTAAATTCAGTGTAGTTATAGGTATTCAACTGATGTGTCTATGGGGATGGGACAGAGGACCAAGAAGCTGAGTGGAATATCTCAAGTGGGATAGTCCCACTGGAAAAGAAGACAAGGTCAAAAGCTGGCTTTCTCTGGTCTTGGTGCTGGGGGTGATGCTGACCTTGGAAGAGTCTTGTGAAATGTCCTAAAAAGGAGAAGGGGTTTTTCATTTGAGTGCATGGACTCTGTGAGGACAGGGACGAAGCCAGCTTCCCTACAGACTTGGCTCTATTTATATGGCAGTCCTTTAAAAATGAGCAAAAACACTATTTTAGTAAAAGGGAGGCCTACTTTAGATATAGCTATAAAATTCAAAGTGAGCATTCACAGAGGAATTTATTTTTTGACAGTAATCTGAAGGTACAGGCAGAGTTTCAAGATTCTTCAGGATTCCTGGGAATAAATAAATAACAAAGTAATTATTGCAATAGTAAGTAATGTCTCTCAATTATATGTGAAACTAGATAACACATATTTTTAAAAGATCTATTACATTTAAAGGTCATACACTTAGAAGTCTCTATTAAGGCTTAAAAAAATTTTTTTTTATTTTAACAGAAACCTAATAAAGATTTAAAATTATTTCCTTAAAAAAAAAAAATCCCAAACCCGAAACTAACAGGTTTCAAACTATGACAGGATTAGGCTTTTACACTTCCTTGATGAAGATAAACAAATGTAGCTAAATTTCTGAAACTCTAATCCTGAAACAAAATTCTCTATATATGTGACCGACACCAACTAAAAATTAAGCTCCATACACCACCTGAATGTGGTTTTAACTCTATTAGGCTAAACAGAGTAAAATGAAATTGCACACATCCTTACCAGCAAAACCACAGATCTTTGAGCCATTTCCATGCTTTAGCCACCTTGCTTGCTCCAATTTTTACTCCTTGAAAGCTGCACTGATAATGCTGGGGGCCAGAGAAACCAGCGAAACTGCTTGTTGAGAGTAGGACACTGCTCATAACATCATCTTGATCCTCCATTTTGCTCAGTAAGTGGGGGGCTCTACATCTCTCTTCAGATAAATGTGACATCAGTAGAAAAGTCAGGGATTGAGAGAACAAATGTCAGGAGAACCATAGGCATCAGTATATAAATGAATTATGGGAATATTAAGTTTCTATTTATCTCGTATTACAAATAGGTATATACTATCTAGTTTTGAAATGTTGTTAGATTAAAATGTCTGTGGCCACAGTAAAAAATTTTGGTAAAAAGTTTTGGTTTGTTTTCTAGGAAGAAACAAAGTGAGAAAAAGGAAATAATGAATTTTTAGAAAGTCCACTAAGAAGAAAATAAATTAGTTAAATTTTGAAAAGGAACATAAATTCCATGCAAGGCTCACTTTTTTCCTTCAAAAATTGTAGCCAACCATTCATGATATAGAAGAAACAGCTTACCCTTGGAAACCTCCAACATAAAGGGTCTGCTTGTCTAGTCAAGCATAATGATAAATAGGCCATCACAAATGGATTCTATCAGGTTTCAGAGTACAGCTACCAAAAGCCTTCATGTAAAACACACAGCGTTTATATTTAAGAAAAAGACATACATGAACAGGTATGTATATAAATATATATATACACACACACACACTGATAAGGTGGGCAGTATTGAAAATGGTAAGATGGACTGTTTTGTTTCTATGTTGAGGAAAACTCATAGTATCACAGATCTATTTATATTGACTTAGTATATTAATAAAAGCTAAGATTGTTGAACTACTGTTGTTCACACTTGATAAGTCTGAACAGGGAGAGGAAGTACTGTAGTGGAGACCTACATCCAAGGCCTACTTTGTAGACCTGGCAGTTATAGTTTCAGGGGGAGGAAGAAGGGTTATGCATTCTGCATTGAGAATAACTGGGTGCTCCTCAAACTATTAGACACTAGACAAGATAATAAACAATATCTCCCATTTGGCTGTTCTTTGAATTCCTTTAGCTAAGAATCCTCCAGGGAGAAGAGAGGATAGGCCATAAGATGTCACAGGTATCACAGGTCCATCCAATCTTACCTTCAACCTCTAGAAGTCTCAGTTACCACAAAAAACCTGGGAAATGGGATTATTAAACTCATCATATTGATGAGAAAACAGGCCCAGAGAGTTTAAGTTACTCTATCATGGTCACACAGCCAGTACAAAACAGAACCAGGATGTTACTACAGATCATACAGTATTTAAAGACCTTATTCTTTTCACTAATCACAGTTAAAATTGTTCTCACATTTGTCAGATATACCTATAAAACATCTATCTATGAAGCTACATGGCATATAATTTTGCATTGTATGTATGCAAATTAAGAAAGCACATCTGTGAAAAAAAAAATAACCCTCAATTTTCCTGGTTACAGCTATGAGGATTCATCCCAAATATCATTAAGTACTCTTTAATAGACACTTGCATAATTCAAATATTATGGCTTCCTAGAATTAAGACTTTTAAGCTTACTGATTCTATTTTTATTTAACATTTTATTTATTTATTCATGAGAGACACACAAAGAGAGAGGCAGAGACCTAGGCAGATGGAGAAGCAGGCTCCATGCAGGGAGCTGGACGTGGGACTTGATCCCAGGTCTCCAGGATCACACTCGGGGCTTAAGGCAGGGCTAAACCGCTGAGCCACCTGGGCTGCCCAAGCTTACTGATTCTATTAACAGCTGAATACAAAGGGAGAATACTTACCTATGTAATGGACATCTTCATCCCTTATATTCAGCAGAATTAGATGATAAGCTTTCTAATGATACCAAAGAGCATTTCTTTTTGAAATCTTCACATGCAGGGTTTCTCAGAACACTTCCCACAAATGGTTATATCTAAGAGCTGCATTTTGTTCCATCTAAGACAAAATCACTTTAGAGCTAAAAAATTTTGTCTAGATCTCTATGGTTATCAGGTAATATACACAAGCCATGTTGTATCAAGTTGAAAACACTGGATTATGAGCCAGCATTTAATTGATTAATTTTGCTTTGAGCACAATGAGATTACAGTCTGTGGGGTGGTTAGCAAGATCCCAAGGAGTGAATGGGCTTCCTTCTTAGAAGGGAGGGAAGGCATTTTAGTGCACTTCACTCAGACATCTTTCTCCCAATTCCTGGCCTTTTTGCTTTTCAGCTATGCTATAATCCTGACAGTGATAATTAAAGCTATGCTGTGAGGTTCCTCCCACTCTCCCTCAGAATACATTCTTAGTGGGTAGCAAACTAACTTAAAGGTGGCCTCTAGAACTCAGATCAAGTAGTCGGATATTTAGTATTGTTTGTAGACTCCCACCTCCTGCAATGCAGAACAGCACATCACCTAGTTTGGTGGGCCTCTGTCATAAGGGCATAGCCTTCTGGTCTCTCTGCAAAAAAAAAAAAAAAGGTGATTAGAAATGCACTTTGTTTTGTTGGAGATGGGAATTCCTAGCATATCAATTGATTGCTGGTAGCTGGCCCAGATGATGGTTTCTCTGAAATTTATAATTTTTGGATGCCTCTGTTCTGTTTTCTATATGATGCTTTTCTTTTTTCTTTTTCTTTTTTTTAAAGATTTATTTATTCATGAGAGACACACAGAGAGAGAGAGAGAGGCAGAGACACAGGCAGAGAGAGAAGCAGGCTCCATGCAGGGAGCCTGACGTGGGACTTGATTCCAGGACCCCAGGATCAGGCCCTGGACTGAAGGTGGCGCTAAACTGCTGAGCCACCCGGGCTGCCCTATATGATGCTTTTCAATAAGGACTGATCCTATTGAAAAGATTCTCTGAAGCCAGACAAATATCTAAATGTCATTTCTCTACCAATCTATCTGGAATTACTTTAGGGGATCTGGAAGTTTATAAAATCGGGAATTCATCAACAAATACTTACTGAGCATCAACAATGAGCAATCACTGTTCTAGGAGCTGGAAACAGAAGTGAAATATACAAACAAACCAAATGATGCCATTACAGTTTGATATACTATTTATTTATTTAGTTAATAATATGGACAGCCTATTCAACATTACAGATGTTTTTCAAAACCTATAATAAAATATAGTCCACTATCCAGCCCAGAAGAAGATAGTAAACAATACCATTCTTACAGTAAGTGTAGCATAAGCATTCAAAATAATAGTCCCTTTCCTGGACATCAAAGGGAATAATCAGTCAGTTTCTTTACCTCCACTGAGGTTTTAATTTTCTTGAATTATACCTGTTTCAGAGTCAAAAGTCCAACTTCAGTCACCCCATAGATATGTGCAGTATCTCCCACTGGAGAGGAAAGAGCTCTTGTCACCCTGGGCAGCCCATTCTACTGCCCTACAGCCCTTCCATAATGGAGCCCATCATACCTTTCAGCCAGTATTTGTCAAGCTTGTGCATGGGGACAAGACAGGGTATGTCACAGGGATCTTTTGGTTAATTTACAAAGATTGTGTTTCAAAGTTCTAAAAACCCATTTGGTGGTGGTAGTGGCAGTGAAGAGTACACTATATTTCGCCAAGAGGGTCTTCTCATCTCTTGAGTCTTGGCGTTGTCACTTTTTTCTGATAGTTGTGAGATCTAGTGCAATTCTCTGTGGCAAGTGGAGGTGGGAAACTCTAACAGCTACTGGTATGAGGCCATCTGCAGAATGAACTAGACTGGCAACTATGGCTTTTATAACCTGCTTCCTTTCTTTAGTATAGACAAACTTCTTTCTTAATCTTTTTTTTTCTATGTCCTGCTAGTTCTAATATAAGATTTAAAAGGACTAGGACAGAGGAAACTTCTGATGAAAAACTGCCACAAAAAAACAAAAAAACCCACAACAAAACCTCTACAACCCACCTTCCAATGAACTATACTCAATTTCTCAGTTGAAAACAAATGCCAAGTGAACATTAAAGACAAGTGTTGGACAATGCTGATGTCAAAATGTACATATATCAGATTCTAAAATATAGGCCAAAAAACCCCCCAAAATATGTACTTAGTGTAACACAGATTCTTCAACCCTTTAGTTTCATGCTGAAAAACACAAATATTTTCAATGTTAAGCTATGGATGACAGCGAATTAAATAAAAATTAAAAAACCACAAGGAAGCCTTGCCAAGTTTGTGGCAATTTCAGGAGTCTACATAGTTAGGAAGAAGGAGAAACCATAGGGTAAAGAGTGAGAGCATTGGATTTTATTTAACTCTAGGTACCATGGGTTTGACATTAGTAGGTAAGACTAATGAATGAGCAGCCATACAGTTTTTTGGTCACTGTGCTTCCCAAGCACCAAAAAATGGAGCTATTTTTACTATTCAATTCCATCTTTAAAAGCTAGACAGATCCTGCTGCATTCTTGTTTGTTTCTAATTTACCAGTACATTATTATGTAGTTTTACCAAGTGTGAGGAGCAAGTCATTATGTAGTACCAAGTTTACATCATCATAGGACTACAACATGCACATTCTACTTAATGTAGCTCAAGCAACAGGAATACAAGAGAACAGTTATGGGTGGAGACTTGTTTTTGACAAATTCATGTTTACACTAACTATGGGTTTAGAAATCTTATTGGGCAGGTACCTACAGCAGTTCTTCAATTGGTACTGGAACATTACACGCATGCACAAGTGATATGGAAGAAGATGGAGGACAAAGGGGAAATCAGAGCTGGGATGATGCCATGTATCAGGGAGGGGCAGTTCTCAGCTGTCCACAGTAAGTCTCTGCTCTGTGAGAGAGGCCTGTTGGGCAACACTTTTGTTCTCATGACTGCGAAGTTTGGATACAACATCTAAAAAGGCCAAATCCTGTACTTCCTTGTGTAGAGATTCTGGAAGACAAAAACCAAGATAACAGATAATGCATCTGTTAAATTGTTCTAATGTTACTATACAATCTATCATACACCTAAATCTTACTATACAATACATATACCCAAAATGTTTACTTGGATGATACCAAGTTATAAAACTAGGAACAATTCTATAGTAGCCTAGAAATGTCTTCATTAGAGATGTATCAAGGGAACTTTACTTGCCATATTTATAGACAGACAAATGTCAAGTTGTACAGTCTAAGTTTGATTAGAGTCATGAGTTATAATGAAACACAGGTCTTTGTATAATCTCAAGTTTCAGTTATATACTCCTTGACCCTATCATCAGTTCAAATATGAAGTCCAATGACTTACAAAAAAAATCTTAGAAATTTTAGATCAGTTTCAAATTAATTTTCTGGTAAATGAAAAGGTTATACTTCATATCCCTTCAACAAATTTCTGTGACAATAGCTTTCCCTTTTAGATTTCTGATCTTCCTCCTTCTGGCTTTCTTGCTCTTTTTAACCTCAATTACAGGAAAATAAAAGACTCTCAAGACTTGGAGACTGTTAGATGAGAAAACTGACATCTAATAAGCTTAATGCAATCAGCATTCCTCAAACTGATATATTTAGTAAGTTGGTAAGGTCTAAAACTAGACATAATGTTTTGAGTAGAAACAGAAAAATGCATCCTAAAACTCAGATGGAAGCTGAAGAGTCTGAATATTCAAAACAATCTCAAAAATGAACAAAGTTGGAGGTCTCAAACTTTCTAATTTCAAAATCTACTCTAAAGCTTAACAATCAAAACAGTGTTGTGCTGAAATAAAGACAGAGCTATAGATCAAGAAATAAAACAGCCCCATATATACAGTCAAAATATTTTTGACAAAGATGTCAAGACCATATGGGACACCTGGGTGGCTCAGCAGTGAGCGTCTGCCTTCATTCAGCTCAGGGCATGATCCGGCCCCAGGATGGAGTCCACATTGGGCTCCCCACAGGATGCCTGCTTCTCCCTTCGCCTGTGTTTCTGCCTTTCTCTCTGTGTCTCTCATGAATAAATAAAATCTTAAAAAAAAAAAAAAGATGTCAAGACCATTCAATAAGGAAAGGACATTTTTTTCAGCAAATGGTGCTGGTGAAACAGGAGAGCCATAAGCCCCCTTTTTTTAAATTTTTTTAAAAAATTTTATTTATTTATGATAGGCACACAGTGAGAGAGAGAGAGGCAGAGACATAGGCAGAGGGAGAAGCAGGCTCCATGCACCAGAAGCCCGACGTGGGATTCAATCCCAGGTCTCCAGGACCATGCCCTGGGCCAAAGGCAGGCGCTAAACCGCTGCGCCACCCAGGGATCCCCCATAAGCCCTTATATACAAAAATTAAGAGCTAAAACTCTAAGACTCTTAAAAGGAAAAACTTAATGACATTGGATTTAGCAATGATATCTTGGATATGTATCAAAAACACAGGTAACAAAAGGAGAAAGAGAGATATTGGACTTCATAAAAATTAGAAACTTCTGGGTACCAAAGGATACTATCAATAGATTGAAAAGGCAACCCACAGAATGGGAGAAATAAATGCAAATCATATATCTATTAAGGGATTAATATCCCAAAAATATAAACCTTTTCAACTCAACAAAAGAATAACCTGATTAAAGTATGGGCTAAGGACTTGAATATGCATTCCCCAAAGAACCTATATAAGTGGGCAACAAACACACGAAAAGCTCCCCGACATCACTAACCATTAGGGAAATGGAAATCAAAAGCAAAATAAGGTAACACCTCATACTCATTAGGATGGCTATTATAGAAAAAAAAAAAGGATTTAGAGAAATTGGAACCCATGTGCATTGCTGGTAGGAATGTAATATGGTGTAACCACTGTGGAAAACAGTATGGAGATTCCTCAAAAAATTAAATATAACCATTACTGTATGATAGAGCAATTTCACTTCTGTGTATATACCCAAAGTGACTAAAAGCAGGGACTGAAAAAATACTGTGTACCCATATTTTCATAGTGGTATTATTTATAATAACCCAAAGGTCCATTGATAAATGAATGGATAAACAAAATGTGATATATACATACAATGAGACTTAAGAAGGAATGCAATTTTGATGCAGGTTAAAACATGGATGAGCCCTGCAGACATTATGGTAATGAAATAAGACACAAAAAAAGAATATTGTGTGATTCCACTTATATGTGGTACCTAGAGTAGTTAAATTCATAGAGACAGAAAATAGAATATTGGTTGCCAAAAGCTAGGAGAATGGGTGATTGGGGAGTTATTTTTTAAAGGGTACCGAGTTTCAGTTTGGGAAGAAAGAAAGGTGGTGATGGTTGTACAGCAATGTGAATGTACTACTCTGCCACTGAACTGTACATTTAAAAACGGTTATAAAAAATGAAATAAATAAATATGGTTACAATGGTAAATTTTATGTATATTCTACATTTAAAAATGCCTCAATAACAGTCTTAGCAAGGAAACAAGACATAAAGAAGCTGCAAATGGGAATTTTAGAACTCAAAACTATAGTACTTGAAATAAAAACGTAGTGTATAGGCTCAACAGCAGAATGGAGGGGACCTAAGAAATCAGTGAGCTTTAAGACAAAACAATAGGAATCACCCAATTTTTTTTTTTTTAAAGATTTCATTTATTTATTCATGAGAGACAGAGAGGGAGAGGCTGAGACAGGCAGAGGGAGAAGCAGGCTCCATGCAGGGAGCCCGATGTGGGAGTCGATCCGAGGTCTCCAGGATCACGCCCTGGGCTGCAGGCGGCGCTAAACCGCTGAGCCACAAGGGCTACCCGGAATCACCCAATTTGAATGAGAGAGAAAATCTGAAAAAAATGAACAAAACCTCAGAAGCCTGTGGGATATAACTAAAGATCTCACACCCATGCCATTAGAGACCTGAAAAGAGAGGAGAAATAGGGCAGGGCTGGAAATGTACCTGAAAATTTTTTCCCAAATTTAGCAAAAGAAATAAGCTACATACTCAAGAAGGTGAACATACTTGAAACAGGATAAACCCAAAGAAGTCCATGCCAAGACACATGACAGTCAAGCTTGAAAAATTAAGAAGAAAAATCTTGAAATGACACTTTACCAACAGGGGGAAAAAATAGGAATACTGGATTTCTCTTAAGAAACCATGGAATTCCAAAAGAAAGTGGCACATTTTCCAACTGTTGAAAGAAAAGAACTACTGTCAACCTAGAATTCTATACCCAGAGAAAATATTTTTCACAAATGAAGGGGAAGCCTGGATATTCTAAAATAACAGAAAACAATTTGTCACTAGCAGACCCTAACCAAAAGAGTGGCTAAAGTTCTCTAAACAGAAAGGGAGTATTTGAAAAAAGGAATCTTGGAATATCAGGAAGGAAGAACAACACATACAGCAAAGGTGGTAGATAGATAAATATAGACTTTCCTTCTTTCAAGTTTTCTGTATTATGATTGATGGCTGAAAACAAAAATTGTAACAATGTCTAATATGTTTCTAAATGTATATAGAGGAAATATCTGAGATAAATTACAAATGAGGGAGGATGATGGGAATAATTGCCTAAGCAATCAACAAGAAGTTAGGAATGAGAAACAGAAAATTAAAAAATGAAACTGCAGACTTAAGCCATAACATCAGGCATTATATTAAATGTAAATGGTCTAAAGACACCAATTAAAAGAGATTGACAAAGTGGATTAAAGTACATGACCTAACAAGTGCTCTCTACATTTTAAGTATAATGATAAAGTAGACTGAAACTAAGAGTGGGTGAAGATCCCAAGAATGTTTAAAAGAAAGTAGAGGGATCCCAGAGTGGCTTGGCATTTAGCACCTGCCTTCAGCCCGGGGCATGATCCTGGAGTCCTGGGATCGAGTCCCACATCGAGCTCTCTGCATGGAGCCTGCTTCTCCCTCTGCCTGTGTCTCTGCCTCTCTCTCTCTGTCTCTCATGAATAAATAAATAAAATCTTTAAAAAAATAAAAATAAAAGAAAGTAGAAGCAGCTATATTTATATCAAATAGAGTTCAGAGGAAAAAAAATTATCAGAACAGAGAGGAACATTACATAATGATAGGTCAATCCCCCAGGAAGACAATAGCAATCCTAAGGGTGTATGTATCTACCAGAAGACCTGCAAATATGTGAAGTAAAAACTGACAGAACTAAAAGGAGAAACAGACAATTGCACCATTATTGTTGGAGACTTCAACACCTCTGTCTCAACAACTGACAAAACAATTAGTCAGAATATCAATATATTCTGTTTGCTAAGAATATAGCAAACTCAATTCCACTACCAACAACCAAAAGAATCTAAGTGACATTTAAAGAACACTCCACCCAATGACAATAGAATACACATTCTTTTCAGTATCCATGGAACATATACCAGAATATGCCAATGATTTCTTGAACAAATTCCTTAGCTAAATTCATGATACACAAAATGAGAACTTGTTCTTTGTACAAAATATTTTGGAGTCAATGAGATTTACATGTATTATTTTTTTAACATTGATTTTTGCCTATTTGCTACATGATACTATTTAAGATTTTTTAGTTTTATTTTAGAGATAGAGAGTGTGTGCAAGCAGGGGCAGGGAGAAAGAGAATCTCAAGCAGACTCTGTGCAGAGCATGGAGCCTAATGCAGGGCTCAGTCTTACCACCTGGAGATCATGAACCAAGCCAAAATCAAGAGTTGAGTGCTCAACTGACTGAGCCCCCCCAGGTGTCCCATGATACTTTTATTAGTATAGTGAGAATCTTTTGGGAATATTTGTAAGTAAAAGTAATCCTATATCCTCCATAATTTCTAATGCTTTTAAAACCCACAGCCACCATTTACTACTATTTTAAGATTTTATTTATTTATTTGAAAGAGAGAGCAGAGGCAGATGGAGAGAGAGGGGGGCAGGCAGCCTTCCTACTGAGCAAGGAGCCCAGTGCAGGGCTCAATTCCAGAATCCTGGAATCATGACCCAAACCAAAGGCAGCAGTTTAACCAACTGAGCCACCCAGGTGCCCCCATTTACTATTATTTTATATTTAACATCAACCATATGTTGATAGACCTCAAATGATAGAAGAAATACTTACCAGATCCCATGAGAGCACAAATCAGGACCATGGAATTATATTTGATTTCAGGAGCACTTCTTTCATCTTCCAGCAGTCTGTGTAAAATCTGTACAAGTTTAGCACTTTCTAGATCTTTCTCAGCTGTGCCTAGAATAGGAAACAAAGTATCAGTTGTGTCTGTTTATAAGCCCAGTGCAATGTGGCTAAACACTGATTCCTTTTCTAGAAACTGACCATATAAAACTCTCCAAAAGGGACTGATATATAACGATGACTTTGAGATAGAATATTAAATTCAGACCTTGTTAAAAAAAAAAAAAAGTAGAGTTAAATTTCAGCAGATATTTAGTTTAAGCTTAAAGGGAATATTTTAATATTAACCAGGCAATTAAAAAGTCTTTATTATGAAAAATGTTAAACATATACAAAAGCAGAAAAGATTATATAATGATACACTATTTACTAATATCTTCAAAAACTATGGCCAATCTTGTTTCATCTATCTCTACTTTCATTCACCTACTCTCACCCATCCCAAATTATTTTGGAGCAAACTGTAAAAATGACAGTTTCTTCCATATGTATTTCAGTATGTATCTTTAAAAGATGAAGACTCTTAATGCAATTCCTGTTGAATTCCCAGAGGATTTTCTGTAGAAAACCTTTAAGTTTATAGTAAAGTTTATATGGAAAGCCACAGGCCCTAGAGCGGGTAAATAATCTTGATAAAAAAAGAAATAAAGTAGGAGGAATTCTTCTACCTGATGTTAAGCTTAAGCTCACTACATAGCACAGTTATCAAGAGAGTGTGGTACTGGTAGAGACAGAGAACCCCAGAAATAGACCCACACATATATGTTCAAATGATTTTTTAAAAAGATTTTATTTATTCACGAAAGACATAGAAAGAGAGGCAGAGACACAGGCAGAGGGAGGAGAAGCAGCCTCCATGCAAAGAGCCTGATGTGGGACTCGATCCTAGGAATCCAGGATCAGGCCCTGAGCCAAAGGCAGATGCTCAACTGCTGAGCCACCCAGGTGTCCCAAGTTCAAACGATTTTTGATAAAGGTACAAAATCAATTCAATGCAGGAAAGATAGCCTCTTCAACAAACAGTACTGGCATTTCCTCAGACAAAAGAAAAGAATATAGAAAAGAAAATAAAGCAGAAGGAAGCAAGAAGAAAGAAGAAAGAAAAAAAAAAGAAAGAAAGAGAAAGAGAAAGAAAGAAAGAAAGAAAGAAAGAAAGAAAGAAAGAAAGAAAGAAAGAAAGAAAAGTTGCCCTAAATCACACACTTTACACAGATTTTAATTCAAAGTGGATTATCCACTTAAATGTAAACTATAAAGCTTCTAGAATATATGAAGAATTTCCAACTTAATAGTTAAAAAATTAGAAAATGAGCAAAAAAATCCATAGGTATTTCACCAAAGAATATATACAGATGGCAAATAATGATGAACATCTTTTCATATGCTTTTCATATGCTCTAATTTTTCCATTAGAAAAATGGAAAAACCATAATGCCTACACAGCTATCAGAGTGGCTAAAATTCAAAACAGTGACAATACCAAATATTTGATGAGAATGTGGAAAAAACTAGATCGTTCACACAGTGCTGGTGGGAATGTAAAATGGTATAGCCATTCTGGAAAGCAGTTTGAGAGTTTCTTTAAAAATTAAACATATAGTTACCATACAACCCAGCAATTGCACTCCTAGGCATTTATCCAAAGAAATGAAAATTTATGTTCACATAAAAACCTACGCATGAATGTTTATAGCATTTATTTATTTTTAAAAGCCCCAAAGTAGAATCTGCCCAGATGTTTTTTGACAGGAATGGTCAAACAAACTATGGTATGTACATACCATGGAATGCTATTCAGCAATAAAAAAAAAAAAACATTGATACACAAAACAAATTGGAAACTATGTTGAATTAAGAAAACCAATCCCAAAGGCCACATACTTTATGATTCCACATATATAACATTTTAGAAATGAAGGACAGATTAGTGGTTTCCAGGGATGAGAAACAAGGTAAGGGGTAGAGGGAGGAGGTAGGTGACTACTATGGTTATAAACGGAGAGATTCTTGTGGTGTTAAACTATTCAGTATCTTGGCTGGGGTGGTTGATACACAAACTACACATCCTAACACTGTATAGAACTAAACAGATACACAAATGAGAACAAGTAAAACTGGGGAAATCTGAATAAGACTGGTAAGTTATATCAGCAGTTGAAATATTATTTATAGTTTTGCAAAATGTTACCATTGGAGAGACTGGGTAAAATATACAAGGGATCACTGTATTATTTTTTACAACGGCATGTGAATCTACAATTATCTAAAAAGAAAAGACTCTCAATAATGTTGCTTTAGTACTATTATCATACTAAAAAATTTAATTCCTTAATATCAAATAGTCTAAGGAAACAAGATTGGAAAAATATGGTTTTCAAAGTATATTGTGCATTAAAAAGATGGTATGGACTTATTTTTGTATCTTAAGTCAAGGAATCTAGGAAATATTAGGTAACAACAACAAAAATGCATGTATCATAATTTGTATATTCTATGGTAAGGTGACCAGACTGAGGCAAATGCTTAGGTATCAGGAAGCTAATGAAATTATAACTTGTTTGGAAGATATTGGCACAAAACCAGATTCATCCCAGGCTGGGTCATCAAGCATATTCTGAAACTGCCTTATCACTTTAAGCCACTTAAAATCAGGCCATGAACCCAGTTTGGTATTCAATATCCTCACCAACACTCTGCCCTTCATCATAGCTCCCCCCACTGACTCCGCATGATGGCTGCTGGACTTGTAAGCTGACTCTATTCAAACCATGTGTGAAGTCATGGCTAATCCAGGACTTGAACTGACCTCCAAAGCATCTCTATCTGTAGACCAAAGTCAGTAAGAATAAGCATGTGTTCTTGAAGTCTTTTATCTTTAAAATTCAGAAAAATTTTACATCCTACTCATACCAAGGATTTAAAAAAAAATTGTTTTAAAATTCAAAACCCTTTAAGATAACAAAAATTTGAATCTCTCATACCTAAAATCTGAGTAAATGTGACACTAGAGAAAGACAGACCATGTTTATCTTTTGGTTCTCCCTTGGAATAGGGGTTGGTGGGTCCAATTGCCACTGTGTGAGAATTATGGACATAAATCATCAGTGGGAATTAACAGGTGATCGTTAACAGTATTTACCTAAATAGCTTTGAACTGTACAGGACAAACCTACTAAGTCTATAGTCCTCCATTGTATAAGGCAGCCTCAGGCCTTAACCACAGGCTGTGTGACTGTCCCCAGCTATCTATATCAGAGACTGGTTCCTGGGACAAAGGTTACTATCTATAAGCTAGATGCCTATGAATTAGCTTCTCAAGAATTCTGACCAACACGGATGCTATATGCTAGAAAGACACCAGCTGAATTATTTAAACTCTGCTTTGGGGGAATTTTGAATGTAAAACACACAGAAGAATGACACAGAAGGTAAGAATTTAGAATGAGGGCAATACTATAAAGCAAGAGAAGCCACGGTGACAGAAGGAGATAAGCAAGAGAGAGACTCAGTAGTAGAGATGGAAGAGAAGGTCGGGTCACTGGAAGGGTAGCAGACTCTAAACTTGCTGTTGTATTCTAAATATAGTTTCATTTCTCTGTGAGGCCTGCTGAAATGTTTTGTGTTCACTAAGTGCCTATAACTTGAAATAACATTTGAGACAGAACTTTAAAAAGAGTTAAGCATTGGCCTAAAAATGTTACCAAAAGTAAAAGCTGAGATGGCAATCTATAGAAAATGATTTCCTATATATCAATCTATAGGTGCAGACACATGCTGGCAAAATGTTTCCAGTCAAGGTTTTGTTGACTTCTATTCCACTCCTGTGCTTCATTTCATCCAAGATAAAAATAGGAGAAAATAAGTTTGACACTGGGGTACTTACCCAACTCTAAAGCTGCTATTAGTGCCAAAGCAACAAGGGCTTCATTCTGCATTATTACATGTTCACTAGTTGCCATGGTAACTAGATGCTTGATGCCACCACTCTGTACAATGGTTTTAATTACATCCTACAATAAATAAATATCACAGGCTTATAAACTTTAATTTTAAACATAAAGAAACAGTCAATTCATTGTTAAGTTGAGTGCTTTGCTGACAGTGTCCTGTATGAATCATTACATTTAACCATAATTTTTTTCTTCACAGAAGAAAAGGAAAAAGCTTTTAGCTTTAAATAAATTCATCAAAAGATGACAACTTAAATTACCTAAGTGAAAAAGACCACTGCAGTTCATAGCAAGGAAGAGAGTCCCAGAAGCTACCAGGCAAAAAAATAAAAGTGTGGTTGCCCCAAATGTTGACTTACTATGGAATGAACAGAAGAGAGTAAGATTTTGTAAGGACAAAATAAAGTCCTTCTTTCAACTTATTATTATAACAACAGGTAGTTGTTCTCCAGATGATCTAGGTAAAGTGTTTTTTTGTTTGTTTTTAATCTCTTACCCCTTTGTTGAAAGGGACTTGAGCAGAACTTAAAATTATCTCCCTCATTTCTCATGGGACCTACACCTCTGTCCTCTTTAGTGGCAGAGGAGACAGTGGGCTCCAGATTGAATAAAACCCAGTCCCAACATTGACTAAACAAATTACTGAACCTCTATGCGTCTCAGTGACTTTATCTATAATGCTGGGATAATGTGTTATCATAGGTTTTTATGATAATTACAAAGTTATTACATGAAAAGTACACATAAGAATATACAGCTAAAATTAGATTTTTTAAAAAATGGTCACATTTATTTCTAGTATTCATTTTTGTTTTAATCTCAGTTTTGTTGCCTAAAAACTCTTGGATTAAATGTGATTTAGAGGAAAGTCTAAATTACAGAATTTTTTAAAGTAATTTTCTTTCACTACTTTTAATAATTTAAGTGCTGGGTGTTAGGTAGCCTGTCTGCATTAGCTGCAACAGTATAAAAACTAAGTGTAATTAGAAATATTTTTCAATTAATTTGTGAAAATACACAAAAAAGGGTTTCCTTTATGCTTCTACCTTATATAATTTTTTAAAAAAAGATTTTATTTATTTATTTGACAGACACAGAGAGAGCACAAGCAGGAGGAGTGGCAGGCAAGGGGAGAAGGAGAAGCAGACTCCCGCTGAGCAGAATGCCTGACTTGGGGCTTGATCCCAGGACCCTGGGATCATGACCTGAGCTGAAGGCAGACATTTAACGGACTGAGACACCCAGGTGGCTAAATTCTAAATTTTAAAGAAAACTATTTATAGATAGTATCTTTGCTTTGAGATCAAATGCATTTAGAGATCAAACCCAGTACTAAGTTTTTATGGTGACTGTATTCTAGCATCTAACAAGCCTCTCTCTTAACCTCTTTTAGTAAGTGAGAAACTGTCCTTTAAAGCCTTTTCTAATGAAGAGAAAACCTCCTAGTATACTGCTTACTTGGTGGGCATTTTATTTGAAACTTAAAATTCGTAAAGATTTTTATAAAAATCACAAAGCAACTTACTGAGTAAAGAAGACCACAAGAGGTTCATAGATACATATATAGTCACCTAATGAAGGTTCTTGAACTATCATTTCATCCTTTATTTTGTGATTCACCCTGGAGAGTCCACTGTAGTAGAAGGAGCAGGTAATGAACGAAGAAGGCAACTGTATCAGAAGCCAATAGCTCCCTGTAAGATCAAGCATAGCTCTCTCATAAAATGAGATGGTAAAGGAGCTATGAGGGAGAGAAAGAATCTCATGCAGACTCTGCGCTGAGTACAGAGCTGGACACAGGGTTTGATTTCACACCCCTGAAATCATGACCTGAGCCAAAATTAAGAGTCGGGTGCTTAACTGACTGAGCCATTTTTTGGTGCCCCTCCATCTCACTTTTTTGAACAGGTATTGGAGAATCGCTTTTTAAAATGCCCACCCTCTCTCCTCTTATTTCAATAAATGTTTGTTGAATAGCTCCTCTATGGACTTGCTTTGCCTGACAGAATGGGGGATAAAAGACAAATGAAGCATTGTTCTGTTATATGACAAAAAAGAATGATATTCATAGCTACCCCCTATGGAGCAACAACTACACACTGGACATTATACTGGGTAGCTTAGAGATATTAGCATATTTTTAGCCTCACAGAAAATCCTATTAGCTAGATATTATCTGTAGTTAACAGATGAAGAAATTGAAGCTCAGATTAAGTTATGAAATTTGGCCAGTCAGTGATTAAGTAAGTGATAAAAAAAAAACCAACATTCAAGTCCAGGCAGTCAGTCTATCAGTTCCTTGTTCTTAACCATTTGTTGTCTATGCAAAAGTATATGTACTGAATTCATGACATGCCATATATAGGCAGTCACAATGTGCTCTATGGAGGCTCTCTGAATATATTTTAAAGTTATATTGTAAACTTCAAGATATTAAAACAAAAAGGTAAAAGGTTATTGGCATCACTCCACAGAGCAAGGTTCATCTGGAGAATTACAAATAATTTTAGCCATTACACATCTACAAGTAATCCAGAGTTAACTTTTCTGAAACCATTTCATTTATTAAATTGTAGAGATACACAGGAAGACATTTTTCTGGGAAATCCTTCTGAACCCTATATATATCTGTAAAATCTCCAAAAATTTTAGACATACTTTATAATGCTTTACAAAGTTTTAAATGATGTATTATTTTGTAATCCTATTTCTCAAGGAGTTTTCTTATGGAAAGCTAAATTTTGGAACATACACAACCAAGGCAAATTGTCTATGTAATAGTCTCACATGTTCAGCTTTTATGGTCACTTTGCCATTAATAATTGAGATAATCCAGGTACAAATTTTGTTGAAAACTCTATAATGTTGACTACAATGTAATGGTCTGAAATAGGCTTAAATTCAAGATAATTTATAACATAGCCACTGAATCACCTAACAAAAATTTTCTTTCTCAACTTTGTACCATCAAAGACTACTTCTCAGTATCGGAATTAAATGTTAGATATATGAGCAAATGACTAAATAAATTTGTTTGAACTACTTTTTAGCTTGGCAATTGAAGAATGTTCTACTCTTAAGAAAAGTGCTTTTGACATGAGGCAGTTTTTATGTTCTGGTGTAGAAGCAAACTGTACTTTTCTGTTTTTGATACCTACAATCAGAACGTCCAGCTAATTGCTAAAAAGCCCTAGCCTAGGGTACTCTTTCGAGGGAAGATGTGAATTTACCTATTGGCACAAGTGCAGGAATGCAGTGTATATGGCTGAGATGACTAAGCTAGTGTGAAACGCTGTGAGTCAGCGCAGACTTTCAGAGGGTTGGACTGTAAGACAGAATTCAGGGTGACTTTAAAAGGAGTAGGATCTTCAAAGTTTAAAAATAACACAAGGAGAGAACTATAATTCACAACAGTTGGTTAAGGATCTACAGGAATGTGACTAACTTGTACCTAGTGTTTAAAAGCTTATTCTAGAGCAGCATTTTCCAAAGTATGTACAGTGGAATGTATTTAATAAATGCAACCTGTAAAAAAGCCCCATTGTCAGATAGTTTGGGAATCAGTAGATTAAATAGAGTTAAGAAGTTTTTTTTAGAGTAGTACTAATATGTGCTGTGAATTCCAAAGGCAAGGAAAGAGCATGAACTACTTCCCTAACTAATCTGATCATATAACCTTTACCCTTTGTGGAATATTTCTTAGGGTTATTATTCAATAGAACATATTCTGAGAACTGCTTTGATTCTCAAAAGGAACCACTGATTCCACTTTAATGTTTGTGAAATTTAAAACTAAGAGTTCTAATCTGGAGCTCACCTAAGGAACACCCCTTCTGTTCTGATCATTAAAGTATGCACATCAAGGTTCCTATTGCTGCTTAGCAGCAGTATACACCTTAATTATAGGGAAGATATGCAAAAAAACACAAACCAAAACAAAAAAACAAAACAAAAAAAGCCTATAGTACTGAACTGTAAACATACAGTTGTTATAATATGACCATGAAATTATAATTATCATTCAAATTGTATCATTTCAAATTGTTTTTTGTTACACGTATACACACACACACACACCCCTAGAAAGGTGCAGTGCCCTGTTTCCCTGGTCTTTTCAAAACACCTACATGACTATAGATGCTTAATGGGTGCTTGAAAGCCATTTTTTGGTGGGGGAGATGAGGGACAAGGAAATCTGTGATAAATATTAAAAGAAAAGCCTTAAAACCCTCAAATCTCAATTTTATATAGCAACTGAAAAAGCTTTGGCTCCAAGATTTGGTTAAGAAGTTGTGATGCATTTTCTCATGGACATAAGTGAAATGGCCAAAAGGCTCACTTTAGAAAACAGGTTATAGTAAAAAAAAAAAAAGGTATAGAATATAGATACTAAATCAGCTGCTAACCTGCTGACCTGGGTTCCCACCACTGTGCTCTTTAAAACAGTTCATTTGCTCATTCATGTATTCATTCACTTAACAGAGGTTAGCAACCACATGTCAGACACATACCAGGCTGGACACTGCTTTGAGAATGGACTTCATCCAACTCTGTGAGTTCAGAGCATCATATACTATCTAGATATCATTTGATTTCTTAATATCATTAGCTAGCTTGGTCATTGCCTAGTACATAGATGTCTGACACTAAGCGTGGTGGTAAAAATAACACCTGCAACCTCTACAACAACTCCATTTACTGAGTGCTTACTATGTCCCAGGTACCAATTGAGCACTTCGTATATGTGATCTCATTGAATTATTCTCACAACACTTAATTTCGGGTAGGTATTATCTCAGGTTTAATATATTGAGATGTGAAAGACTTGACCAGGTAAGTAGCAGAGATAAAATGTGAACTCATCTGATTCCAAAGCTTACTCTTAACTATTATGCAATAGAACTAAATACAAAAGCTCAATCTTCAATTACTTTTTCAGGATTGTGCCTCACTTTACGGTGTTTCACAGACACTATGGTTTTTTTTTTGTTTTTTTTTTTTTTTTTTTTACAGATTGAAGGTTTGTGCAACATTAAGCAAGTCCATCAGTGCCATTTTCCCAACAGCATTTGCTCGCTTCATTGTCTGCATCACATTTTGGTAATTCCCAGTTTCAAACTTTTCCATTATTATATTTACTATGGTTAACTGTGATCAGTGATGATGAATCAGTGAAAGCTCAGATGACAGCATTTTTTAGCAATAAAGTATTTTTTAATTAAGGTATACAAATTATTTTATTAGACATAATGTTAATGTACACTTAACAGAATATAGTATAGTATAAACACAACTTTTATATGCATTAGGAAATAAATTCATTTGACCCACCTTTTTTTTTTTTTTTTTTTTTTTTTGCAATTTTTACTTTATCACAGCCCTCTGGAACAGAAACTATGATATCTGAGGTCTATCTGTAATGTATTTATATATAAATATGTAAAATGCAAGCTTATGATATGAGATCTATGATACAGAGTTTCCAAAAAGGCCACTTGCATGTTTTTTAGTGAAGAGTCTTCACTGGAACTTACTTTTGATTTACTGTGTCGAATGAGGGCAGACAGCAGTCTGTTGGACTCCCCCATCACACCAGCATGATCTTTGGCTTCGCACCATTCTACCAAACGCTCCACTAATTTAACATTCTTTCCCAGTTGTTCAGCAGCTTCTGCTATAGGAAAGAAGTCAAACCACACAGGAAACAATCACTGATAAGCATCCAAGGAAACAACTGGTAAAGATGTAAGAGTGTGAAAGAAAACTGTATATATATCCATCTAACACAACACAATGATTAAGCAAGAACTGCAAATACTCTGTATCTGATGGAATAGTTAGCTTTTTCTACAAAGCTATAGACTTTCATACAAAACACAAAAATACAAAACAGTTTTATATTCTTATAGTTCAGCCTGGTAGTCTGCTAGTACTCTGGCAAACTGTAACAAAGGGTATTAGAAGGACTCTGAGAAATCAATACAGAGAAAGGTTTAGAATTTAGAAATAAGTAAACAAACACAATTCATTCCAAGGAGTGGTTTTCACTGTTATTTCTGTAAACAGAAAAAAATGAACTCTCTGTTCCCAAAACAAATTTTTAAAAATCTTGAGTGTTAGCATACCAAAACACGATTTTTAAGACAAGGTAAAAATGGTATGAAACTCTAAAACAGGAGATCCCTGGGTGGCTCAGCAGTTTAGGGCCTGCCTTCGGCCCAGGGCCTGATCCTGGAGACTCGGGATCGAGTCCCACATTGGGCTCCCTGCATGGAGCCTACTTCTCCCTCTGCCCATGTGTCTCATGAATAAATAAATAAAATAATAAATAAATAAATAAATAAATAAATAAATAAATAAATAAAATCTTTAAAAAAAGGAAAAAAAAGAAACTCTAAAACATAAAAACCCTTAACTGAAAAAAAAACAACAACAAAATCTTTAGAACTGCTAATAAATCAACATAAAGCCAGGATTATATGTACAATAGAGATACAATATAATTTCCATTTAAATTTAATTATAACAAGCATGGAAATTAATGGAGTTCTAAAATCAATCTCTTTTTGTCTTTTATTTGCCATTCGTTTTTATGATTACATAATTCTGAAAGCTAAAAACACGTCTTTTTCAACTAAGGCACACTGACTATCATACCAAAAATGTACCTTGTGAAAGCATTTCTTTTACCTTGTGCATCTATTAACATTCTTAATGTTCCCAAAAGTTTGAACTGAACCGGAGGCATTTCAGACTTAAGGAATTTCAAAACTGCCTCGGTGACTCCAGCTGATAGCATCTTTGCTTTATTTACAACTAGAGAGAGAGAAAGAGAGACTATGGTTAAAATGGTACTAGCATTCTTGATGATAGTCATTCAATTCAATACACATTTATTGTCTTATTATTATTATTTTTAAAGATTTTATTTATTTATTAATGAGAGACATACAGAGAAAGAGAAGCAGAGACACAGGCAGAGGGAGAAGCTGGCTCCATGCAGGGAGCCCGATGTGGGACTTGATCCCGGGTCTCCAGGATCAGGCCCTGGGCTGAAGGCGGCGCTAAAATGCTGAGCCACCCGGGCCGCCCGTCTTACTATTTTAAAGGCCTCATGTTACATTTTTCTACGTAAAAGCAGTCTTGTGGGGCACCTGGGTGGCTCGGTGTTTGAGTGTCTGCCTTTGGCTCACGTTCTCTGCAGGGAGCCTGCTTCTCTCTTTGCCTATATCTCTGGTTCTCTGTCTCTCATGAATAAATAAATAAAATCTTAAAAAAAAAATAAAAGCAGTCTTGCTACTTTTCTGTTTATTTAAAGAATAGGACTGGGGATGGGGGATAATTATCCTGTTTGTTTATAGGAATATAACACACAAAATCATACATATTGGCTTTTTAAACCTATCCTCAAAATACTTAACAATTTGTAAAGGAAATCTGACCTTGTTGTCTTCTTATTTACAAAATAACACAATTCCTCAACTTTAGTAATGTTTCTTTTTACCTCTGTCCTTGACCCAGCTGTATTAATAGAGATGTTCTAGAAACTAATAAACAATATTAATCTGTTATATGAATCAAACTGATTTCTTATAGGTTGTATCTTCATACAGTTATACTATTTCACCTAATCAGAAATTTACTTTTAGAAAGTAGAATAATAGTTTTACCTCATGGCTCAGAGCACCTTTAATCCAAAGACACATTAAAGCTATTTTTAAGAATTAGGTCTGCTTATAGAGGAAAAAGAAACCCCTGAAAGTCATTCTTTTAGGGGACTCTGTTAATTGATGCCATTATCTTACCTCAACTGAAGATGCTTAAAAGAGCTTAAGTATATAATATGATGAAAATCTAATTCACAAAAGGTAATTAATAGAAATATTTCATCTGAACAAATACAAAGATTATGTTTGCATAGTCTCAGAAAACCTATTTTGACATATGATCTCCATTTATTAGTAAGAAAGATATAAACAATTTGAAGATGTTTTTTTCTTGGTTAGGGTAGGTCTACAAAACACAGAAAATAAATACCTTCTTAAACAACAGATCTTACTTCTTACATAGTTGCCTACTATTCTTAAGTCTTACCTGGAATGGCCAGATTTCTGAGGGCACTTAATGCTGCATGCTGTACAGTTACATTTCCATCTTCTACATGTCTGTCCAGTAAATCCATAAGTTTTTCTACAATTCCATTGTCTACCATATGGATACAGTTTCCATCTGAATGAAACAAAAGCATTTTTTCTTTCCTCTTTATAAATATCTATAAATATTTTATAACAGTGATGCCTATCTATGACCTACATTAGAGAAAATGGAGCTACAAGGAAATAAAATGAATTCCAATGCTTTCTCCCATCATATTTATGAATTATTTTTTCTTTACTAAGAAGTCATGACAAGAAAAATCTCTAGCATACAATCTGATAATATATCAGAAGATAAGTAGAAACCATATACTTAAAATGTAATAGTTTTGACTTATAGTGAAGTATGCTTGAGTTCTGCCAATGTTATAGTGACAACAAAAGATAGTCAGGGCTGATGTTTAAATTATTTTTCAATAACAATTTTTGAAACATTTATAAAGCAGAGAGAGTATTATAATGAACCATTCACTATTCCACATTTAGCTTCAACAGTTACCAATATTTTACTGTTCTTAATTACATCATTAAGGAGTGAATGATCATCCTCAAAAATAAAAGTAAAGAGGGAATAAGATATCCATTATACAGTTACACAGTTCACAGTGGAATAAAATAAAATTAAAAACAAAAATAACCCATATTTCCTAGTCACAGTATAAGAATGAGTTTCCAGATTGAAGAGCAGGAGTTCCAGACTTCAGAAATGAACATGAAGGTCTGGTGCTTTGGAAATATTATTAAACCAAATTAAATATTCTACCCTAAACCAGAGGATTACTTACAGTTCAGTTTTGTAGGCATAAAGGTATAAACTAAGGCACAATAACCTTATGAAGAATATTAAATTAAAAAATTATTAAATAAAAAAATCACCAGGCAAGAGAGCATACCCTCCCAGATTAAGTTGTGTATTAGAATGGGACTCAAATTTACTGATCTATAAAGTGCAGAGTATTCAAATAAGGACTTCATGATCACTGTTCATGATCTTTATACTACTAGAACTTAGTTAAATAGCACAAAATACATAATTTGTTATAACAATCACTAAGTATAGGCAGCTGGCTGGTTCAGTCAGTAAAGCATATGAATCTTGATCTCAGAGTAGGGAGTCCAAGCCCCATGCTTGGAAGAAAAGCTTACTTT
Source organism: Canis lupus familiaris (assembly GCF_011100685.1). Lineage (NCBI taxonomy): Eukaryota > Metazoa > Chordata > Mammalia > Carnivora > Canidae > Canis > Canis lupus. The sequence continues at coordinate 19,249,113 of NC_049253.1, forward strand.
AAAAAAAGAAAAATCAGGGCAGCCCAGACGGCTCAGCAGTTTAGCGCTGCCTTTGGCCCAGGGCATGATCCTGGAGACCCAGGATCAAGTCCCACATCCACCTTCCTGCCTGGAGCCTGCTTCTCCCTCTGCCTATGTCTCTGCCTCTCTCTCTCTCTCTCTCTCTCTCTCTCTTTGTGTCTCTCATGAATAAATAAAAAAAATAAATATTAAAAATAAATAAAAATTAAAAAAAACACAAAATATTTCATATCTCTAAAAAATTAAGGTAGCGATACACTACCTATACTTCTGAACTGTTGTAGTTTTACTATGTGTAATGGCAAAGAAAAATAAAAAAACATATAGAATATTTGATTTAAAAAGGGTGAAATAATATATATGCTTACCGTTTCTGGCAAAATTTGCAATTGCCAATGCTCCAGCAAGCTGTAGCTGGTGGTTATTTGATGGAATCCAGGACAGCACCCTTTGAAACACATTACCTTTTCCTCCTTCAAATAATTTCTGCATGGATTCATCTGGAGGTAAATGAAACAGATAAGAGGAAAAGAATTAAGAGTAACAAATCCATATTCCTATGTGAATATCCAACTGGATAACTATGTGTGTCACAAATGATAATTCATAAATGGAAACGTAATGACTCTTTTTATAATAAGCTTTTAGTACTGACTGGGAAAAGAGTTTAGGATTTTTCTAGTCTAAGTCCCAAGTACCCTCTAGCTTTCATTATTTTGGTGCCACAGTTGTCCTATGATATCTCTTTAAATATTGCAAGATAGTGAAGACTCCTCTTTTCCAGGTTCATTATCTCTAGTTCTCTCCATGATGCATTTCAGGTTTCAAAATCATCACATCAAACAGGATTAAATGAGGCAGAAAAATGGGGAAAATGCCTATTATATACAGTGTTCACAAAAGAGACAATACATTTTAAAAAATCTGACAATCATGTTCTTAGATTGACTTAAACTATAACTCACCTCCAAGAAGTAGTAAAACCATTAGATCTGAAGCGGTTTTGAGCTCAGCAATATCATCCTCTTTGTCACTATCCACTTTCTGCTGAACAATCTCTAGTAGACACTCTACCAGGCCTGCTTCAACCAGCTGTAGTTTAATAGCATCTAAACAATATGTGAACAAAACAACCAAAACTTGAAATGAAATAAAAGTTCTATTATAAGCAATCCATTATGAAGAATTATAAGAAATAAAGAAAATGCATGATTTAGATAACGTATCTTCAAAGATTTGAGTTTCAAAAGGATCTAACAGTGCAGCTTCTATTCTATACTTTTTTTCATTATTTTTTTACTTGGAATTAGGTCACTTTTTACAATGTCTGGCAGCACCTAAACTGATTCTCAGCTTTGAAGGGAAATGCTGGCACTCCACTGTTCTTCTACATATTATGCTCATGTTTAAAATACTATAGAATATTCACACCATTTAAAATAGAACACATATGCCTGTTTTAGTTAAAATGTATCCACTAATGGTGTTTGAATAGAAAGTTATTGAAAAGTAAAGAGCTATTAGTAAATTTCAAACTATGTTTTAAGTATATTTGGATTCATATTTGTATAGATATGATTTTTCTAAGACAGTGAATAAACCTACAACTTTCTGAACTTTAAAACTCATGTTTTTTAAAAGGGCTTCAGGTTTTCATTAATTTGAAATTTTCTTGGGTGATGGATACATGGTGGTTCATTGTACTATATTCTCTCCATATCTGAGTAGGTTTTAATTTTTCTTACTAAAAGTTGAAAGAATAAAATAACTTTTGAGCTTTCTGATGGATAACCAGCAATGTGAAAGCACTTTAACAGCAAAATTAATATCCTTATTATGTTGTTAAAATTTTTCCTCAGAGCAGGATCTAATCTTATCAAATTATTTGTTTATATACCCCTAATAATGTAAATATTTTTTTAAGGACCTTAATTCATTGTAGATTTTATATTCATATCCATATATGTCTTCCCCATTATAATAGATATTATATCTCTTTCATCTTTGTGTTTTAACCTAAACTGGTCCACCTAAATGCTTTGAGTATATTTTATACTGCTTAAGATAAATGCAGATCAACTGACCTTAGAAACACGTGCTACACAGAAATTATTACATCTTATTTTTTAGTTGGATTTTATTTTAGTCATTGGTTACCCTAAGCTGTATATGTACCCATCTACAGCAATGGCAGCTTTAGGTTGTTACTTGGGAGAAACAAAGACCTTTTTTATAGTTGACATTTTCTTTCAGGTAATTTTAAGATATAAAAATCAAGGCTTCTCCCCCCAGCCCCCCAACACCAGGATCACTGATATTCTATAGAATACTATCTCCGAATACATAGAATATTCGACCTGGAATATTTTTTTAAAAGGTACACTTGCACTGTGCCATGCTAAAAGTAGGGCGTTTCCTTGGTTACAGAATGCTAGGGCTAGAAATGTGTGGTGACTAGAACTGAAAGCCATGATGAAAAAACCTTAAAATTCCTAAAAACCTTGAATTATACAACTCTCAATTTTAATGTCTCCTTTACATACAGGGAAAACCAAGGATGATACTAAGGATAGTCGAGAAATAAGTTTTCAAAGGTATCATTCAATTTACTGCACAATTATAAAACAAAAGTGCAGGTGGTAACGGAGAAAACAGATATAAGAAAAACACTGTTATTTTGACATATTGTGAGAAAGGTTACAGGTAATTCTCTGGTATAAAACTGATAGAAGGTCATAATAAAAATTTCATTTGGACAAACAACCAAATGAGATGAAAAACAAGTTTCTGCCTAAAGAATAGATCTAAAGCATTTAGAAAATTTAAAATGTGTCAACATTAAAGTTTACAGATCTCTCCTCTCAGTTTGACTGTAATCACATATATATGTGGGAGGCTTTAAGTAGCCTTATTAAGGAGGATCAGCAAGGCAGTCTGCCAAAGCAGACAGCCCAGCATACATCAGCATCATTCTGCCCAAGGACATCTATCTTTATAACCATTTGCATATATAGGTAAGTACACATACATACATATATTTTAAAATCTTTTCCAAATGGTGAAAAGAATGCATATATATAAACACATACGTATATATTTATGTACATATATATTTCAAAATCTTTTCTAAATGGTGGAAAAAATGCTACAAATGCAGAAAAATGCATAATGTACCTATGAGCTTAATCAATTATTATGAAGTAAATAACCATGACCTCCATCTATATCAAGAAATTCATTGCCAACCTCCCAGGAAGCTCCTCTGTGCATTCCCTTTTCCTATCGCATATTCCTCCCTCTATCCGTCTCAAATCACTGCTCTGATTTTTATTTTATGGTAATCACATTCATACTTTTCCTTATTGTTTCACCAAATAAATAAGCATTCCTGAAAACTATAGTTTAATTTTACTTTTTTGAACTTTATATAAATGGAATCTTACAATACATATTTTTAGAGTTGGCTTTTTCATTTCACGTTTTTTTTTTTCATTTCACATTTATAGGATTCATCTACACTATTGGTTTATTGTTGTCTTCATTCCTTTTCATAAGTGTAAATTTTTCCATTATATGAATATACCATTATTTATTCTTCTGTTAATGGATATGAGTTGTTTCTAATTTTTCATCATTGTAAGTAAAGTTAAGAACATTTCTGCAATGGCTCCTGGTGAACATGTACACCAGGAGCCATTGCAGAATATACACCTGGGTATATTCTAAGAGCAAAACTGCTGGATCACATAGAATACAATCTCAAACCCAATAGATACTGTTTTCCAAATTACACCAATTTACACACCCACCAGCACTTAATGAGTTTCCACTGCTCCACACCCTCATCAACATTTGGTATTACTTGACCTTCTGATAGGCATATCATAGTATTTTATTGAGGTCTTATTTTGCATCCTGCTTATTAATGAGTTAAGCCTATTTTCATGTGTTTATTAGTTATTTGGATTTTACCTTTTGTTAAGTGCCTTTTAAAATCTTTTATGCATTTTCTCACTTGGCTTTCTACATTTTTCTTAGTGATTTGTGGGAGTTTTTATAAATTATATACATTCTGTTGATTATGTCTGTTGTAAATATATATCTTGCTTTCACTCTTTTTTAAGATTTTATTTATTTGAGAGAGAGAGTGCATGCGTGCACACACAAGCAGGGGGAGTGGCAGGCAGGAGAGGGAGAAGCAGGCTCTCCACTGAACAGGAAGCCTGATGTGGGGCTCAATCCCAGGACCCTGGGATCATGACCTGAGCCGAAGGCAGACACTTAACCGACTGCTTTTCACTCTTAATGTGTTTTTTGGTACCTTTCATTATTAAAAATGGAAGTTTTAGCCAAATTTATCAGACTTTTTCCTTTATGGTTAGAGATTTTTGTGACCTCAGAAAACTCCATACTCCAAGGGCATGACGTTATCTTTCTATCATATTTTTAAGATATGCTTTCTGGTTTTTACCTTTCCCATTTAGGTTAATAATCTAGCTAAACTTTTTTTATACAGTATGAATTGGGGGTGTATATGTATCCTCAACTGTATTTTCTTCCATATTCCCAGCACTGTTTATTGAAAAGACTTTTTTCCACAGTTTGGCAGTGACAATTTTTTTTCTCCAAATAAAATAAGCACCTATTAATGCATCCATTTGTTTCTTGGGTATTTTGTTCTACTGGCTTTCTCATCCTTGTACTAATAACATATCATCTTTTAATTATTTTGTTTTATCAGAATAAAGTTAGTTTTTCTTGATTAATCTTACTAGGGATTTACCAGTTTTATTTAGTCTTTCAGACTCAACTTTGGTGATTATATGCTTATATTGCATTATGTATTTTCTATTAATCTCAGTTCTTTAGATTTCCTTCCCTTTAAGTGTGGCTTTGCCTACATCACATAAGATTTGAGATATAGTACTATTTTCATTATTAGAAAATCTTCTAATTTCCAGGGCACCTGGGTGGCTTAGCTGGTTGAGCATCCAACTCTTGGTTTCTTCATCAGGTCATCATCATTGGGTGGTGAGATCAAGCCCCAAGAGGCTCAGCACAGAGTCTGCTTGAGATTCTCTCCTTCTCCCTCTACTCATGTGTGCATTTGCATGGGTGCTGTCTCTAATAAAATCTTAAAAAAGAAAATTTTCTAATTTCCATCATGATTCTTCTTTGACCTCTGAGGTGCTGGAAGTATATTTTTTAATATGTAAATATAAATGGATTTCCTAGTTATCTTTTAATTATTAGACAATTCAGTTAAGTCAGAGAACATACTCCATAAGGTTGCAATCCTTTGAAATTTGTTAAAACTTTTTTATGACTATACATGTTTTATATACCCTCCACAGTTCTGAGTATTTCTGCTTCATATGTTTTGGGGTAATTACAACTTCCAGGTGAATTAGACCTTTCATCACCATAAAGTCACCTTATCTCTATGGAGTCTTTTCATCTTAAATTCTATTTTATCCGATATTAAAAATAACCATCTCAGCCTTCTTTAAGTTTGAATGATTGATTTATAAAGACTGGTTTATTGAGAGAGAGAGCACACATGTGCACACATGTAAGCAGGGGCTGGGGAGGGAGGGTAGAAAGAGAAGAGAAGCAGAATACCCACTGAGCATGGAGCCTGACATGGGGCTCATCTCAGAAACCCAAGATCATGACCTGACCTGAATCATGAGTAAGACGCTCAACTGACTGACCCACCCTGAGTGATTTATTTTTAAAAATCATTTTACTCTCAATCTTTTAAATCTCCTTATATTTAATGAGTATGTTTTAAGAAGTATAGTTGATTTTTAAAAATTCAGTTGACAATAGGTGTTTTAATTAAAGCATGTAGGTCAAGTACATTTAATATAATTACTGAAATACTATGTCTTAAATCTAATATACTTTGTATACCCTATTAGTACCCCCTGTTCCTTTTTTTCCTCTTCTCTTCTGTTATTTTTTTTTTTTAAAGATTTTATTTATTTATTCATGAGAGACACAGAGAGAGAGAGAGAGAGGCAGAGACACAGGCAGAGGGAGCAGCAGGCCCCATGCAGGGAGCCCAATGTGGGACTCGATCCTGGGTTTCCAGGATCATGCCCTGGGCCAAAGGTGGGCACTAAACCACTGAGCCACCCAGGGATCCCCTCTTCTATTATTTTTGGATTTAAGGTGTACTTTAAAAAAAAATCTTTCTATAAATCTATTAGTTTGGCAGTTATACATTGTTTTTAAAAATTACTTTAGTAATCACCTTAAAAATTGGTGGTGAACTTTCTCAGTTTTTACTCTGAAAATATCTTTATTTTACCTTTAGTTTGAAGGATGTTTTCATTGGGTTTAGAATTCTAGGTTGGCATTTATTTTATTTCAGCACATAGAAGATGTCTCATTATCATCTAGCTTTCATTTTTGGCTGGAAGGTTAACCATCAAACTGTTACTCATTTAAGATAATCTATTTTGTTCCTGGCTTTTTAAAAAAGATTTTTGTCATTGGTTTCTTGTGGTTTCAAGATAATGTATCTAGATGTAGATTTCTTTTTATCAGGTTTTAGATTCATTTGGGTTTTTGAATATTTGTTATTTTCATAATTTGTTAAATTCTCTGACAAAATTTTAAAAGATATTGCCTCTGCCTCCCCCACCACTTTTTGGAGCTCCAAAAAATGAGAGAGCTTCTCACTATATCCTCTGTACTTTTTATTCTATTTTTATGTATATTGAGTACTTTGTCTTTATACTTCATTCTGGACTTCCTTTCAATCTATCTTCCAATTCACTGTTCTCTAAGACGATTATATTTAATCTGCTGTTAAACTCATCCATTAGGGTCTTATTTTGGGTTTTATTTTTTCAATCAGGAATTTCCAATTTTTTCCCTCAAATCTGCTATGTCACTTTTAATAGTTTCTAGTTTCCTTCTAAAATTTTCAAGCTTGCATTTAACTCTTTGAACATAATAAGCATACCTATATTGAGTCAAAATCTAATAATTCCAGTATCTGGAGATTTGCTGTTGTCTGTTCTTTGTGCTGGTTCTGGCTTACAATGTCTCATCTCCTCATGTATCTGGTCCTTACTGATTATGTGCTAGACACTGTATTTGAAAAATTATTTACTCTGGTTCATTCTTATTCCTATGGTGTATCCCTTAAGACTTTTTACCAAAAATAGGAATAGTTTACCAGTGTCCACACTGTCCCTTTGCCCTACAAAGCTACAGCCTCTCAGGTGCCTTTGCCAGGGGGGCATAAAAATGTATAAGCTACAGAATCATGTTTTTGCCAAAACTTAAAAATCAAAGGACTGGGACACTGGCTCAGTGGTTGAGCTCCAGCCTTTGGCTCAGGGCGTGATCCCAGATTCTCGGGTTGGAGTCCCACATCAGGCTCCTTGCACGGAGCCTGCTTCGCCCTCTGCCTGTGTCTCTGCCTCTTTCTCTCTGTCTCTCATGAATAAATAAATAATAATTTAAAAAAATAATATTTAAAAAAAATCAAAGGAACTTGGAAAGTAGCTTTGGAAAATGTAGATATAGAGTAGATAACAGCTGAAGTTACAGGCACCCAAAATAAAACATCATGTCATTAATAAAACAAAGAAGGCTTTTTGAGTTAAATACCTGGCAATTAACTAATATTAGGAAAAATGGAAAAAGTATACATGATAACAAATCAAGAGGTACATTTATTTTCTCACCATTTTCTGCCAGTGGAGCAAGAACTTCAAAAATCATTTCCCTTTTATCATGTTCTATTTGTTTCTTAAAGAGTTTTACTAGCTCTTCAGCAATGTTCGTACTGGCAAACTGTTCTTTACTTGACTCTGCAAAACAGAAGAGGAAATCTTAGAATAAACACACAAAATTAAATGCAGAAATTGTATTTTATTACTTTCAACACATGCTCATTTTGTACCATTACTGATAAATACAAATACTCTTCAAATATAAGAACCATCAGATATATTTTAAATTTTCCTGAAAAGAAAAATGGCTTTAAAGAAATATTCCAACCTAGTTTTATTCAAGGCTATAAAAAATGTTCACTAGTGTAATGTATAGGTAACCATAGCAACAATTAAATTACTATGTTATAAATTTACAGTTTCAAGGCTTTTAGTCAAAGAAGAAAAATTGCTCATAACAGACTACATTTTACACGGCTGAAGTAAAGGTGACTTGTCATTATTTAGATCATTAAGATGGTATGTTCTTGCACTGGCCTTGACATGCCTATTATTAAAGGTCAATTCTTCACATGTACTTGGGATCTCACTCCCTCTTGCCTCTTTAGCATCTCCAATCACTCTTCACTCTAGAGCCCCATCATTAGCATTTAATTATCCTCTAATATTTCTCACACAAAAAAGCAGTATTAAAAACAACTCTCTTGGGGTGCCTGGGTGGCTCAGTTGGTTGAACCTCCAACTTTTGGTTTCAGCTCAGGTCACGATCTCATGGGTCATGGGATGGAGCTCCCCATCGGGCTCTATGCTCAGCAGGGAGTTTGCCTGAAGATTCCTTCTGTCCTTCCCCCCAACTCAAACACAGATGCTCTCTCTAATCATTAAAAAAAAAAATAAAAACAGCTATATTCTACTTCATTTTTCTTTAATTACCATCCAATTGCTCTTCAGTTTCAGAAACGAGTTTTTGGTAGCACCATCAATGTACACTGTCTCTACTTTCTCAACTCACATGTGCTTTTAAACACACTTCAAACTAGTTTTGACCTACCTGCTCCTCCTTTTCTATCAGATCTCTAAAAATTCCAGTGCCTTGGGACTTGGTCCTTTTCTTTCTTATCTTTTTGGTCCTTATTCTCATCCCAGACAATCTAGTTCTCTTTCATAGCATCAACACAGTACCTATATGTTGATACTTATACAATCATTATCTCTAGCCCTCCTCTGCACTTCAAGCTTATTTAACTGGCAACCTGACATCTCCATTTGAATATCCCCCTCTAGCTTCCAGACTCAATATCTAAAATTAGGACTTTTGGTATTACCTAAAATCTATTCTTCCTCCAGAGTTTCTTTACTTCCTTTACTTGGTAAATGAACAATTTATCTATCCATCTATGCAGGAAGAAACCTAGGAGTCATTGCTTACTTGTTCTCATCCAACTTTACCTCCAATGAATTATCAAATTCTACCAACCTACCTCCACTATACAACCAGAATCCAGTTATCTTAAGTTCTTTTGCTGCCTCAGATGTCCTAATAATTTATCCAGAAATCAGAGAATTCTGACCAAATCCAATCTGGATTTGTTACTCTCTGTTTTGGGGGTACAGCTGACATCCTAGAATTTATCATTCTATTGATAGATATGTTCTTTTCCTTCCAGTATTAGATATTCTATTATGTATATCCTTCTGCTTTCATTTGTTTTGATTTGGTGTAAGCATCCTCCAGTAGCTTCCAAATATACTACCTACACTATCTATAGGAAGTAAATATTTTTAAACACTGATTGTCTGAAAATGCTTCATCCCACCTAGAGTTTATGCCTCTAATTTAAAATAGTCCCCCACCTCATTCTGTTATTTTCACATACTAGCAATTATCACGGTTTATAATTATATGATTGTTTGTAAAATTTATTTAAAATTTTTCCATCTCACCCACTATACCATAAGTTCCTTGAGGGCAAGGACAGTGTGTATTAACTACCACAAACACCATGTATAGTACAGTGCCCAGTATATAGCAGGTGTTCAAAATAATGCTTGACTGAGTGAATGTGTGACTGAATGAACAGTTAAATAAATATAAGAGTTACGTTCTGCTCTCTAGTTTCAAGTAAACCTCTATTGCTATCAAATAAAAAATACTGCAATTTCAACTTTAAAAGAAAAAAGAGAAACACAAATCTTAACATGGCTTCATAGTTTTGATTCATTCTCTTGTTATACTGCTTTTGGTGCCTGCATCAAATCTATGCCACAAAGGATGAAAATCTACCCCAAAACTTGTATGATCCTTAGTGCCATAAAAAAAGAAGTAGGAGTGGAATGTCTTTTCCAATAAGCTACCTAAACCCTCAGAGATAAAATTCTACAAATGTCAGCACATCTTACCCTATAAGGTGAGTCTGACATAAATAGGGATGAGTTAAGTCCTGAGCATTGTTGATTGCTTCTTTGCTTCAGACAATTCTTCGAATGGGAAGAATTTTAGGAACATTAAATTATAGGTGAAGTAAATAGACATCAACATTTATCTAGTTATGTGCTCTCATACTTTTTTTTTAAATAGTGTTTTTTTCCAATCCATATTCTACTCCTTCAAACACTTAATAAACTAAAACCAAATCACTACTGCTAAGTAATTCAGACCACCTGCCACCACAAGGAACAATGCACTATGAGTAATATAAATATTAAAGAAGAAGATCTGTATTTATCTGCAGGTGGATACAGAGAAAAGGCAGCATGAAGTATGATTTGGACATTTTATTTGGGTCAAATGTCATGGATAAACACACCCTTAGCAAGAACCCTCATTTTCTAAAGTTATTTTTATCAAAATTATACATGAGTTTAAAGAGATAGTTCTAATACTTATATTACCAGAAGAACCCAGTCTCCATCTCCCATTTCTCCTTTCTCAGAAGCCAAGCACATAAAGCTCTTTTAGCTAAGTCACTGGTACTCACCTCCATATTTTTAAATAACATATTTGTATTGACACTTCTTGATTTTTCAGTTTTAGGTATCTTTGATTGACTTTCCAATATAAACAATTAGGCCTTAGCTTTCTTTTTTCTTTTCCCTCTCTGTTATACCCTCCATTTTCTCAATGTAATTATACCATAATTTTGGTTATATCAGTAATTACTGTTTTAATAAATTATTGATCAGCTGTCTGATCTTCTCTTACTAAGCTCGCTTTATTTAGGTAATCAATTTCATCTCCTCCAAGAATTATCCCAACTCTCACTCCAGCAGCCTCTGACTTGTTCAAATCCGGACTGGTTGCTCTTTGCAAACAGGCCATTTGGGGCTCTCATGTCACCATACTACTAGGAATTCTTGTTTTCCTGTTGGATCTCTTCTTTTCTGATTTCTATGTAGTCTTTTTTCTTAATTTAAATTCTTTGTTTTGGTAAAACACATCTTCAAGTGGCTTCCAGAGAAAAGGTATGTAGGATATTAATTTTCTGAGATGTTGATGTTTAATAATGTCTTTATTAGAATTTCACAGTTTCTGTTTCCTCCAAATTGCTTTTTTCGATTTATTTATTTCATTATCCTTCATGTTAGAAGCTATCCTAACCTCTCTAATTGTCTGCATATTGATTAAAAATCGGGATTTAAGTTGGCCAGAAAGAGTAGGAAGGCCCTAACTTTGCCTTGTCCCATTGATACAACTAGATAATACCCATATCGGCATAAAAAACTCAGGAAATGACCTGAAGTTGGGCAGAACAAACTCTACAATTAAAGACAGGGAAGAGGCCACATCAAAGAAGGTAGGAAGGGCAAAGATCCCATCTGTGGCTGTTCATGGTGGGGGAAGAAGCCAATGGTGCAGAGAAGAGCAGAAAATAGACCTTCACACCAAGGAGCCCATAAACAGGGAGAAAGAATCTCTGTAATATTTGCCTTTGATAGCGAGATAGGCCAAATTTTGTGAGTTCTTAAAGCCTGGAATTTTAAAAATCAGGGGATCAGCTCTGGGAGAGCCCAGAAGGTATTAGGAAGTGGAGACAGGTGGGAAAGTAATTTTCTCATCTTAGAGCACAGCCAGGAGAGACAAGGATCATGGGGAGATCCCTCCAAGAACGAAGGAGCAGGCAGCATAAACAATGGTCACCTGTGGGAACCAGCCTGGTATCCACATTCTTTACCTAACTTGGTTGCACTAAACCCCCCTACCCACCCCATTCACTTTGGCAGATCTACCTTTCCCAGTCACACTCACCTCAGTCCCAGTGCTGTGCCCCCCACCGCAGAAGACCAGTGCAAACCCTGTCAACATCATATCTCCTGACCTCATTTTGTGGGACCTTGTTCCTGGCAGGGGCAGGTCTAGCTTTGCAAGCAGACCACTGCATACCTTGTAGCATATAATAGACCAAGAGCTTCTGCAGACAGCTACACTAAAGGAAAAAGAAGCCAAGACTCAACAGAAGAGCACATGCAACACACATAAGAGATGGTCTCTGAAGGGCCAGGCCCTGGGAAACAGGGGACACTGTATTCTTCTTCATAACACTACTATTGTTAAGAGCAAGAGAAGTAGCTGACTTTCCTAACACAGAGAAACAGACACAGAAAGTCAGACAAAATGAGACAGAGAAACATCTACCAAACAAAAGAACAAGATCAAACCAACAGCAAGAAACCAAAGCAAAATCAATATAAGTATGCCTGATAGAGAATTTAAGATAATGATCATAAAGACACTCGCTGGACTGGGGAAAAGAGTGGAGGGCATCAGTAAGAACCTTAACACAGAGATGAAAAAGAACTAATCAGAGATCAGAAACACAATAAATGAAATTAAAAATACACTTGATGGAATAAATACCAGGTTAGACGAAGCAGAGAAATGAATTAATGACCTGAAAGGTAAGACAATGGAAAGTAACCAAGCTGAACAAAGGAGAAGAAAATTATGCAAATTGAGAATAGTCTTAGGGAACTCAGACTAACATACACATTATAGGGATCTCAGAAAACAAGGGACAGATAAGGAGGCAGAAAATTTAAGAAAATTATAGCTGAAAACTTCCTTCACCTGGGGAGGGAAATAGATATCTAGATCAAGGAGGCACAACGATCCCCCTAAAAATTCAACCTAAGGAGGTCCACACCAAGAAACACAGTAAAAAAATGGCAAAAAGTAGTGATAAAGAAAAAAAAAAATTAAAGCAGCAAGAGAAGATAGTTACATACAAGGGAAACTCCATTAGGCTAATAGTGGATTTTTTAGCAGAAACTTTGCAGGCCAGAAGAGAGAGGCACAATATATTCACAGTTCTGAAAGACAAAAACCTGCAATCAAGAATACTTTATCCATCAAGGCTATCATTCAGAATAGAAGAAGGGATAAAAAAGTTTCTCAAACAGAGAATACATGAAAAAAAAAAAAAAAAAAAAAAAAAAACCAAAGAGTACATGACCACTCAACTAGCCTTACAAGAAATATTGATGGAGACTATGAGTGACGAAGGAAAGACCATGAGTGAGAGTAAGAAAAATAAAAAACACAAAAGCAATAAAAATAAATATTTCTGTAAAAATCAATCAAGGGATTCATAAAAATAAAAGGATGTAAAGTATGACACCATATATTAAAATTGTGGTTGGGGAGAGAAGTAAAGAATGGACTCAGACTTAAGTAACCATCAACTTATTACAGACTGCTATACACAGAAGATGTTATATGTAAACCTAATGGTAATCACAAGTCAAAACCCAGTGATATGCAAAAAATAAAGACAAAGGAATCCAAGTATATCACTTAAAAAACCCAATAAACTATGAAAGAGAACAAAGAATCAGAGAGAATCTATAGAAATAACCACAAAACAAATAACAAAATGGCAATAAATAAATAATCTATTAATAATTACTTTGAAGGCAAATGAAAAGAACGGGTGACAGAGTAGATAAAAAAAAATAAGACCCATCTGTAAGCTGCTCATAAGAGACTCATTTCAGACCAAAACACACCTGCAGATTGAAAGTGAGGGGATGGAAAAACATTTATCATGCAATGGATGCCAAAAGAAAGCTGGAATAGACTGTAACAAGAGATAAAGAAGGACACTAAATAATAATAAAAGAGACAATCCAACATGGATATATACAATAAAGAAAGATATAACAACTATGAATATTTATGCACCCAACATGAGAATACTCAAATACATAAAAGAGTTAATACCAAATTTAAACAAATCAATAGTAATACAATCATAGCAGGGGACTTAGATACCCCACTTACCTTAAGGGATAGATTACCCAAACAGAAAATCAATAAGGAAATAGTGATTTTGAATGACATATTGGACCACAGGGATTTAACAGACAAATTTGGAACATTCCATCCTAAAACAGCAGAATATACATTCAAATGAACATGGAACATTTTCCAGAATACACACATATTAGGCCACAAAACAAGTCTCAGTAAATTAAAACAAAACAAAACAACAACAACAACAAAAAATAAAGTCACATCTTATACCTTTTCTTTCTTTTTTTTTTTTTTTAAGATTTATTTATTTGAGAGAGAGAAGGTATGAGCAGGGGTAGGGAGAGAGGGAGAAGGAGCAGCAGACTACCTGCTGAACAGGGAGTCTGACATGGGACTCAATCCCAGGACACCAAGATCATGACTTGGGCTGAAGGCAGATGCTTAACTGACTGAGCCACCCAGGTGCCTCATCATGCATCTTTACTGACCACAATCCTATGAAATTAAAAATCAACCACAATAAGAAATCTGGAAAGAGCACAAATACATGGATATCAAAAAATAACATGCTACTAAATAATGAATGGGTCTATGAAAAATCAAAGAAGAAATTAAAAATTAAATGAAAAAAATGAAAATGAAAATACAATGGTTCAAAATCTTTGGGATGCAGCAAACCGTGGTTCTAAGAGGGAAGTTTACAGCAACATAGGCCTACCTCAAGAAGCAAGAAAAATCTCAAATAAACAACCTCATTTTACACCTAAAGGAGCTAGAAAAAGAACAAACAAAAGCCAAACTCAACAAAATGAAGAAAGTAATAAAGATTAAAACAGAAACAAATGATATAAAAACCAAAAAAAAAAAAAAAACCAGTAGAAGAGACCAATCAAATCAGAAAGTAGTTCTTTGAAAAGAACAACAAAATTGATAAACCTCTAGCAATACTCATTAAAAAAAAGAGAGAGATCAAATTCCAACAAATTGGACAACTTAGAAGAAATAGATACATTCCCAGAAATATATAACCTACCAAACCTAAGCAAGAAATTGAAAATTTGAACAGACCAATTACCAGCAATGGACCTGAATCAGTAATCAAGAAACTCGCAAAAAATAAAAGTCCAGGACCAGATGGTTTCACAGGTGATTTCTATCAAAGACTTAAAGAAAAGTTAATACCCACTCTTCTCAAACTATTCCAAGAAATACAAGAGGAAGGAAATCTTTCAAATTCATTGTAGGAGGTCAGTATTACCCTGATACCAAAACCAGATAAAGATACTACAACGAAAGAGAACTATAGGTCAATCTCTCTCATAAATATAGGTGCAAAAATTCTCAACAAAATATAAGCAAACTGAATCCAACAATGCATTAAAAAAATCATACACTACAATCAAGTGGGTTATTCCAGGATATAAATGTAGTTCAATATTTACAAAACAATCGATGTGACATGTCACATCAATAAAAGAAAGGATAAAAACCATATGATCATTTTAATAGAAGCAGAAAAAGCATTTGACAAAATAAAACATCCATTCATTATAAAAACCCTCAACAAAGTAGTTCTAGAGGGAACATATCTCAACATAATAAAGGCTTTATATGAAACACCCAAGCCAACATCATCCTCAATGATGAAAAATTGAGAGCTTTTTCCCTAATTTCAGGAACAAGTCAAGGATACCAATCTCAAGATTTTTATTCAACATAGTACTGGAAGTCCTAGCCACAGCAATTCGGCAACATAAAGAGATAAAAGGCATCCAAATTGGTAAGAAGTAAATTCTCAGTATTTACAGATGACATGATATTATACACAGACAACCCTAAAGACTCCACCAAAAAACTACTAGAGTGATAAATGAATTCAGTAAAGTAGCAGGATACAGAATCAATGTACAGAAATCTGTTGCATTACTATACACCAATAATGAGGCAGGAGAAAATGAAAATAAGAAAATAATCCCATTTATAGTTGTATCAAAAACAACTGGAGGTATCAAAATCTCATACTTCAAGTTACATTGCAAAGCAGTAATTAAAACAGTATAGTACTAGCATAAAAACAGACACATAGATCAATGGAATAGAACAGAAAACCCAGAAAAAAAACCATGATTATATGGTCAATAAATCTTCAAGAGGACAAAGAATATCTAATAGGAAAACGACAGTCTCTTCAACAAATGATGTTGGGAAAACTGGATATCCACATGCAAAAGAATGAAACTGGACCACTTTCTTGCACCATACACAAAAATAAACTCAAAATTGATTAAAGACCTAAACGTGAGACCTGAAACCACAAAAACCCTAGAAGAGAGCACAAGTAGTAATCTCTCTGACATTGGCTGTAGCAACATTTTACTAAATAATGTCTCCTGAGGCAAGAGACATAAAAGTAAAAGTAAACTATTGGTACTGCATCAAAATAAAAAGCTTCTGCACAGCAAAAGAAACAATCAACAAAACTAAAAGATAGCATCCAAAATATATAATGAACTGGTACAACTTAATAGTCAAAAAACATAATCCAATTAAAAATGAGCAGAAAACACAAACACATATTTCTCCAAAAAAGAAATACAGATGACCAACAGACATATGAAAAGATGCTCAACATTACTCACCATTAGGGAAATGCAAATCAAAACTACAAGAAGATTGCCTTACACCTAATTAGAAAGGCTAAAATAAAAAACACAAGAAACAACAAATGTTGATGAGGATGTGGAGAAAGGGGAACCCTCCTGCACTATTTGTAAGGATGCAAATTGGTACAGCCATTGTGAAAAACAGTATGGAGTTTCCTCAAAAATTAAACCTAAAACTACCCTAAAATTCAGTAATCTGAATTACTGGGTATTTACTCCCCAAATATAAAAATATTCATTCAAAAAAATACATTCACCTCTATATTTACTGCAGCCTTATTTACAACAGCTGAACTATGGAAGCAGCCCAAGTGTCCATCAATAGATAAATGGATAAAGAAGTGGTATATATTTACAATAGAATATTAGCCATGAAAGAGAATAAAATCTTGCCATTTACAACGACACAGATGGAACTAGAGAGTATTATACTAAGTGAAGTGAGTCAGAAAAAGACAAATACTCATATGTGGAATTTAAGAACCAAAACAAATAAGCAAAGGAAAAAAAGAAAAGAGAGACAAACCAAGAAACAGACTCTTAACTATAGAGAACAAGCTGATGGTTACCAGAGGGGAGGTGGATGGGACAAATAGGGGAGGAAAATTAAAGAGCATACTCATCATGATGAAAAAAATAAACTGAAAAAAATGGGATTTAATAACTGATTAGGAGCTGTAAGTATGAGTGGTCTTGTTAACTACAAGATTATCTGTAAGGGTTTTCAGATGGCCTTTAAAAAAATTTTTATTTTATCTATTTATTTGACACAGGGAGAGAGAGCACAAGTAGGGAGAGCAGCAGGAAGAGGGAGAAGCAGGCTCCTGGCTGAGCAAGGAGCCCGATGCGGGGCTCAATCCCAGGACCCTGGGATCAGAACCTGAGCCAAATGCAGATGGTCAACCACTGAGCCACTCAGGTGCCCCCAGATGATCTTTTTGTTTAAGTATCTTTACATTCTACAGGACAAATGGGACAATAACATTGGAGTTCTCAGCATCAGGGTATCTATTTTCTCTTAAACTATTTTTGGAATGGTACTCTGGTATCTGTTACTTCATCTTAGACTGATGTCTCCAGACTACAAATTTTCTATTTTTAGTATTTCTAGAGAATACATACAATCTTTTGCTTTAAGTGGAAGGGACAGTTACTATCAACTGTGGAAAAGGGCTTTCTAGCAGTAATGCCCTCTCCACGAGAATATGCCCCTTATGAAGGACCTCTTCCACCAGCCCCAGAAAAGAAGAGGAAGCACAAGTGCCTGGTGTAGACCCTCAACTCCTACTCCATGGATGCGAAGTGCCCAGGTTGTTACAAAATCACCAGTCTTAGCCATGCACAAAGGGTAGTTTTGTGTGTTGGCTGCTCCACTGTCCTCTGCCAGCCTACAGGAGGAAGAGCAATGCTCCTTCAAATGCAAGCAGCACTAAAAGCATCCTGAATCAAGATGAGTGAGAAACTATCCCAATAAATATTTTGGATATAATAAAATAAATAGATAAATAAATAAAAATAAAAAAATCCCTTTACTGTAGTTTTAGGTTCCAGAAAGAAGTGAAATTAAATGCAAGTTTTTATTCTAAAATCTCTACCCCAAAATCCTAATATTTTAAGCAGAAAATTTTCTTTATAAAAGATTTTGGAGGGCAACCCCGGTGGCTCAGTGGTTTAGCACCGCCTTCAGCCCGAGGTGTGATCCTGAAGACTTGAGATCGAGTCCTGCGTTGGGCTCCCTGCATGGAACCTGCTTCTCCCTCTGCCTGTGTCTCTGCCCCTTCTCTCTCTCTCTCTCTCTCTGTGTGTCTCTCATGAATAAATAAAATCTTAAAAAAAAAAAAAGATTTTGGAGCCAATTGAAAAGGAAAAAATGCCATTCTGCGTAATCTATAATGTTAGATAAGAATGCAACCTTTAAAATTATATTCATACTATAATTATGAATATAGAAAAATTATGTGTACACATAAACTAAGACTCCAAGAGAAAAAGGCAAAGCTGCATTTTCCTTCTTTATTCCCAATTCGGTAATACATTGCACTTAAATTATTTTATGTTTTGTCTTTAAGCTAGATCTTTTGTGAGCAAAACTACAAAAATGTCTAACATTTTTATTAAAAAACTTTGACTAAAAAGTTTGTGACAGGAACTTGATATTTACCTATGTCAATATGTGACAGGAACTTGATATTTACCTATGTCAATAATAATAATGCTAGGTGGATTTCTTAACTTGTAGGCAATAAAGCCCACAATGAAAAGAGGGAAAGTATTCTGAGGCATACATGTTCAATTTCAGTATTGATGTATAAGCTATCTATTCCATGGACATAACAGACTTATGATATAAACTCTAGAAGTCTTAGTATGTAAAGGAATTATTTCTCTTTTATCCTATCATCCTCCAACTGGGGTAAAGGCAGTAACAGCTGGAAACAGACTATGAAATTGGACTAACTGGGTGTATATCCATCTTTAAATACAGACTAGGGAGAGGAGGCTGAATTGAAGTGGTCTATGCACTCTCCCAAACAAATCCTGATGCTTTAACATAAGAAACTCACATTAAATGGTGTTTATGTATCTGTTATTGAGATTATGACATCAGGAATTACAATGTGATTTCTGTTTTATTTCTACAAAGTATACCAAACACAAATTCCTACAATCCATTTTAATAATGGAAAACAGTATCTTGCCAAACAATGTAACATTGTAAGACAATGAATATATGTTCTTTCTTTCTAGGTCTTACATGAATGTTGGAAATAATAAGATAGTATGAAAAAAAAAAGGAAAAGTAGAGGAGGATAGAAGACAAAGACGTTCATAAATACCAACAGATGACCCCAGAGAGTAAGAATGACTTTTAACAGTGTGCATCAACTATGCAGTGTGCATCAACTATAGGAACTTTTTTTTAACAAAAAAAAGTTCCTGTCTCATGAAAAGAAATTCAATCTAAATGTTATTGTTCTTAAAAAAAAACTTTTAAAAATTAGCTCTTAGAAATAATCTCTATTCCTTTAAATTTGAAACATTTAAAGTCGAAGCAAAAGAAAGTACTTAGATCAAGATTTTAATGTGCAGTATATAAGAATGTGAGCTCTCAAAAATCCAAGGCTAGAGTTTTGGTGCTTCTGTTTAATTCTGTTAATTATATCCACTTTATAAATAATTTGTTTGTTTTGGCTATTTAGTTATGACTGTCACTTGGTTTCACTGTCCCCATAATACAAAATTTATAATGAACATGGTTGTGGGGTAGATTCAGACC
The DNA here is from genome assembly GCF_011100685.1 of Canis lupus familiaris. Classification (NCBI taxonomy): domain Eukaryota; kingdom Metazoa; phylum Chordata; class Mammalia; order Carnivora; family Canidae; genus Canis; species Canis lupus. The sequence continues at coordinate 19,269,018 of NC_049253.1, forward strand.
AGGAGTTGTAACTTTATATTAAAAAATCATGGGAAGGTAGGTCAGAAAGAAGAGAGAATACTATTAATGATACAGAGAAAAATAAAACAGAGACAAGAGACAGGGGTGCTGGAGTCATTAGTCCTCTTCTCTGGTATGAGTGGGCTGTGTTTCCAATATTGGTCTGTTTCTGTCTGCCTTCTGATTTTTTCTTTCTTTTTTTTTTTTTTAAGATTTTATTTATTTATTCATGAGAGACACACAGAGAGAGAGAGGGGCAGAGACATAGGCAGAGGGAGAAGCAGACTCCATGCAGGGAGCCTGATGTGGGACTTGATCTCAGGACTTCAGGATCACACCCCTGGCCAAAGGCAGGCACTAAACCGCTGAGCCACCCAGGCATCCATGCCTTCTGATTTTCAAGGATTTCTCATAGTATTTTCTAATGCTGCTACAAATAAATTCTTATGAAAAGGTCCTCTACTATTTTTAGGGATTTTTGTAAAAAGAGGGGGAAAAAACCTTAGTCTTATAGGTTTTTACCTGATAATTTATATAAAATGTAATGAATTAACAATCCTTTATTTTTGTCCTGAAAATATAATACTTGATATCAAGACCATCTCTCTGTAAGAATACCAAAGTTAAATGGAGATCATTTTAAATATTCAACTCTATTAAATAATATACAAGAGGAAACTTTAAACCTTGAAAAATAAAACAATGAGGGAAGCAAAGCAGCTCCAATTATAAACAAATCAATCTTAACATATAATTGGATCTACTTTTTAAAAAATGAAAAGAGTATCTACGATGCTTAAAAAAATAATAATCTAGATGGTTCTCCAGGTTGTTAACACCTAAAGGAAAACTTATTGTAAGCACATTAATAAGTTATTTATATTTGCGGTTCATGACTAGGACTTACCAAGTTCTGCTAAGTTACCAAATGCAACAAGACACATTTCTGTAAGAGCTGCATTTTGGCAATGGATGCCCAGTAATTTCACTAAGGTAGGTATAACACCCATATTGATAAGCTGAGCTTGAAGGGAATCTGTAAAAAACAAACAAAGATGTTTATGTACCAAATGGACATTAGTAAGAATAAAGCATCTCTTATTCTTCCTATTGCAAACTCAATACTATTTCAATTACAGTAAAACAAGATTAAGTCCATCCATACAGTTGTCTGAAAAATCTTAAAACATTAGTTTACAAGAGTTGAATTTTGAATCTTTTCAATGATTAAAAGATATTTAGAAATGAAAACAATAGAGTCAAAACATAAATTAAAAAAAATAACAGGACCTTATACCTTTGTAGAGTAGGATATAAAAATCTATAATTAAATATTATCACTGGTCATTAAGTGAAAAGGTCAAAGTAATATTTGTATTATAGGAAAGCAGAGTATATGAAAAGCACAGAAAAACAAATTTAATAAAGACCAAGAGAAGACAGTATCTTAGAATCCCTTAAAAGCAGCTGTTTCATAAAAAGGAATGAAAAAAGTATATAATACACAAAAATCATTTTGATTATTTGCAGCAGAGTATTCTTCGATGACTGCTAGGAAGGAAAGGAGTTTTCTACAAGGAAAATATATGTTAAAGTATTTTTCTTTTCAAAGTTTTAATAATAGCAACAAGCATCTTAATAAAGAGGAAAATTTGGCTTGAGAGGTAAAGACAATGAGGTCAATATGCTTTGTCATCATTGCTTGCCTTCATTTTCTAAGAAACTAATCAGTTTTAAAGTAACAGGCCTTGGATATCCACAATGGTTCTTCATGAACAATTATGATAGAATACCTGTAGCAAAGCTGAAGGTAAACAAACCAAGTGAAAATCAAAAATACTGCCTAGAATAAGCTAAGATATAAACACTCACATGCCAATGCAAAACACTATTACTATTAACTGTTTCATTCAAAAAAACAGGAATGCTTTTAAAATTGTTTCTTTTAAAAATTATATGCCATTTTCAAGCTAATAATTTTCTCCAAATTCTTTTTTAAGTTACCTATTGGAAATCTAAAGATAAAAGTCAGGTTTATTACAAACACATTTTCCTTAGAGCACTGCATACCTTGACAGTTTACCTACTAATCCTTTCATCACTCTTTCTAGTTCTTAACCAATAGATAAGGAGGTAGTTGGGTGATTATCAGATAAGAGCAAGAAGGCACATTGAGCTGCCTCACATTCCAGTTGATTATATGCCTGGCAGTTTTTGTAGTCAATTTTGCCTGCTTCTAGAGTAAAGTATGAAGGGCTAGCCAACAGAGGCTTATCACCCTGAAAACTGATCTGTGGATAATTATGCATACTATTTGGTTCAGTTGTGGGGGGGCCTATTACCAAAACAAGAAAACAGGCCTGAGAAAAAGGAAGTTTATGTTTAGCATTCAAATAGTCTACAACTTCAAATTCTGCAATGGAATTATGAAACCTTTCTAAAAGGAGACAGAAATAAAAGAATATATTCAACTAAATGATTTGTTCTTATGCTTTTAATGTTAAATTTTATTTTTTCTTACTATACAATTCAGCAATTGAATGATTCACAGTATTTATATTATTTCATAAGCAAATTACTTATGTTATAAGGAATAGTGTTATGTGTTATATCGGCAGAATACTTGTATTATGGTTATAGTATTTGTAACGATCATGCACCAATAAGCTTTCCAAGTCAGAAATTATTTTAATTACTTACCAGTATATTCCTTATTACTGGATCACCTTTGCAGATCTTTATTCTTTAGCAGTATTTTTAACTTTATTTACTCATTTTGACTACCTCTTCAAATATTGCAGAGCTGTTGAATCATTAAATTTCAGGTATGTAAGCGTGAGCACTAGCGCATGCATTGAGTGTGAGTCAAACTCCACTATATGTCTGCATATACGTAAGCATCACACACCCCCTCAGTACTGTTGGTACAAACTATAAAAATCCAACAGTCCAGGGACATCAGATAAATAGCAAATTTTATGAAGGAGATAATAGGAGAATACCATTTAGAAGATGATGTTCTTCATATTCTCCTAACTTGGCAGATATCTCTACCACTTTCCTGGACTGCTTTTAAGGTATCATGAATTTTGGTTCAAGGGAAATGAGGGACAAAAAAATTAGGAAATGTTGCATAGTTTCATAAAATCTTTCACATAAAAATTGAAGCATGTAATATTTGAAATTGTGGTAGATCAGGAGAGAAAGAAGTATAGCTCAGTGGCATCTGGTGTAAATCACCCTAATTCATGAAAATCACTTTGCTTCGGGAAAATATGTTTTAAAGATACCCAGGAGCCAAATTAATTGTATACTCACATACAACACACAAACCACACACAAGTAGAGAAAAATTATATAGTCATCCAATGGACATACTCATTTTTGATCACCTGAGTGCTTTCTTTTATATTCATTTCTATGAGGCTAACTAAAACAAAAATTATACTCAAATAACTCTAAGGTCTGTTCATACCAATTGCAGGCAAGTCATTCTCTATGGATAATGAAGGCCCAGATAAGGAAAAAACTTCACTCAAACAGACTGATACAAATTTTCATTTCAAGATAAGCAGGCATCCTAGAACAAATGGTTCTCAAAATGGGGTCCCCAAAACCCTTTCAGAGGATCACAAAAATAAAAATTACTTTCATAAAAATACCAAGATTTTATATGCCTTTTTCAGTGTACTGTCATTTACACAATGGTGCAAAAACAGTGGTGGGTAAAGCTGCTGGGGCTTTATTATGAACCCAGTCAGCGGCACCATACTGTGCTGGTGATCAACATATTCCTCCCTATCACACATTCACAGTAAAATAAATGCTATTCTCAGTAATTTTTTTAAATTTTGCAATATTTTTTTAAGTAGGTTCCACACCCAACGTGGGGCTTGAACTCAAGACCCTGAGAATCAAGAGTCACATGCTCTACAGACTGAACCAATCAGGCACCCGAGCAATATTTTTAATTTTGAAAAGTTATTTTTCATAAAGATATGTGGTAATGTGAGTTATTATTTTAAAATGCAATATCAAATAATTTTTAATATTGTCTCTAATTTCTAATGTGCAAAATACTGATAGATACAGCCCATATTTTTTATAGCTCATATTTATAAGCAAAAATTTTAGAGAGTCTTCAGCAATTTTTAAGTCTAAAAGAGTCCTGAGACCAAAAGTTTAAGAACCACTGCCAAAGGATTACCTAACTTTTATACGAGATGGCAAACAAAACAAAACAGAACATGGAATAGAGATTTTGAAATTCAATGATGTGCTTGGCAGATGGCAGATGAGGTAACAGGAAAAGAAATAAAAATTAAAAGCATGGTAGGAACCCTAAATTTTGGTGTTCAGGTATTTTGAGCAAAATTACATTAAGCACCTGAACATTTTATTTTGCTTATTTGGGTAGAAACTCTATTTAAGCCTAGGGGAATATTCCATTATTGGGCCTGTTTGCCTATTTCAGTTACAGCTTGGTATGTTATCAGTAGTTTTTTTTTTTTTTTTGACAGGTGGGGTTAAGTAGGGATCCTCCTCTTTGTGTGGAATAAGTTGGTATTAATTCTTATTGCTAGAAGTAAATTATTAAGTTTAATCATTTTCTTATTGCCCAAAGAAAGCTTGTGAACGAACTTCAAAGGACAGTAGGTGATACTCATGTTATTATGAATGGTATCAAGAATATGATTTTTAAATAAGAATATTAACTGGAAGATATTCTTAGAACCAGAAATAGTTCACACTCCCTAAAATTGAAAAAGTGAAACGGTGCAAGACTGAGAATTTTTGCATCCTTCAATGAATACCAGCAACTCCAGGGGAATGTTTATCAGAACTCAACAAACACAATTCACAAAATGCAACCCAGGCTCATACACAGCAAACACTTATGTGTGAAAGACAGTCTTTAGACAGCACAATGTCATAAATGTCTGAAGACTTTTAAAGATTGCTCCTGACACACATCACAGACAAATACTGACCAAAATACAGAATTACAAAATACCAAGATGACACAGGCCCTACATGATCTATGGGGAGGAAGAGGAAGAAAGGCACTGAGGGGGTGCAATACAGATGCATATACAAAGAGATATAAGGCAATCAACGCATGCGCTGGTGTGAACACTTACCTACCTACATTTGAATTTCAATGGTTCCAAGTTCTTCAGGTCACACTCATGGAAACTCCAAAGAATGGAGATCTGGAGAGAAGATCTTAAGTTGAAGAACCTTTTTCCCCCTGAGTTTTAAGTTTAATGTTTAAAACATTGGTATAGATAGATTATAGGTCCAGAAAAGAATCCCAGAAACTCAACTGAAGAAGTTATGTTGATCAATTACTATAAAGAATAAGTTTCTTAAGAAGACTGCAATAAATGTTTACCTTATTCATAAGAAAAGGCCCTTAGAGACAATAAGATTATTAACCTTATCAGTAAATAGGACTTACTGATGAAACTATGAGTAAATAAAAAATACACAATTCAAAATATATAGTCTCTACATTAATATGTGTATATGGTATGTATACTATTCATAGTATAGACAGTATAATACTCCTATTTACAGGCTTGAATAAAAAAAAATCTACAATTAAGTGAATCATATACAGTTGAAACAACAAACACAAGCAAATATCAATCTTGATGAAGAATTATAATACAAATTGAATAAAAACTATTTGGGCATAATAGAGACTAAAGAATATTGCCCTGGACAAATGGCATATATATACTTCCAAAAATTTAAAATGATGTAAAACAGTAAACAGAAATGTAAACAAGTTTTAGTGAATTAAATAGTGAAAAGTAAATGGACTTTACTGCTACTAAGAGGGTGATTTGTGGTTAAAAACTCTATGCATACACATGTGTAGGTACAGTTTCCAAATACTTATTACTTAATATTTTTGTTGATTGGTCAGGAAAGTGGAGAACTTTTATTCTAAACCTACTATTGAGAATATAAAAGTAAAAATATTTACATGTGTTTAAAATTAACTTCAAATCAATTATTTTAAAAGGCCTCTTTAAACAAACCATACCTTACATGTTCTCTACCTAGATTATCCCTATAATTTAAGCCCCAGGTGATACATTTCAATGACAGACAATAATTTCAATGAACAAAAAAAAGAGAGAGAATCAAGATTCATTACCACTGAGAATACTGGAGGTTTAAGACAATATATTTACACAATTCTTGCTTTCTAACAGTTAAATAAAAAATAGAAAAGAATTCAAACATTTTTTTTTCTAGTTCTGAAAATAAAAGTCTCTACAACAGCAAAATCTCCCTTTTGTAAAAGTTCTAGATATAATGACAAAATTACAAGTATAATGTAAAACAACAGAAGAACAAAACCCCAAAGCAAAATCACAAGAGAAAGGAAAAATGTTTTATTATTCTTAAGAGACCTACCCATATACTCTTCTCAATTCAAAGACACCTAGAGTGATTATGTCTTAAGCTAGTAGGTATTTCTTTTCTCCTGGGCTCACTTCAGGTTAAATTACTACTACAGATCAACTCTTGTTATAATGAATACTGCTGCAAAGGAAATTTCTGCAGATATGTCTATTCTGATTAAAGGAAATTCTAGGCTTTCATGTCAGAAGTAACTGGTCCTTTAAAGATTAAAACTTTGTTTTCTTTTAAGAGGACTACTGCCAGCTGTTGCTTAAGCAGCTCTTAGTGGGAGAAATATATCTTGTCTCTGCTCTCAAATTGCATTGCTGAGAGAAAGTCCATATCCGTAATAGATATAAATTCAAGTCTAAATTTTTGTACAGCAAATTAAGCTGAATGCCAGGTTAATTTACATCACAACATGTATATCTTACAAACATATATGTTTAAAAACAAGAATTCTTTGTTTACAGGATTCACTGGCTTAAAATATTAAATTATTAAGCTTTTCCATTTTAAAATTACACAGAACTTTTTTGCAACACACATCTACATAACCAAAAAATTTCTGATTTCTTACAAATCTCCAATTTTTCCAACAGTATTTACTTAAAATATTTTTGTTTAATAAAACATAGGCAGTTTGGTCTTTATTTTATTTATTTATTTATTTATTTATTTATTTATTTTTCAGTTTGGTCTTTATTGAATTTTACTTGTAGTTACAAAATAGGATTACTAATTTTTATACAAATGATTTTACATATAATACTTCTCTGCCTTGAATTTCTCTCCAAATGGCTATTTTAAGTAGTCCACTTTAAAGATGGACTGATATGTGGCCAAGATCCATTATTCATCTCTGGCTTTAGCCTTAGCTCTTGGGAGACTAAACACCAAATACTTCCATGTCATTTCTGGCACCTACAATCCTGTACATAGTCAATAATCATGTGCCTGATACCATGACATTTCAACTGGTGTAGTAACATAAGTAACAAAAACAAGGCTTGACCTTTCAGTTTACTGTTACTATCTAAACATTCATCTTTAGGGACCCTTGGGTGGTTCAGCAGTTGAGCATCTGCCTTAGGCTCAGGGCGTGATCCCAGGTTCCTGGGATCAAGTCCCACGTTGGGCTCCCAGCATGGGGCCTGCTTCTCCCTCTGCCTGTGTCTCTGCCTCTCTCTCTCTCTGTGTCTCTCATGAATAAATAAATAAAATCTTATAAATAAATAAATAAATAAATAAATAAATATTCATCTTTAAATAGAGGAAAGCATTCCATGTATAGAGAAAATCTCCCTACGTGCTTCATATACTGAAATTCTGTCAGCTGAAATGTAAATGTATGTTTATATTGCAATATTTAAAATGTGGCAATAACTAATGATGGTGAAAACTATACAAATGTAAAAATTAAATCAAAGCAGAATACTAGAAATCAGATTATCTATTCTCTTTAGAATTTACAACATAAAATAAATGTTAGGAGCTGTTTTTAATGTTTAGTTACTTAGTTTTCAGTCAGACCATGAATTCTTCAAAAAGAAGTCCAAATTGGGAATTCTTTCTATCTTGTGAGGATGAGTTAAAACCAGAAAGCCAACTCTGTCACCTCGAATTTTTACTATGAGGAAAATCTTGTGAATAATACTAAATAACATCTATGATTAATCATCTTCAATCCAGACACAAAGTGAAGAAAGAAAAAATATATTAAGAGAATGAGGAATCCCAAACATATTTAGTTACTCAACTGCCCTCAGTTAAAATTTGTTATCTTTTTAGCATCACAATGCTAAATGCACCATTATAATTATAGGACAATCTAGGAAGCTGAAAACGCCAAGAAAGTATTATTTCTGTAAAATAATGCCAAACTTTAAATCACTAATGAAAACACTATAACAAGTATTTCTTTTTTTGTGATAAAAAATTCTTCAGATTTTTAGAATTAAAATATTCAGATTCTTGCATTCCAATATGGTCAAAGCTAAATATTAATGCCACTACTTGACCGTGTGGAATTAAATCAAATGTGCATTTTGTACACTTCTACTAAAAACCAAGTTCTTAGCTTATCCATTAAGTAACAGATTATAGTAATTGATTAGAAAATTATGATGAAAAGCTAAGCTAGTCTAATAGGTCAAATTTAATAGACCAATTAGCAGGAGAGACAGAACTACTAACTGCTTGATTGTTCAGTGAAACAATTGCTTAAAATGACATTTGTAGCAGAACTTTGAGTGCAATCTGGTTGAGTAATTTCAAATGCTCTGCTGGACACACAGTAAAAATTCAGAATTTTTTTCAGAGAGAAAACAGTAAATAAAGAATTACACAATGTATTTTTAAAACTCAACTGCATAATAGAAGCCTTTTAACAATTTAAACAATTTGTTTAACACACTAGACTACTTGAATTTGACAAACTGGGCTTCAAAAGATGCAAACTTAAAAGCACATCTCCCAGAGCTTTATAAACAGAAAAAAAAAAATGAACAGAAAATACACTGAAATGGTATACTGTAAAATTAATATAATTATGAGGAAAAAGACAATAAATTACAAAGATAAAATTTTATAGTTTTATTTTTTTACTTCAAAATTAGGCAATTTTTTTTTTTTAGTATTTAGGAATTATATATAACTATTAATTAGTTGTACCCATAGTAAATAAGTTGTGGAAATAGTTTCTCACTTATGCAAGGCAAATCATTTTCTAAACATCTAATATCTAGGAAGTATTCTTTCTTACCAAAATTATTTGTATTACTTACCAAGTAATACCAAGACATAAAAATAAACAAGTAACTCAGGCCAAAGTGCTTTTTAATCAGGATTATTCCTTATTAATTTCTATTCTTCCTATTTTAAGTATGAAGAAAAGTCAAGTAAGCCAAATTACTGGACTGAAGTCACTAGGATAAATAGTATGGTTAAAATTGTGAAATTGATGTTATTGATTGAAATGAAGGTAAGAGCTAAAATTAATTACATACTAAATAATCTTTAACTTAGAGCGAAAATACTTTACAGGCCTGTTTTAAACAACTGAATTTATGTACTGGGCTGAATACTTAAATTCAGTTGTTAGACTCCAATAACATACTCATACATTTCAGTTGCATTTCCTAAACCACACAGACGACCTCCCTTCAACCATATCATGAGTCTATGCAGCAAATAAATGTGAGAATTATCATAAAAGTATACCAGAAAGACATTAGGAGCCGCAAAAAAAAATAGAAATTAATCTTTCTATAACAGGGAGTTATTAAGATATTAGAGAAAAATCAGCTCTATTTGAAAAATCATATATATACACACTTAAATATATATCTTTATATATCTTTATGATATATATACACATATATCATATTCTCAAACTGATATCCTATATATCCAATATATGCCATATTCCTCAAACTGATATCATATATATACATATATCACATATATAACATAGGTTACGTGAAGAAGCCAGTCATAAATTATGTACATTACATTAATTATTTTAAAGGAAACTGACTTTTCCTTTCATGATACATGTTTATTTCTTCTACTTCTCTCTCTTATGGCATAGTTTATGTAAAAGAAACAACTAGTCCTAGCTTTAATGCTTGCCACTGATAATTTTCTTAAGAATTGTAACAGGCTTTTCCCTGTATTTTATGTTTCTAGCATATGCATATTAGGGAAAAAATTAAGTTCTCAATTACAGAGTTTTCCAAGAGATATTTATTATGGTCATCATGGTTATTACATATTACATGTAAGATAATAAAAATAGTGACTACCTAAACAAGGTGTTAAATAACTCTGGTGCTTTGCTTTAGATTACTGGTTTGTTTCCATTCAAGGTGCAGTCAACTTTTAAGTATACATGTGCAGATTTTTTAAGTCTGTGGATCACCTACAGAAAATTTTTGGCACTATTATCAGGATGTTTTCATCACCACTTTCTGCTACTACCATGAACATGAATAGGGAATATCAATTAATATAGTGGGCAAGAGTTTATAATGTTTCTAAAGTAATTAAATACATTCCAAAAGCCCACTTTTCTTCTAAGTATAATTTTGTTAATAAAAAAATTTTAGACAATAGTAAATACAGAAGTCAAGAAATATTTTCCAAACTTCTGCTACAGGCTAAAATGGTGTTATGTTTGAAAATAGATCTGAATGAAGTTTTTAGTCTTCACTGGAATGTTTTGACATTGGGTAACCAAAGCTAGAAAAAAAGATACCCAAGAAACTAATGAGATAAAAGTATCTATAATAATAGGTCTCAGTTTCTTATTGATAGGATAATAGCTAGATGAAGACAATATAGGAAGTTCAGCGTATTTCCTCACCCTGAATATCCAATTGTCAACAAGCTTTGCTCTAACCACAACCATCACTCAGGTGATTTTGGAGAGCCACAGAATTGGAGTGCTTTTCTGCCATATAAAAAACAGGTATAATTTTTCCGAAAAGAATAAATTTTAAATGATTTTTACTGAAAAAAAAAAGTTTTGCCTTATTCTCTTTGAACATGATTTTACTTGTATAATATTACAGATACAACTTTTCTAGCTAAGCAATTATAACTTTCTCTATTCAGATATTACATACTGCCAGTCTGGCCATAAAAAATTTTAATTGTCTCACCAACAAGAAAACAAAAGAATATATCCAGCTAGCTCATAGTTTAAAACTGTACAGTCCTGAGCTGGTTCAAAATTTTAAAATTCAAGAACGTTGAGTATCAAAAGGTTCAAAAATGCCTTTACCACATACGTATTTTCACAATATATAATCTGGTTAGGAAATTTTTTTTATTCCCTATTTAATGGATTTAAAAAATGGATATGCTCACAGTTAGTTGTCTCCCAGATGGACAGGAATCAAGATATCTTAAGTCTCAGTTTGGTGTCAATTTACTTTTAGGACTAATAAACAGTCTGAAAATATTATCAAAGAAACTATGTTGATGGATCTTTGTGACCATTTTCAGCACTTCCTTATCTTTATATTTTAAAAAAATTATCTGTAAAGCTAAAGTAATAATTCCCAATGAATAAGGCTTAAGTTACTGGGGCTAAGAACACAGTTAATTTTTCTGGTAGAGTAATAATTTATCACTCAACTATTCTACTCAGTTAGTACTAGTGGCTTATGTAGTGAAACTCAATAGTAAAAACATGTAAAAAAGGAACTTCATTTTCCAGTGCTAATAAAAACTGCTTCCTGAATTTCACAAAGCTCTATTTTTTTTTTTCCTCAGTGACTCATTTAGGGGTACACAACCAATATCAAATGATCTGAAGTTAGCAAAAATAAATAGTATTTAAGTAGACAAGTCTTTAAACACACATTTTAAAGAAAAGAGTAAGTAATCAACAGAATAACAAATATGCAATAATTAAACAAAATGAAAAAGAATATAATTTAAGTTAAAGAGTATTATGGAGAAAAAGAATCACTTCACAAACTATGATCCCCATGACAAACAAATGTAAATGCAAGCAGACAAAAGAAGACAGTTAATATGTTTGGCATCTGTTTGTTTAAAATACTAAAGATAACTTTACTTCTATTTTATCTAATAAGTTTTGAAACCTTCATCAAATCGCAGGTTTTGGAATAATGGAACAAAAACACTTCTGTTCCAATAATGTTCTGAGAAAAGTTCATCAAGGTTTCTGAATTATCTAAGTTATTTTGGGGGAATACTTGCACTCCAGGGAAAGAAGTCTTCTCTTCAAGAAAGAAATATATTATGCAATTCAATTGCAGACTGCATTTTGTTAATAATTTCCTTCTCAATACACGTCTACACATTGTGATATCCTACTATAGGGACTCAAAGGAAACTGCAGTCTCCTTTGGATTAGAATTAGTGATATTTTTAAAGACCATTTGGTCATTTGATATGCTTTTGTTCAGATTTTTGAACAATGGTTTCCTCAAAATACAATGAATTTAAATCCATAACAAGACTAATTCTTTTGTACCCAAAGCTGCCATAATAACTTCATGGCTAGTTTCTTTCATTTATCTTTCTAAACCATTCTCCCACTTAGCACCCGTCCCACTTTCTCAGGTGTTCCAAATGAACACCCAATGAAGATGGGGTGTCCAAGATGTCCCAAATGAAGCTGATGCAGCATGAACATGAACAACTTGCCAATGATTTCTTAATGCAATTCAGATATGTATTATGGTTAAATTTCAATTATTTAGGAACTAGCTATTCATTTTGTAGATTATGCAGACTGTTTCATTTCTGTTTCTCCTGTTCATTTTCTCTTCAAAAATGGTTCCACCACAAGGCAAAAAAAAAAAAAAAAAAAAAAAAAGTGGTAGTTGACCCTAGAAAGACTACCATTTGTTACTAGCTCGAGTTTAATAGGCTGACCATTTGACAAATAAAAAAATATTTATTATTATTTTTAGAAATGCTAATTCAGAGGTTTAATACTCATATCCTCTACACAGGATATGACCTGAAGACACATTCTAAGTTTAGCTTAGCCTGTACGGTGCCAAAAGAAAGCACATGTAATCCAACATTTAAAAATCCGATATCATATGAAAAACTAGATTTGCCCCTTCCCCCCACACCATCTCCAAATGAAAAGATATGGCAGTATTTGGCCAAACTGTCAAATAGAAACTATAAACTAGAGGAGAGTAGTGGCTCTCCCCATTCAATGGGACAAAGGCTACAGTCCTCACCATTTGTGGTTGTCACTAACACCAAGGCCAAATGTCAGTACCCACTATCATTAATGTTTATCTTCTTTATTTTTAATTTTTCAGAATATTTTTTTTGGATTTATGACTACCAAAAGCAAAAAATGAAAGATACGCCTAAAGGTCTATGTGTTTCTAGAACACAAGAAAGAATATTATTACATGTTCAATATGCAAATAAAGTGTCTCTGTCAAAGACTACAGCTTAAGATGCCATTATAAAACAAACCACAGAATGACCTTATGTGAGTTACAGTCTAGAAACCTATCAGAATTTTTGAGTGTTTGATTCATGCCATAACTCATATAAGATGATACATTTTTTGTGCCATTTAAAAGTATAGTGAAACTTCACATCACTGTTTTTATGTTCATTTAATTAACAACCATATAGGTTATCTGAAAATTTTAACATGTCATTTGTTGCTACGTTCTAAGAAGGTTTTACAGAGAAAAGAAACTTCTGATGGCAAGTATTTATTAAATTTCTAAAATCAGAAACTGCAATTACTCTGAATTTTATTTTTCTAATGCCAGATTTTATTAAAAGATTTTTTCTATTCTGATAAGTAAATCTAATATATAGATAAAATGATTTTACTTATATAGTGTTTATGTTTTAAAGCTACACCTATAGCTTTAATATAGGTATTAATATAAAGTAATAAGCATGAAGATATTTTAATACTTTTTATTTCTAAAATGTTCATAGTGAGAAATATTAAACCATATCATTATGTTGTTTTTGTTTTTGGTATTAATTAACATGAGTAACCCTTCAAAAACTTGTCCCATTTAATAAATTAGAACATTTTATATTTTTGAAACACTGTATTTAATGTTGGCTAATTATTAATTTTATATGCCACTTATGAAATATTTATAATTTTTCTAAATATTTTTGGTCTGTACTATAATAATGATGATTTTTAATTTTCCCCCAGAGATAAAGCAAGTTTTCAATTTTGTTTACCATTCTCATTGCTATAGTTCATCAGCATGCCACAAAAGACAGTCAAGAGCTTCTCATTGGCGGGATCTGTTATACTGCACAGTGACCTTAAATGGTCAACTACAATCTGTGCACCACCTGCTTGGTCAACTGCACTTCTGCCCTCATCTGTAAAACAAAGAGTTAAATTAAAAATAAAAGAAAAAAGAAATGTACCACCTTACAATTTCAAATATAAAACAACAATGTTATTCCTTAAGTAGAAAATAAACCTAGGCAGGGCATTAAATATGTCTTTTTGGAAAAACAAAACAAAACAAGTAATCATGGAAATGGCTGTGGGATGGGGAAAAGAGACAATCACTTTTTCAGAGAAAAAAGATTATTCTCACTGGCATCTATAGTAGCTTAAAGAACTTCTCTGTGTTCCTAGGAATGTATGACTATCACATGTGAAAATTTTCACCTCCTCTTTCATAAATGACAATTCTGCATAAGAGAAAAAAACAAGAACTAATATTTTATAGAAATTTTCTCAGCTTGGAAACAACTAAATATGTCAATCAGTGTTTTTTAAAGTTAGTTATTATGAAAAAAAAATCTGACTCACAGAGTCATTCTAGATCACAATAAGGGTCTTTTTAATGGCATTTCTATAGTCCATAAGCATGTTCCTTTTCTCAATTCTTGCTATTTTGTTTTTCATTTTTCCTTATTCCTTCCATTCTAGAACACACCAACGTTACAAAGAGTGATCAAAATTATGGTCCGACATACCTTCTGTTATGTACATTAATACATTACATAGAACAGATGTCAATTAACTCTTGGAATATGTAAAGAGCTTTAGACTACTTTCTAACCCCTGAATATAGGAATGAAAAGAGATGAAAGAAGGAGTATCTGTCTTTCTAAATTTGACTTTCCTCATATAAAAGAAATATGAGAGCCATAAGTATGAGCCACATACGTGATTTAAATTTACTAGTAGCCACATGAAAAACATAAAAATAAGTAAAAATTAATTTTAATAATCTATTTTATTAAATCCAATAAAACATCATCCCAACAGGCAGTCGATATACAACTTATTAATGAAATATTTTAAATTGTCTTTTCTTTTGTGATAAATATTTGAAATCTCAGTGTACTTTACACTTACAGTTACATGTTAATCCAGAATAGCCATATTTCACAATTGTTTAATAACCAAATCTGGCTAGTGGCCACTATACTAGACAGTGCAACTACAGAAACATAGTATAAAGAATCAGTAAAAGAAATGGCTCACAAGGAAATTACAGCTATGAAGTTAGTAAATGAAAGATTTTCATTTTTCTAATAAGAGATCTGAAACTAAGGTCATAGCTTTATAATTGTTGCTGAATCATATTAGACAATGAAACAATATATATTAGTTCTTATTGTATGTACACACACACACACACACACACACACCCCTTATATAGCAGGTCCTCACAAATACTTGTTTGATAACTTTGAAAATAGATCTCTAAGATGAAAAAAATATTAACCCTCACTATAGGAATATTTATGCAGTTCTTTCCTTCACAACACCTGCCCCCACCCTTTTCTGTCAAGTCATCCAGGTAAATAAGGTTAAAGATAACTTTATTAATATATTTTAAAGAATCTAAAGATGCAAAGCAATAAATGACAATGCTGTATTCTATTACTCTACCAAAACCAGTGAAAGAGTATATATTTAAGGGCATCTTACAAATCATTTACAATACATATTTGATTATCTATCATTGTACAAGTCCATATAAATTGTTCTCCCACAACATAGGTAGCTCTATAGCTTTATGTTACAATATTAAAATGTGTATTATTATGGTTCACTTAAAAACAATTTATAAAAGGTCCCTTATCCTAAAATTTCATATCCCTGAAATGTAGGCTGACTCTTAAATCTTCTCATAATAAATAACTCCTGACTTGTGAAGCATTGTCACTTCTACAAATATAATTTATATCTTAATTTTCCATAATTATGAGGTATCCAGCCACCAGTGAAAGTGCAGCCCATCAATTCTTTAGGCCCTGCTACATTCTTTAATGATGACTTGTCATATGAAGGAAGCTTCCAGCACAATTATGGTATTTCTTCACAGTAGGTAAGAGCAGAGCTATAAATCTAGAAATAGTATACTTCCATTACTCTTCAGTAGCCAAAAGCAGGAAGCAATAAAACTTGTATGTCATGGTTATTATGTATCACAAATGAGAAAAAAATGTTACCAAAAAGGTTACCAAGCTGTTATTCTAATATCAGGTACAAGTTATATAGTATGGCTGAGGAAGGAACCTAAAACTAAACCACTAAATACAATCATTGTGAGGTGTTATAGTACATATATATTCTAATTTCACTATAAATATATATTCAATATACATATTGAATATATACTGAATAAAACTAAACCACTAAATACAATCATTAAAATATATATATTCTCATTTCAGATTTATTTGTGTGTTTCCCCATAGGCTCTTTCTCTGTTGTGGGCAACAAATGCCCAGTACATAGTAGACACCCAGGATGGTTATAGAATAGTTTATAGCCTTGTTTGTTTTTGAACTGTATTTGAATGGAATCATGTTATATTTATTCCTTTGTGCCTATCTTCTTATACTGAACGTTGTTTGTGAAATTCATTCTATTATATGCTTCCTGTTGTATAATACTCATCAAATGAATACATCACAATTATTTGCCTATTCTTTTGATGAGTGTTACCTGGGCTGTTCCTAGGTTTGGGCTATTCTTTATAAAGAATAGATGATACTGTTGGTTCACTGATTTATGTACCTTTTACTTTCTCCGTAATGACAAACAGGTTCCTAATGCGAGTGTATATTCCCTCCAGGAGCATATGCATTCCAACTGTATCACCCCTCCATTTCTACTTGGGTATTATATGATTTTTTTAAAGATTTTATTTATTTATTCATGAGAGACACAGAGAGAGAGAGGCAGAGATACAAGCAGAGGGAGAAGCAGGCTTCCCAAAAAGAGCCCGATGTGGGACTTGATCCTGGATCCCAGGATCATGCCCTGAGCCGAAGGCAGACACTCAACCGCTGAACCACCCAGGTGTCTGGGGTATTATATGATTTTTAAAGTTTAGGCAATCTGATAGGTAAGGCTGAACCTATTCCAGAATATAAAAAAGCTGATCTTTGTTGACCATCCACCTTTTTGTACATTTAATAAGGCAATAAATTTAGTATCATGTATACAGCATGTACATGAAAAAAAAAAACAAACAAACAACAAAACCCATAACAGTTCAAGGAGGAAAGGAGAGAAAGAAGCAGATAAATGCTGAAATCCATAACTGTTAGAATTTGAAACAAAAAAATGGAAAGACTGATAAGTAGTTAGTAGAAAGTGCCATTTAAGCCTATGTAATAATAATATGACTAGATAGGTACAATTCTGGAACTTTCTTATATTCATGCTTTATGGAAAAGCCTTATAATAACATCAGCAAATATGTTGTCTTTAGATTTCTATCATCACCAGATTTCCAAAAGAGTAGAAGGATCAAATCTTTGAAAAGACTAAGGAGAAAAATTGAGGAGGCAGCATGGTGCTGGATGTAAAAGAAGCCTATAATCTGCAATAGCAAATGTTATCTAAAATTGTTTTAAAGATTCTATTTATTTATTCATGAGAGACACACAGAGAGAGAGGCAGAAATATAGGCAGAGGGAGAAGGAGGCTCCTAGCTGGGAGCCTGATGTAGGACTTGATCCCAGGACCCTGGGATTCTGACCTGAGCCAAAGGCAGACACTCAACCACTGAGCCACCCAGGTGCCCTAAAATTATTATTATTTTTTCATAATTTAAAAGTCTATGATTTTCATGCTGCTTCCACTTTTGTAATTTAAATATTACCTTTTTCATATTTCTTCTCAGAAATTCTCTGTATGAAATACAAATTTAAAAATCTATTTTAAAAATTATCCTACATACCTTATTGATATTAGTTTCCTCCCATCCTCTAATTATTTGTATAACAACAGATCTTGGTCCCTTATGCAACCATCTGCTCAAACTTACTTCCTACCAGAAGAAATAATCCTTTTTGATATCAGGAATGGTTACTGTGGTGATGACTATGATGCACACCTCAGAAAATGATGACATGAGAGAAACAGTAAGAGCTGATCAACAAATCAACTCATATCTAAATTTTGTTACAAATCAATATTGAGAAACACAAGAAAAGTATGTATGTATGGAGATACTGTTAAATCATTTTTTATGTTTTCAAAGAAATTGTAGCGTAAAGAGTTCATCTTTAACATTCTGAAGGGTCATGGATTTGTGCACCACCTCCCTCTCTGTTTTCTATAAAAGTGTTCTGCATATAATGATCTGCAAGTGTTAATTAACAATGCTGGCTGATCATAGGCTGCACACACACTACAGTAAGTGCTAGAGTGTTTGGTATAATTAAAAGTGGGAACAGAACATAAAGCTATAAAGGCTTCTTAAGGTTACTGACAGCAAAAATGAAAACTAAGGCATGGAGCAGATAAAAACAAATGACTTATATTGTAAATGTACTTTAGAGATAATATTATGGTAAATGAATTAAGAAGATAAATTATAGACCTTATTTCTTTTTCCCTTTTTTCAACTCAGGCTTTGCTTAAAGACATCATGATGATTAAATATCAGCATTCTGGATTAAAACTTGGGAAATCTGAATTCTAAATCAACCTTTCCTCATTAAAAACACAAAAAAAGATATAATGAAATACTTTTGCCCTTTATTTCATTAAGACAACAGCACTGTCTAGTATTGACTGAGAATCTAGTTTTGGAGATTTCTGAAAAGTTCTTTGGTATCTTTGGTTAAAAAAAAAATCTTTTTAGAGTACCAAATATTAAGACTAACCTATATACCACAACAGCTGTTCAAAAGCCACACTAAACAGAGAGCAGTTGATAGATAAAATCTATGCCACATAAAATTGGTTTAAAGCTTGAAGAGGCACAGTAAAATAACACAAGTTTCACACTTGTATCAAAATTTATAGTCACTAATCCATTCATTAAGATCCATTTTGAGGGTGAAACATTTCTAAAACTCCTAGAGAATGTGCTTTTAATAACAATATTTAGAAACATCACAAAAAATGAACAAATTACACAATATTTTCTTAAACTTTGACAATTATAAGCCTCATAAGCATTGGACAAAGTCTCAAACTGTGAACATCTTTTCACATTTCCCTGTCACATCACCCTTGAGGACCCATCCAGTCACAACTTTCTAAAGCCCCTCTCTTTCTCAACATGTGCATTCTTAACAGAAACCATACTTCCTGCTCCACAGAGAAAACAGAAAACAACAAACACAATCTTCCTCAGTTTTTCACCCTCTCTGCTATTAGATCTAAGAGCATATGTGTCGTTTTCCAAACACTTTTAGTATCCCCTGTTGTAATTTAAGCTCCTTATAGCTAAGTAAGGGTAAGAAAATAGGGATTTATTTTCAATATAAGGTAAAACTTTTACTCTTCAAGTAAAGAAAGCTGTAGACATGCCATAGCTAAGGTCACAGAGGAGCTGAATGCAAAGAACATTTAATAATGATATCCTAGGACTAGTCCTGGTTATTGAGAGTGGGAATCTGGTTTCTTTTTTACCTAAAATTTGAAATGTTAACTTAAGAATTTCAATAAGGTAAAGTCAAAGTTTTTAATATTAGAAAAACTGTAACATCACTGAAGTAATGACTTATAAAGTAACTATAATAAGGTTTCCATGATGTAAGTATTGTTAAGTTTGACCATAAGAAAGGCTCTTAACCTCTGTTGATATGTTTCCTGCTCTGAAAAAGGTGGAAGCAGGAATAGAAGACTGCTGAGCCACTTTTTAGCTCTGACACTCTATTTTTTTTTTAAGATTTTATTTATTTATTCATGAGACAGAGAGAGAGAGGCAAAGACACAGGCAGAGGGAGAAGCAGGCTCCTCACCGGGAAGCCCAATGTAGGACTCAAGTTCCAGACCCCAGGATCACGCCTTGAGCCAAAGGCAGACACTCAACTGCTGAGCCACCCAGGCATCTCTGGGTCTGACACTCTTATTCATTTCTACTTCAACTTCTATTTCTTATCTGTTGTGCACACAGGAAGTACTAGTATATGCCGTGTTTGGTTTTGTTCTTTAAAACATTAAAAAAAAAAACCCTCAAATCTTCCTATTTTAACTTCCCAATCATTAATCATAATTCACGCACTTATTTTTATTTTCCCCAAGTAACTATCTAGAAACTATAAAGACTTATGGTACAGACCCCTGGATGGCTCAGAGGTTGAGCGTCTGTCTTTGGCTCAGGGCGTGATCCCAGAGTTCCAGGATTGAATCCCATTCGGGCTCCCTGCAAGGAACCTGCTTCTCCCTCTGCCTATGTCTCTGGCCTTCTCTCTGTCTCTCATGAATAAATAAATAAAATATTTTTTTTTAAAAAGACTTATGGCAAATAAATCAAACATTTTTTTTTACAATTTAAGCTGGAAAGCTGAGACCTGCTTTTTCCCTGCTGAGTTCTGAAAAAATATACTGCTTAGAAATAATAATAACTTTTTAAGTGCTCTTTCTTAGTGAACACAAGGTGATTCAGAGTAGGTGCTTACAGTCAAAACAATTATAATTTAAGTCCTTACTAGTGTTAGTTTGCAAAAAGCAATAGCATTACAAAGGTGCCACAAAAAAAATTTATTTTAATGAAGTTCCACGTTTCTTTTGTTCAGAATCCACTGCTATGCCACTTCTTAAATTCTAAGAACAAATATTTCATTATAATAGAATCTGAACACATGTAAATTATTCTGAGCAAGGATTTTAAAATAATAGGCAACATTAATTAAACTCTTAAATATAGAGACATAAATACTACTCTGAGTCTTTTTAGTCAAAACCAAACTATAACTAGAGACTAGATTTTAAACTTCAAAAAGTCCACTAGTTTTCAGTGAATGTCAGCCACATGTGTTATGAAATTCAGGTGTCTTAGAAAGCAAAATGAACAATATTATTAAAGTCCCCAAACTATCCTATTACTAAGTAAGGAAATGATTGAATTGCCTAATTTTGCCAGAATTCTATATAAACAATGCTCCAAATAAGCAGCAAATGGGACAGTTCATTAATATTTTAAATGATTAAAAAAATATTTTAAATGATTTACATTTAACATTTAACATTTTACATTTAAATTAAATATAATTTTTAAAAGGTTGTTGCTTTTTTTCAAGTTTACTTGAATTGAAAAGAAATCAGGGCAGCCCCAGTGGCGCAGTGGTTTAGCGCCGCCTGCAGCCCAGGGCGTGATCCTGGAGATCCCGGGATCGAGTCCCACATCGGGCTCCCTGCATGGAGCCTGCTTCTCCCTCTGCCTGTGTCTTTGCCTCTCTCTGTAGCTGTGTCTCTATGAATAAATAAATAAAATCTTTAAAAAAAAAAAAAAAGAAGAAAAGAAATCAAATATAAAAATTCCTAGAAAGTTAAAATAAGTTGACTACACAGAGTTACTCCTAAGTGTATTCTTAGCTTGCCTTTCAAATTTAGTAGTTTAGTATCTTTATCTGTTTGAGATAATGTTACTGATTTAGGAGTGTGCTTTTGAGACACAGACGTTATTCTTGCTTATTATGGGTTAAACTGTGTTCCCCCAAAATATATGTTCAAGTCCTAACCCATAGTACATCAGAATGTGACCTGTTTGGAAACAGGGTCACTGCAAATATGAATAGAAAAGATAAGAATAGGGTGGGTCCTTAATGCAATATAGCTAATATCCTTTTAAGAGGAAAGAGATGCAGAGAGAATGCCATGTGAAAAAATAAAAACATAAAGGCAAAAAGACAGCATGTAAAGACAGAAAAAGAGATTGGAGATTACTGTCACAAGCCAAATAACCCCTGAGGACCTCAGAAGCTAGGAAAGGCAAAAAAAGGCCTCTCTGCATACAAATTTCAGAGGGAGTATAGCCCTGCTGACACCCTGACTTTGGACTTATAACCTCCACAACTAAAAAAGCAATAAATTTCTATTGTTTTAAGCCATTAAAACAATAATGATCCTGGAGTTCCAGGATCGAATGGGCAGTTTTGGCATTTTATTATAACATTCCTAGGAAACTCATACTTCTCCACATAAACAATGTGGAATATTCAAGCTTCATACTAAGAAAAAAAAAGTATTTGACATTTAAAATGAGCCTTAACTACATATTCAAATTTTATAAATTTCATAGAAATTATGGTTTTCAGATCACTAACAATAATATATCTCAAGTATAATTAGTATAGGATTTAATTAGTTAATCAACGGTATACATGTGCAAACTGTGACACAGGCACAATCAAAGGAAAATTAGCATTTCTTCATTACTTAATCTATTGTCCTTGAATTTTTTTCCCACTTACCATCAAAATGCTTAGAAATGGGTTTTTACTCTGTGGACTAACAATAACAGTGATGGAGGCTTTTTATGGTGCTTGTGAACATAGTCTACTGTTGGAAGAGGAATAGGAATATGGAGGGAACCCCTTTGTGGTATGTGCATACCACATACGGTATATGTATACCACCTATAGGCATGCATAGATGGTTAAAGGCTGAAGAGAAAGCAAGAACACTAAGCATCCCTACTCTAAGCATGTGGGAAGAGGAGCCCATTGCTAAGAGTTTGAAGACTACTGCACTGAAGTAAATTTAGCAATTGTAAAATGTGAACCCCGCTCAACTTCTGACTAGACTGGCTGGATCTCTACCCTATACTAATTGCCTGAAACAAAAGGAAGTGTGCTTATTCTTTAGGATTAAATACTGTTAATTTCAGTATCTACTATTTCTCTATATACAATGCCCAACACTCAATAAAAAAAATTAAGAGATGTATAAAAAAGAGGGGGGGGGAGGCAAGATGGCAGACAAGTAGGGGTCCTTGTTTCATCTGGTTCCTCAAATTTAGCTAGGTAACTTTCAAACTATCCTGAACACTTATTAATTTAACCCAAGATGTAAAGAAGGAACAGCTGGAACTCTACAAATAGAAAAGTGATTGCTTCTTACAAGGTAGGAGTGGGAAGAAGAGAAACAGAGGGGATATACTAGAAGATAAACAGGGGGCAGAGACAGGAGGGAGCCTTTGTAAGCAGGCTGCAGGAAAGTAGTACAGCCTTGGGACACATAATCAGGACCTTTAGAAATCTGCTCCTGAGAGAGTCTTCCCTGACTGACAAGTGCTCAGTAGTGAAATAGGACAGAATCACAGAAGGGGCAGTGAGATCTCAATATTCCTGGAGGCACAGAAAGAACAGGGGTGCCTGAAGCCAGCAAAGTTCCCAAGCATTAGAGCAGGAAACAGATTTAGCTCAGTGAGCCTGGGAGAAAGCTCAACTTGTGCCATAAACCATGGTCGGATCAGGGGACCATTGTCAGCTCTGGGTCCCTACAAAGGACTGGAATGCAGCAACCCTCTGCTAGCATCTGGGAAAGGTGGAGCAGGTACGCACTACATGAGATGAAGGTTCTCCTCCGCCCCAGCTAGGGCCCAGCAGTGGATAGAGGCAGGCTATCCTCTGATACCTCTGGGAGGGGCAGAGCCAGTGAGCCCACAAGTTGGTGAAAGCTCTCTAGCCCCCTGATGCCCTTCAATTTGTACAAATCAGTGCCCTAATGCCTGCCCCTAGGAGGATCTGAGCCAGTGGGCACAAAGAGTCTGCAGTTTGGTACATTCTGGGAGCTCTTGGCTCTGGGGCTGGAGGGTATGCCTGCTGCCATTTTTATTTATTTTTTATTTTCACACTCAAGAGAGGCTCAGTCTCCAGGGAACAAAGACATCATAGGGCAAATTGCTTACACTGAGCCCAGGTACCTGGCGGTGATGAGGTGGGGGCGGGGGAGTGGGCAACCCACCCAGGCACAGACACATCAGAATCAGCATAGAAGGTGCCTCCCCTAGAAGACCAGCTGGAAGAACAGGGGAACGACAAGTCTATTAACCAAACAAGACTGGAAAGCTCTAGGATTGAGGGAAAATAGTATATAGAGCTCAAGGTTTTTTTCTTATATCCGTTTATCTTTCAAGGTAACAATTTCCAGTATTTTTTCTATTTTCTTAACTACAATATTTTATGTACTCTTCATTTTTAAGTTTTTTTTCTTTTTTACTTTTATATTTTTACAATTACATGTCATAGATATATTCTTCATTTTTGGCTTCCTTTCAACGTATTCAATTTAATTTTTGTACATATATAAGTTTAGAGTTTTTTGTTTTGTTTTATAATTTTGGAATTTAGTACCTTCTAACATACAGATCAAAATACACTCAGAACCAAGTGGAGCACCATGTTGGTCCATTCCGTGAGATTATATTCTCTCTTCCTTCCCATTCCACCCACCTCTTTTTTCTTGTTTTTGTTGTTGCTGTTGTTTCATTATATAAGATTTGCTTGTTTGTATGAATTTGGAATTTAGTACCTTCTAACATACAGATCAAAATACACTCAGAACCAAGAGGATCACTGTCTTCATCCACTCTGTAAGACTATATTCTCTCTCTCCTACCATACCCCCCCAATTTTAAAATTGTTAATATTTTTTTAAAGTTTGTTTTTCCTCTTTCATTTTCTTTTCTTTTCTTTTTTTAAAATTTTCTGGTCACTGACCACTTCGGAATTATCTTGGTTGTATTTTGATTGGGTCGGGGTTGATATATTTTTGACTGCTCGCTTATACAGCCATTCTCCACTGGACAAAATGACTGGTAAAAGGAAGAATTCACCAGAAAAGAAAGAACCAGAAGTAATACACATCTAATGTCACACATCTAATGGATATGGCTTTAAGTAAGATGTCAGAGATAGAATTTAGGACTACAATTACAGAATGACTGGTGACTCTTGAAAAAAGCATAAGACACGCTAGAGATTCTCTTACTGCAGAAATGAGATATAATCAGGCCAAAATTAAAATATTTTACCTGAGATGCAGTCTAAACTGGATGCTCTAACAGCTAGGGTAAATGAGGCAGAAGAGAGAGTGAGTGTCGTCAAAGACAAGTTGATGGAAAGGAAGGAAGCTGAGGACAGAGAGAAGAACAACCAAGAACTCACAAGGAGAGACTCTGAGAATTAAGTGATAATTTGAGAAAGAATAATATTCATCTTATTAGGATTCCAGAGGCTATGGAGAGACAGAGGACCAGAAAGAATGTTTGAACAAAGCATAGCTGAGAACTTCCCTAATCTGGGGAAGGAAACAGGCATTCATATCCAAGAGATGGAGAGGATTCCCCCAAAACCAACAAAAATGGATCAACACTCTGTCATGTAATAGTGAAGCTTGCAAATTTCAGACATAAAGAGAAAATCCTAAAAGCAGCTTGAGACAAGAGATTCCTAACTTAAAATGAGGAGAAATATCAAATTAACAGCAGACCTATCCACAGAAACCTGGAAGGCTAGAAAGGACTGGCATGATATTTTCAGGGTATTAAATGAGAAAAACATGCACCCAAGAATATTTTATCCAGCAAGACTGTTATTCTGAATAGGAGAGATAAAGAGCTTCCAAGATAGGCAGAAATTGAAAGAATATGTGACCACCAAACTAGCTCTGCAAGAAATATTAGGGGGGAACCTGTAAACTAAGAAGGAGCCCAAAGATACAACCTGCAGAAACAGGGACTGTATATGTAATACTAGGACATTAAATTCATATCTTTGAATAGTTACTCTAAACATGAATGGGCTAAATGATCCAGTCAAAAGACACAGAGTATCAGAATGGATAAAAAAAGCAAGACTCATCTATATGCTGTCTACAAGAAACTCATTTACCATGCAAATGGACATCAAAAGAAAGCTGGGGTAGCAATCCTCAATATCAGATAAATTAGTTTAAACCAAACATTGTACTGAGAGATGAATAAGGACACTATATCATACTTAAAGGGTCTATCCAACAACAAGACCTAACAGTTATGAATATTTATGCTCCTAATGTGAGAGCAGCCAATGATATCAATCAATTAATAACCAAAGTAAAGAGACATATATAATACATTAATAGAAGATTTCAACACAGCACTCTCAGCAAAGGACAGATATAAACAGAAGATCACCAAAGAAACAAGGGCTCTGAATGACACATTGGACCAAATGGATTTCACAGATATATACAGAACATTCCATCCTAATGCAAGAGAATATACATTCTTCTCAAGTGCACATGGAACTTTCTCCAGAATAGACCACATATTGGGTCACAAATCAGGTCTCAACTGATATCAAAAGATTGAGATTATTTTCAGACCACAATGCTTTGGAAACTAGAACTCAATCACAAGAAGAAATTTTGAAAGTAACTCAAATACTTGGAGGATAAAGAGCGCTGTTTCTTTGAAAGAATTATTATGATAGTCAAACCCCTACTGAGACTTTAAAAAGAAAAAAGACTCAAATTGATAAAATCATGAATGAAAGAGGAGAGATCACAACCAATACCAAGGAAATACAAACAATTTTAAAAACATTATGAGCAAAAAAAGAAACAAAAAAACATTATAAGCAACTGGATGCCAACATATTAGGCAATCTGGAAGAAATGGATGCATTCCTGGAAACCTACAAATTACAAAAACTGAAAACAGGCCAATAACCAGAGAGGATACTGAAGCAGTCATCAAAACCTTCCCAAGAAAAAAAAAAGTCAGAGGGACAAATGGCTTGCCATGGGAAGTTTCACCAAACATTTAAAGAAGAAATAATACCTATTCTACTAAAGCTGTTTCAAAGGATAGAAATGGAAAGAAAACTTCCAAACTTGTTCTATGACACCAGCATTACCTTGATTCCAAAACCAAAGACTCCACTAAAAAGGAGAATTACTGACCGATATCCTTGATGACATGGATGCAAAAATTTTCACCAAGATACTAGTCAATAGGATCCAACAGGACATTAAGAGGATTATAAAACACAACTAAGTGGGATTTATTCCTGGGATGCAAGGGTGGTTCAACGTTTATAAAACAATCAATGTGATGGATCAGACTAATGAAAGAAAAGAACCATATGATCCTCTCAATAGATGCAGAGAAAGCATTTAACAAAATATAGCATCCATTCCTGATTAAAACTTTTCAAAGTGTAGGAATAAAAGGAACGTACCTCAATATCATAAAGCCATTTATGAAAAGCCCACAACAAATATCATTAATGGGGAAAACTGAGTGCTTTTTCCTAAGGTCAGGAACACAACAGGGATGCCACTCTCACCACTGTTGTTCAACATAATACTAGAAGTCCTAGCCTCAGCAATCAGACGTCAAAAAGGCATTCAAATTGGCAAGGGGAAGTCAAACTCTCACTCTTTGCAGATGACATGATACATAGAAAACCTAAAAGACTCTATCCCAAGATTGCTAGAACTCATACAGCAATTCGGCAATGTGGCAGGATACAAAATCAATGCACAGAAATCAGTTGCATTTCTATACACTAACAATGAGACTGAAGAAAGAGAAATGAAGGAATCAATCCCATTTACAATTGCACCCCAAACCATAAGATACCTAGGAATAAACCTAACTAAAGAGGTAAACGATCTGCACTCTAGAAACTATAGAACACTTAAAAAAGAATTTGAAGAAGACAAAAAGAGATGGAGAAACATTCCATGCTCATGGATTGGAAGAATAAATATTGTGAAAATGTCTATGCCACCCAGAGCAATCTACACATTCAATTCAATCCCTATCAAAATACCATGGACTTTCTTCACAGAGTTGGAACAAATAATTCTAAGATTTGTATGGAACCAGAGAAAACCCAAATAGCCAGAGGAATTTTGTAAAAGAAAACCAAAGCTGGGGGCATCACAATGCCTGAATTCAAGCTGTATTACAAAGCTATGATCATCAAAACAGTATAGTACGGGCACAAAAACAGACATACAGATTAACGGTACAGAATAGAAAACCCAGAAATGGACCCTCAACTCTATGGTCGACTCATTTTTGACAAAGCAGGAAAGAATATCCAGTATGAAAAAGACAGTCTCTTCAATAAATAGTGTTGGGAATATTGGACAGCCACATGCAGAATAATGAAACTAGATCAATTTCTTATACCATACACAAAGATAAATTCAAAATAGTTGAAAGGTCTAAATGTGAGACAAGAATCAGTCAAAATACTAGAGAAGAACACAGGCAACAAACTCTTCAACCTTGGCCACAGCAACTTCTTGCAAGACACATTTATAAAGGCAAGGGAAACAAAAGCAATAATGAATTATTGGGACTTCAAGATAAAAAGGTTTTGCACAGCAAAGGAAACAATCAACAAAACTAAAAGACAACCTACAGAATGGGAGAAGATATTTGCAAATGACATATCAGATAAAAGACTAGTATCCAAGATCTATAAAGAACTTATCAAACTCAACACCCAAGAAACACACAATCCAGTCACAAAGTAGGCAGAAGACATGAACAGACATTTCTCCAAAGAAGACCTACATATGGCCAACAAGCACATGAAAAAATGCTCCACATCACTTGCCATCAGGGAAATACAAATCAAAATCACAATGAGATACCACTTTACACCAACGAGAATGGCTAAAATTAACAAGACAGGAAACAACAAATGTTGGTGAGGATGTGGATAAAGAGGAACACTCTTGCACTGTTGGTGGGAACTCAAGCTGGTACAGCCACTCTGGAAAACAGTGTGGAGGTTCCTTAAGAAGTTAAAAATAGAGCTACCCTAGGACTCAGCAATTGCATTACTGGGTATTTACCCCAAAGACAGAGATGTAGTGAAAAGACAGGACACCTGCTTCCCAATGTTCATAGCAGCAATGTCTACAATAGCCAAACTGTGGAAGGAGCCAGGATGTTCTTTGACAGATGAATGGATAAAGAAGATGTGGTATATATACACAATGGATTATTTCTCAGCCACCAGAAAGGACGAATTCCCGCCATTTACACTTATGTGGATGGAACTGGAGGGTATAATGCTGAGTGAAATAAGTCAATTGGAGAAAGACAATTATATGCTTTCACTCATATGTGGAATATAAGAAATAGTGAAAGGGACCACAAGGGAAGGGGTGGGGAGACTGACTGCGGACAAATTAGAGGAAGACAAACCATGAGAGACTCCTAACTCTGGGAAACAAAGGGTTGCAGAAGGGGAGGTTGGGTGGGGACCAGGTAACTGGGTGATGGGCATTAAGGAAGGCACACCATGAGATGAGCACTGGATGTTATATGGTATGTTCATAAATGGAATTTAAATAAAAAATTTTTTTAAAAAGAGAGAGGAAAAAATAACCCAATATCCAAAGATAAACCAATTGGCAGAATGAGACTCATGGGTGACCTAGATATTAGAATTATCAGACAGGACTTTGAACTAACTATGATTAATATATTTAAAGGTCTAATGGAAAAGGTAAGTAATATTCATGAACAGATTTGGAATTCTGCAGAGAAATGGAGACTTTAAATGGAGATGCTACAAATGAAAAACACAATATTAAAGATGAAGAATTATTTGAAGAGCCTGAACAGCAAACTCAACAAAACCAAGTAAAGACTCAGTAACTGTAAATCAAGAGAAATTATAAAAACTAAAACACAAGGAAACAGAGTGAGGGGAAAACCCAGAGTATCTAAGAACTCAAAGAAAATAGGAAGCAGTCTAACGTAAGTGTAATTGGAATCCCAGAAGTTATAGAGAATAGGGTAAGAGAAATACTTAAAGAGTTAATGGCTAATAATTTTCAATAATGAAAGATATGCTGCCACAAATCTATGAGGCTTAGGGAACCTCAAACAAAGCAAACAATAAAAACACACACCAAATAGCCAAGCTGCTGAAAAATCAAAGAAAAAGAGAATCTCTTAGGCAGCCAGGACTGGAGGGGGGAAGGTAAAAAAAAAAATTTTGGAATAGCAAAAATAAAAAAAAGCAGTAGACTTCTCATCTATTCAAAGTAGGAGACAATGGAATGATATCTATAAAATACCTAAATGGTACTTTAAAATGTTTGTTTGTTTGTTTGTTTTTAAATCTTCAACCAAGGATTCTCTACCCGGTGAAAATATCTTTCAGTAGTTAAGGTGAAATAAAGAATTTTTCAAACAAAATTCACTGATAGAATTCACTGATGGCAAATCTTTAATGCAAAAAATAGCTCGTAAAAGTTTTTCAGGCAAAAGGTGTACAATACAAAACAAAATTTATATCTACCAAAAAAATGAAGAAAACTGAAAGTGATAAAGATGAAAGTAAATATTAAAATGTTTCCTTCTAAAAAAAAATGTTTCCTCCTAAATTTAAAGATAATTAACTGTCTAAAGTAAAAAGAACAATATGTTGGGAGGTACCTACATAAAAACAAAATGTATGACAATAATAGCACATAGTTGTAAGGTTATTAAACCATATGTGATACAATATTTAAATGTAAACTCTGATAAGTTAAAGATATATATTGCAAACCACAGGGCAACCAATTAAAACTTAAAAAGAGGTATAATAAATCACTAATTGGAATACATGGGAAAAATAAAGGTTACTCAACTTTCCTAAAAGAAATCAGGAAAAATATGGAAAAAGGAATAAGAAGAGTTAAAAAAATCAGAAAACAATTAGCAAGACATCAAACTAAGCCAAACACACAAAAGTCACTTTTATTACATGTGGTCTAAATCTCCCACTTAAAAGGTAGAGATAGGGATCCCTGGGTGGCGCAGCGGTTTGGCGCCTGCCTTTGGCCCAGGGCGCGATCCTGGAGACCCGGGATCGAGTCCCACATTGGGCTTCCGGTGCATGGAGCCTGCTTCTCCCTCTGCCTATGTCTCTGCCTCTCTCTCTTTCTCTCTCTGTGACTATCATAAATAAATAAAAATTTAAAAAAAAAAAAAAGGTAGAGATAGTCAGATTGGATAAAAAAGCAAGACCCAACTATATTATCTACAAATAAATCACTTTGAATATAAGTACATTCAAATTGAGGAAGTACTGGTAAAAGATATATTATGCAAACACTAATCATAAGAAATTTGTGTGTATATGGTCAGACATAGTAGACACAGAACAAGCAGTATTATCTGGGATGAAGTAGGACATTATACAATGTTAAAAAGACATAACAATCCTAAACACACCTTGAATATTTACAGAATAAAAACTGATAGAACTAAAGAGATTAGCACATTCAACTACAAAATGGGTGAAAGGCCTTGTTTTCATAGAGTTTCTATTCCCATGAGGAAGACAAGAGTAGTAAACAGAATAAAAGCTTCAATATACTTTTTTACAGGGTGCTATGAAGTACAGAGAATATATATATTTTCTGGAGGAATAGAAGGAGGAAAAAGGAGAAAGGTGGTTTATATAAAAAAACTTCACAGAAATTAAATGTTCATGTCCATGATAAATATAAATATAGTCACTTATAAATTATGAATTCATAATGAGAAGAGTTATACAGTAAAATTAAAGTGCTTTCTCTAGCTTACCTGTAATCTGGTTCTTATTTAATAGAAGTAATAGTTCTTAACATACTGACTAATGACATAATCACTTTGATCAAGGTCTTTCAAAACCTGTGACCAGATTAGCATTCATTCTCCTGACTTTATTTATCAAACTTTGGGGGGGGGGGTACCTATGAATCTTACAAACGTCAGCTAGATTTTGGAAATATAAAAATAATTCATAGTTATGGAGAAAAAGGTGCGAAGGAAAACATTTAACCAGTAAACACAATTAAGTTCTCAGAGTATACTGGAAGCACAAATAAATTAGGTTTAATAAAGGGTCCGAAAAAAGTCCATGGTCATGTTTTCCAGAATGTCTTTCAAGACATTTATTATGTGTATAAAAAGGAAAAAGAAAATGTGTACTTTTGTGTTTAGATTCTGATTCCCTTTCTTATTAATTCTATTAAGAAAAATTTATGTAAAATAAATAGATTTTAAAATATATAACTGATGAGTTTTGACAGTTCTATATACCTAGAAACCACCAATACAATCAATGTATCAATTTCATCACAATCAAAAGATTCCTCAAGTCTCTTTGCAAGCCATCTCTCCCTCTACCTCTGGCCCCAGACAACCAATGTTTTCTGTCACTATAGATTATTTTGCATTGTGTGTGTATATATACATACATACATGCATTTGATATAAACATGTATATTATACATAAAGATTAATGCAGGATGTATTTTTTCACAGCTAACTATTTTAGCTCAGGTTGATTTGGAGATTCATTCATAGTGTCAGGTATGTAAGTGGTTTACTGTTTACTGCTAAAAAGTATTCCACTGTATGGCTATATATATATATATATATATATATATATATATTTTTTTTTTTTTTTTTTTTTTTTTTTTTTTTACTGCATTTACCTATATTGCTAAACATTTGGGTTGTTTCTAGTTTGGGGCTGTGAATACAGTTGCACTGAATACTAACGCACAAGTACCTGGGTAAATAGCTAGGAATGGAATAGCTGAATCATATGGTAGATATTTATGAATGTATCACTATTGAACACTATTATTTAAAAGAAAATTGTGACATGCCACTGAAAAGTTTTATTTAAAAAATTTTCAAATACTGTAAAAACTAAAATTATTAAAAGACAAGACAGTTAAGTATTTTTTTTTTTAAGATCTTATTTTTTTATTCATGAGAGATAGAGAGAGAGAGAGAGGCAGAGACACAGGCAGAGGGAGAAGCAGGCTTCATGCAGGGAGCCCAACGTGGGACTCGATTCTAGGTCTCCAGAATCACACCCTGGGCCGAAGGTGGCGCTAAACCACTGAGCCATCCGGGCTGCCCAAGACAATTAAATATTCTTGAGCATATAAGAGACACTTTTAAGTGCTCATCAAATTGAATTGAAACTTTAGCTGCTTCATAACTAGATAAGCATAGGGCTTCTCCTCCAAAATCAATTTGGCCACTATAGAGAAGCATCAGCCCCATTCTACAAGACTGCTTTTAATGCATAACTTTCCTAAGTAATTTTATAATAAAATAATCATCCAAATCACAAAATGAGCAAAAAATCAGGGCTAAAAGAAATAGGATTGATAAGAAGAACCTCTAGAAATGATAGAAATTATGTCATGACAATTCAGAAATCTGAAGAACAAAAACAAGATCTTCATGCAAGAATGACAGCATTGCTCCCACTCTCAGAAATCATTAAATATTTTCACCAGAAGGCCTGATTGTCAATCAATTTTAATATCAAATTACTTTTTAAAAAATTGCCTAGGGACGCCTGGGTGGCTCAGTTGCTGAGAGTCTGCCTTCAGCTCAGGGTGTGATCCCGGGATCCAGGATCAAGTCCCGCATCGGGCTCCTTGCGGGAGCCTACCTGCCCCTCTGCCTATGTCTCTGCCTCTCTCTGTGTCTCTCATAAATAAATAAATAAAATCTTTTTAAAAATTGCCTATAATTTTCATTCAGTTATGGCCTCTTAAAATACATATCAATCTGGAAGAAATGACTTGGTATATCTCCATATCTTTCTTTTCTTTATTATAAAGCATAATATAATACCAAGCTGATCTAATAAAGGTTAGGTGATAAAAATGACATATATTAAATGCTTATTAACTGACCTATACTATATTATGTGGAATAAAGAGAAAAAAAAATCACCTGGTATTCACTCAAATGACAAGCTGCCCAAATGAAAGAATCTGTTCTTTCATCTTCTTATCACTGCTTATTTTAAGAAGGTTTTTCAGGTCACTAAGGAACTTTTTTGGCTGCTTGTTTGATACATTACTAAGGTTTTGCTATTTAAAACCTCAGCTTACTTCATTTAAAGCACAGTAGCAGAATAAATTTTATGCTATTGAGCTACTTACTAAATGGAAAAGCCCACTTTACAATACCAATAAATTAGACAAATTTAAAAGGATGTATCAATCAGTGAAAGTTGGACAAAATGGAATTTAAAATACTTGTTAAATATATGTAAGATGTGTATAAATTCCTATCATTCTTCATCCTAGGAATGGAAGAATTTATTCAAGACAATTGTTAAGGTAATATTTTAATTTTTATCACCTATATACCTTATACACAAAAGGAATAGTACAAAGCAATAAATATTTATAAAACTTGAAGGGTATACCTATTTTTGTCTAATTATTTTATTGAGAATAATAAAACTCTCAGATTGTTATCTGGCTTTCCTTAGTTTTATTAAGAATACTGATCAAATCACAATGTGTTTTATTTCTCAGTGAATAAAGAGGGAAGTCAGTATTTCATAGACTGCTCTACAATTATAGAAAATGACAAAAATAATGTATCAAATACGATACTAAAGCATGTTTATACACACATATACATTTTCTATGTTTTCAAATTTGGAAAAATGTAAAGAGCTTTTCCTTCATCATTTGGTTCTGCTCCATCTTCTTTCAATTAGGTGGTGATTATTTTTGTGATTTATAACAGATTAAACAAAATGTAGGTGTAGGATTAGCTATAACAAAATTCTTAGAACCTATTTCTAATATTAGGAATTTATAATATATCCCATATCTGCAGAATTTATAATATATCCCATATTCTGCAGTTCTAAGAGCTAAACCATTAATATTAAAGCATAAATGTATTTAGTGAAGTATGTACTTATGAAAGTGATAGCTTCCTCAATATAGTACTTTGACAATGAAGCAGAGACATGGATTTTACATGTCAACAGTATTCTGAATACAATACATGTTCAACAGTATTCTGAAAAGTCACTTGAACTCTCAGTTTCCTTACCTGTAAGGAATTTGGAAGGGGTGGATTGGAAGACTTAATTCTAAAAGTCTCTTCTATTTAAAAAATTATAAGTTCTAGGTTGCTTTAGTCCCTAAGTTTTCTAATTCTCATGGTTCTTTGAATCTACATCATCTATCCAACTATAATCTGAACATTTTGGCTAACTGCAAAAAATTACTTAAACCTTTGAGTGTTTAATCCCCAAAATATATACAAATATAAAGATACAGAATTTTCCCAACTGTTTTCCTGTTGCTGATTAGTGAGCATGTTTTAAGACGAAAAAAGCATGAATGATAACTTCCTCTGAAAGGTGCAGCATCCAATTCAGATATTTTGTCCTGATTTTAAAGCTGGTGGGTGTAGTGCTATTAAAGTTTTGTTCAGTTAATTTTCTTTTTTAAAACTTGTTTGTATGTTGTTTAGGGTGCCCTTACTTCAGCAAAGGAGAAAGAACAGGAGAGCCTTAGAATTTTTGAGGGAAAAAAAAAACCCTATAACATAGAATGTACTGTATCAAACTATTTTACATGAATGACACAAGTATTATGAATTTTTTAAAAAATTGAACATTGTTAAAAACAAGGTGTTATGTAATAAATTTTTCATAAATAAAAAAATATCCCTACATATCTCTATTAAGAGCTCAAATTTATTACTGCCTCCAGTAAAAACAAGCAGTAATAACAAGAAAGGTCAGAAAAAACATAACATAAAACTCTGTTCTTTCCTATATTAGTAAATTGCCCTAACTTCTATCCAGCTGCTCAAAACCCAAGTCTAGATATTGCTCTTGATTTCTCTTACTCTCATTTCTGATCCAATCACTATAAATACTTCTCGAATACTTGTGTTGCCCTCCATCATCCTCACTGCCATAACACTAACCCAAGTCACCATTATCTCTTGCCTGAACTACTACAAAAATCTTAAAATCAGTCTCCATGCTTCCATCTCAATTCCCACTTTCATTCTCCTCAACCTATTTTCCTAGCAGTTCCAAGGGTGATATTTTTAAAATCTGAATCAGATCCCCTTTCATAAGTTCTTATTACTTTAGAATGATCCTGCAAGATTCTCTATGATCTAGGTCTTGCTTATTTCTCCCACGCTTTTGCCCAATACTCTTCCTGTACAGCACATCTCTTTATCTTGAGCTCCTTTCTGTTCTTTAAACATACCGAGTTCTTTTCTCACTTAGGGCTTTGCAACTGCTATACTTCTAAAGGAAATTTTCTTCCTCTTCACTTTAAATAGTTCATTCTCATTTTTCAGACCTCAGCTCAAATAACATCTTTCTTCACCTTCCAATACTCTCTATTCCATTATCTTGTTTATTTCCTGGATACCAATGACTACAATCTGTAAATATTCTTTTTGTAGTATTTACTTATTATTATTTCCCCCTGCAAGCCCCTCAAGGATACAGAATTCTTGTTCTTATTTTCTCCTATAATCCTCTACACTGGCACAGTGTCCTGAACACAGTGGGCTCAATCACTATTTGTTGATTACATTACCTGATGCATATACATGCACGAAAAAATACAAAGACACAGAATAAGAATTTCCAGGGATTTACTCATCAGCACTACTGAATAAAAACACTCAAATCAAATAATCCATGGTGTAGGTACTGACATTTTGTATGGGCAGGAACATACATACATGTCTTCAGCAACATAAAGGCTTGTTTCTAATTCTAACTTTGCATAGTAGAGATATATTTTTCCTATGTCATATAGAAGGCTGATTAAAAGGATGGTTCAACAGGTTCAATCTTTGTTAGTTTATTCAAATATGTTTTAAGCATGCAAATGAAAAATGTGAACCCATCAATATCTTTTTTAAATTCAAAAGTCAACTTATAAATAAACCAGGTGCAGGTAAAATGAATGAAAGATTAGATATAAAAGTAAAAGCTATAAATACTACATCAGTCAAATTACAAAAATGAGTCATGAAGAAAAATCTACCATGACTGTTAAATATTCATACATCAAAAAAGAAGCATAAAGCTTGCAATTTTGTGGCATAGTATTATATTCAAGGTTTAAAAATTTTGTCTTTATGCAGGATAATTTCAAATATATTTACATATTTACATGTATAATATGCAGGATCAGGGGGAAAGCACTAGTTCCACAGATGCAATTTAAAATTAGGTCACAACATGGCATTTGATGGGCACAGCTTTGGTGTGTCTGATGATACTTGTATTAATTTCTACAGCTCAACAGATTTCTCACATTAGTCAAAACTGATAGGGACACCTGGGTTGCTCAGTGGTTGAGCAGCTGTCTTCAGCTCAGGTTGTGATCCAGGGATCCTGGGATCGAGTCCTGCATCGGGCTCCCCTCGAGGAGCTTGCTTTTCCCTCTGCCTAGTCTCTGCCTCTTTCTGTGTGTCTCTCATGAATAAATAAATAAAATCTTAAAAAAAAAAACCTGATAATTCTCCTTTCTTCAAAAAGACTTTTTATAATTGAGCATCCATAAATCACCATACATTTGCTCAGGGAATTGCTGAAATTACTCCATTTTTCTATTTCTATATTCTCATTTTACTAGCAAAAGGACAGAGTATCTATAGATTATAAGCAAATTATAAAATAATTTATGGAACTCAATTATTTCCATAATATGACTTCTGAATAGCCTTTAGGTTACAATATAAATAATTCATAGTTTCACTTTAGAAGTCGAAACTGCTCAAGATCAAAATTAAACTTTATTCCAATTATTTTACATATAAAAGAGGCTTATGTATCAGAATATTTCATACTTAAAAGAAATTATGCTAGATTATGAAAAGATATGTGTATGTGTGTGAAATATATTTATAGTTATGATTTAAAATTACCTCGAACTGATAACAGCACAGTTTCTCAGAACAGAGAATAATATGTGTTAGCAAGGTTTCTTTAAGCAGACTGAAAATTTTATGTTTGATGAATCTAAACTTTAACTTCATCTTTAACAGGTAAAATTAGCATAGTAAAAGTTAAGGGAAGGGGAAGATTTACGCAAAAACAAACAATACTCTTATTTTTGAAGAACTTTATAAATTAGACTTCCTCTCCTCCCCATCTAAGACCTGTTACTCAGAAAAGCAAAATTCAAAAAGCCATTCAGGCTTTGACTCAGAGACAAGAAGCAAAGCTGGTATCCAAGGGATAAAAAGATTAATTTGGCAACCTTATGACTTCTTATTGAACTCAAGGAAAATCATCTAATATTTTTGCCATGTGCAACACTTCCTCACATGCTGCCTCCACTTTCATATCTGTAAAAATGGTAACAACTACGTGGAAATGATTATTCCATCTCTTTTTAATGAGACAATCATTTTTTTATAACACAGTAGTTGGAAACTAATGAAGTATTGGGAAAAAGTAGCTAAGTAATGTGCTCTTTGCCCTACAATTTTTATTAAGGTAAAAATTCATAGAACCTTAGATTTTTAAATACTATTTTAATAAACAAGAGGGATTTGAATGTGACTAATAATGGAAAGATCATAATTCCTCAAAGTGTAAACTACCTGAAGGGGTTACCTAAGTAACTATTTCTTAAGCCTAGTGCAGTACTTTGCAAGAACCAAACAAACTGATAATAAACAATCTAATCTTACTTCACATTTTAATTTCATTCTCTTACAGTCAGTATTTACACATCACACCTGGCCTACTATAATGGCTTCCTCTTTTCTGCCTCACTTCTCTTCCTACTCAGATCCAAAGTCTCTGCTTCTATGAAGCCGAAATTCCAATTTCAAGTTATTTTTGTGGTTCTTTCTGGTCCACACATAAAAGTACAAAATAACTCCTTAGCCTACATACATTTTAAGTGCACAACTCACATTAATAAGCATGCAAAAATTGAGATCTCTAATCACAGTAAACCTCTACTATCATTTGATTATTTAAACAACCCTACCCTCATGACTATTGATAACATACCCCATAACCTGAATTCTGAACCTTCCCCCCACACCACAAGTTTTCTACTATTACCTTGCCACTTTTATTAACAGATGGGTTTGACTTCTGTTTTACTGGGAAAATGGGAGGCCATGCTAGAAACACACTTCTGATTGTCCTCTTTACTATCTTAAGATTTTTAAATACCATCTTCACATTTTTTTATACCTTCACTTATCTTCTGACAGCTTTCATTATAGTAGAAATGTCCTTTTCTGTTCTAATACCAACTCCATTTACTTGGGTTCATGGTTTCATTTCTTTTTTCATCTGTGATCTTTTTTCATCAGTGATCTTTCTTCATCAGTTATTCTAAGAAATTTACTCTGTCCTTGTCCACAGGGTCCTAGCCTAATAAATATGTTCTCGTCTCCACTACTCTGTATCACTCTAATAGTACTGCCCTTCCTTCAAACTACTCATATCTTCCTTTCTCATTAAACTTTTAGAAATACTCTCCCTTCATTTCATTACTTACCATAGACCTTGAAATTTGACTCCTCTCTCCACAAAACTCAAAGATGTTTTAAAACATGTATATCTCTTTATCCAATCATCAAAACTCAGTATTTTTTTCCTGGCAGTACTTGACACTTTACCACCCAACTCTTTGGAATCCACAGCAATAAACTTATTTTCCTCAAATCTTTCAATTCTTCTTCACAAGCTCCTCTATTTCTCCTACACCCTAAATGTGGCTGTTTTCCTTTAAACAGTTTCTTCTACTGTCATGGGTCAATGATCACTGGGTCACTCAATCACTTGTAAGTGGATGAATCTCAAAGTTCTGTCACCTGAATGTGACAACAGCACTTCAAGTTCAACACACCTCCAAACACAGCCACCAGATGGGGTCTCACTATTTCTATTGTTGGTGTTATCCTGATTCAAATTCTAGACTCAGAGACTCCTTCTTTCTTCTTATCTGATATCTTCTTGGGTTCCACACACACCCTCTTTCTTCCTGTTCTCTCTTTCATTTGTTCCACAAGCTTAAAAAGAAAAAATAGCCTGCTCAGTAGTTATTCTTCATCTAGTCCACTGCCCAATATTTTTTAAGTAGGAATGTGCATCAGAATCATTTAGGGAGCTTTTGCAGAATATGTATCTGATAGGTTGATTTATCAGTTCTAGCATATGGCTAGATGCTGATTTATTGGTTCTAGTGTATGGCTAAGAAAATGTGTTTTGAAAAAGGTTCCTAAGTGTTTCAGATGCACACTTCTTGTTAAGAATGACTGCCTGTCTTATAATATACACCTCTTTCAAAATAACTTTGTCTATGTTATCAATGTGAGCATTTCATTCTCTTGCTGAAATACCTTCAATGGCTCCCCATTATACAAGCCCTTCCTCAATGTGGGTTCCAGACACAGCTCTTCATTATGTTATCTACCTTTTAAAATGCTTTTCTGTGCTTCCGAAAAACCCTTTCACCCTCTCTCCACAGGTCCATATCCTGTGCAGATTAAATCCTTTCTTCTTCATGGATACCACTGGAAGAGCTCAAACACAAATGAGTTCCCTTCTAGACCTATATTATGTAACCTCCTACAGCATTTGTTACATAGTGCCTTGTTTTTTTAACATTGATACACATGCTTCCTTACCTTGATACACTACAATTTCCTTAAATATTAGAGACACACTTGGACAATGAGAAGTGAGTATCAGCAAAAGCCTTTTCCCCCTCTCATTATTTGCATTAGTTTTCTAGAATAAGGGTAAATTATAAACTACTTAAAGGCTGATCCTGACTTAATCAGGAATCTCACCTGAAGTAGAGGCTTGTGGCCCAAGACAGAAATTCTCATGAGACTAG
This sequence comes from Canis lupus familiaris, assembly GCF_011100685.1. NCBI lineage: Eukaryota > Metazoa > Chordata > Mammalia > Carnivora > Canidae > Canis > Canis lupus. Next base: position 19,309,837 of record NC_049253.1, read on the forward strand.
GAATGCTAATGTCTAACCTACCACTATAGGTTGCACAGTGGCAGAAGCTAGTAAAGTTATTACTTGTTGATTACCAGTTCTAATCAAAGCCCTGAAAGTATAAATTCCCTCTCCCTAAATCTTATTTTGGGATTGTCAATTTTTTGTTGTTTTTTTTTCCTGAAAGTCAAATTTGAAGGGAGAAAAAAAATAGAGGTAATTGTATCCTCCATTTTAATTGCATATATGCAGTTAAAAAAAATATTGCCAAGATCATATTTTAAAATTGTATGTATGTATGTGTTTATGTACGTAAGTATATATATATATACATATATATATATATATATGTATATATATACACACACACACACATATATTTATGACATATACATTTCCCCCCATCCCTCAAGTAGAGTTGAAAGAAACAAGGTCATTCTCCATAGAAGAGAGGGCATATATGCCTCCTGGATACATGGGGTTTTCTAAACTTTTAATTTTGAAATAGAGGCTCTCTCCAGCCAGCTCATTCTAATGATCTCATTTACATAACTCTAATATAATATCTCAACCAGGAAACTGACACTGATACAACCTACAGACCTTGTTCAGATTTCATCAGTTTTCATATGCACTTGTGTATTTGTATGGGCATGTAAGGTTCCAACCAATTTTATCACATGTATAAATTCCTGTAACCACCATCAATAGATGGTATTTTAAAATATTCACTTTCATGCAAATCATATTTTTATAAAATTGATTAGAGGCTTCGAAATAAAAGATAAGCGTATTTTTTGATCTTAGAAAATAAAACTTGTATATATTATTATATAACAGAAATTGAGCAGATGAATACAAAGTAGAACCGTATTTTGGTTTAAAATTAACTAGAAAATACATTCAAGTCAAAGCTTCTTCAAATTTTTAAATTGTATGCTTGAAGTTTACTAAAAAACAATACATTTGGGCTACATTGCCCAATTAAAACTTAAAGTGCTCAGTATTATTTCTTGGATTGTGTTGAAGATTTGGTACAAGAAACAATCATATGGAAAATATTTGGGCTATTTTTATACAGGCATTGTTGAAGATGCTGTCACTAATATCAGCCAGTATCCTTTGCATATTTTAAGAGGGATATGTACACAATCATCTAGGGAACTAATGATATCCTAATGATAAATCTCTTTAGTATATATCTCAACAGTTTTTGTTTGATTGAAGAGAGTATTTATTCTTAACATAAAAATTACTTATCATAACAAGTAATGCTTGAATAACAAGTTTTTTCACCCTGGCTGCCAAGAAGCTAAAATTAAATTAGTGCCCGTTACAGTAAATATATTATCCTTGATTCTTAGTAGATTTAACTTTGCCTGTCTTTATAAGGCTTCTGGTCTTTAAATCCTTATTTTAAATATCTTGTGTATACTACTAGTATATGTACCATATCACAGCACACTTTTAGAAATAATGTATGGACTGAATGTTTGTGTCCCTCCAAAATTCATTTGTTTATACCCTAACCCCTGATGTGATTGATGATAGTAGGAAGTAACTAGGTCATAGAGGTAGAACCATCATAATGGGATTTGTGCCTTTATATGAGACAGGAGAATTTGCTTCTTCTCTTTCTTCCTTCTCTACCATGTGAGGATATAATGAGAAGAAAGCTGTGTGCAAACCAGGAAGAGTGTCCTCACTGGATACTAAATCTACTGGCACCTTGATCTTGGTTGGATTTCTCCGTTTCCAGAACTATGAAAAACAAATGTTGGTTGGTTAAGCCACCCAGTGTATGGTATTTTGTTATAGAGCTCAAATGAAGACAAATAATCATATATAAATCCTACATATTTCCTTTGTATAGTAGTTCATAGTTCATATAATACACCTATATATAAACCTGATTTAATCCACACAATGAATCCACTTTACCAATGAGAAAACTAAAATTCAACAAAGTTAAATGACAACTTAGTAAATGGTAGAACTGGAAATCCCATCAATCGGCAGTATTTGCCTTCCAGGGGGGCATAGCAAAATCTCATTTTTTTATAATTAAATTAACTTTAAAATAAACTATATTCCTCTTATAAGCAATGCACTATTTGCTTAATCTCTAAAAATGGCTCCGATTACTACTATTATTATTTTTTAAATTCTGAATATAATTCACATATTTAGTGTGTACTTTGTCAACAAGTTGTGTTCCTTTGTGCATATTAGTAGAGATGTCTTTAATGGCATGAAATTTTTTTAGAGCTTATAATATTATTACAAAACAACATCTATTTATAACTGTATATTCAGGATATCTTTATAATGAAGTTTTTAAAAAGATTTATTATTTATTTATGATAGAGAGAGAGAGAGAGAGAGAGAGAGGCAGAGACACAGGCAGAGGGAGAAGCAGGCTCCATGCCAGGAGCCCAACATGGGAGTCGATCCCGGGACCCCAGGATCGCGCCCTGGGCCAAAGGCAGGCGCCAATCCGGTGAGCCACACTGGGATCCCCTAATGAAGTGTTTTAATCTGGTAATAGCCATAATTACTATCTCTAACAGTAACAGTAGCATATAGTTTTTTACTCTTATATATGTGGTATACTTTGACAATAAACCCATTTATATACAAGGATTAACTGTTAAAAGTTGAAGAATCTGATTTTTAAACTTATTGGTTGGTAATTCTATTTTACCCTAAAACTGAATACTGAAAAAAGTGGGGTAAATATATGAACCTGCAAAACCCTTTAATAACATAATTAAATACTAACCTAATTAATACCATTGAAATAAACAGTTATTTTAAATGCCAGATATAAACAGCTGCCTGTTAAATATAACTGCTGCAAATATACTTTGCTTACTTAGGCAATTTCAAGGCATGTCTGCATTATATTAATACACACTTATCTAGCCTACCTATATTACAAAATATTACATATTATTGCTAAGTATATTTTAGCATTTGCAACTAGAACAATGAATCATTTTTTTACATAAAATAGGGTAGTATATTATAATCACTAATATATATATATAGATCTGTGCATATATTTGGTATCTTTTCCAGTTACACTTACAATCAATAAAATAAACAATATTTCACTTCATAAATACTGGCTTTGGCAAGCTTGATTATCACCTCATTTTGAATATTTATTTATTCATCAGTGAGTATGAATCCAATTTTCTTTATATCATGTAAGATGGCATATTATGTAAGTTCGCTAAGTGTGTATCTTTCCAGTAATAGTACTAATTACATAATAAGCACTAACTTTATTTCTATAAAGAGGCATTTTGTTTAATTTTAATAGGTATTAATTTGTATTGTGTATTATTCTTTTCTGGCAATATAAAAGGGCACAAATATTTAATTTTGTCTAATTATTTTCTTCTAGTCCCTACTAAATAACTTTGAACAAATATATCTAATATCAATTATTTCCTGAACTCAAGTAGTAACATCTGCAAACAGAGAACTCAGTCTCCAATCATCAACTTATTCTTACAATTTATAAATACAGCATCGGAATTTAACATGAAACTCTTTAATACCAAAGACCATTTAACTACATCAGCAATTTAAAATGTACACAGCTATATAAACAAAACTAATCACTGAAAGAAGGGAATACTACAGAGATGGGCAGATAAGGAGGAAAAAAAGAACTCATTCTTTTTAATCTCACCTTTGAGAGAAACATAGAATGAAACAGGGTGAAGGTATGCAATTCTGAAATTTAATAGTATTTCCCTTTATTTAAAATTACATTCCCCAACGTATCCCATCACAGCTAGGCTGATTCCTTTCTAAACTGAAAACAATTTTTCTCTGATCTTTGATTTAAAGGATGTCAAACTTCTTATAAAAAGGGTTATTTGGCGAAGTTCAAAGCAAAAGAGCTTTTAAAATGTTGCTCATATCAGAAGTCTGTTTGGATACTTCGAAAGAGAAATCCATAACTGAAGTACCTTTGGTGGCTCTTTGGAAGAAAAGAAAAAAGACCAAGCTTTTTAAATGAAAAAGGTGCTTACTCAGTGATTCTTTCATCTCTATATGTAAGAGAGAGACTAGAATTCAAAAAGTTCCTAAGCAACAAGGCCTCATTCTGTCCCATTTAGCAGTTGTATCAGCCTGCTACCTGATGTTATGTAAGAGTTTCCTTCCATTGGGAAGAATTCCTAAAATGGGTACTGTAAAAGCTGGTAAAACTGAAATCTGACCTACTTTTTTCAAAAGACTTCCATAGATTTTATGGCAAGTGTAATTCCTTTTACACTTGGAGCTCTCCTCCTTTCAAATAAACTGTCTTAACTGAAATATGCTAGCAACTGCTTTGCTTTTTAAGGGTTAAAATACAAATCCATAAAATATACATATATTTCTCAAATTTTTATTTCTAATAGTGAATGCCTTTTATGCTTTTTGCATACATTGGTTTTCCTATCTATTGTATGCTTAGTATCATTCTGAATAATACTGAATTAAAAAACTCAATTTGGAGTTCATCCATAAAATGTAAGTAATTAGTCTAATAGGTAAGTTTGGCAAAACACAAATGTGAATTTAAAACATATGTTATTTATAAGAAAAAGATTCCTTGTATTTATAAAGCTGTCATGTGTAGTTTTCAATCTTCCTTTTAAAAATGAACCATTACATTCTTGAGAAGGAAGAAGGTTAATTAATTAAAATAGAAGCTATTGAATAATTTTAAAAAGAGAAATATAATTTCTGGGTTCATTCAAACTCCCAATTGTCATAAAATAAAATGAGAAATGCATTTCAAGTAAATTCACAAATCAACCACGTAGCATCATATTTACAGATATAAAATATCATTCTTATAAATCAAATAAAAGTGCTGTACTTTTCTTAAAATTAGTCTGAAAAAATCACTAGTAAGTTCACAGAGATTTAATTTCAAATAAAAGGATAAGAAAGCATACAGCCTCATGGAAATTATATGCCCAAGACAGCATGGCACAATGAACACATTTTACTACATGACTTACGGTAATAAATCACTCCTTATATGTATTGGTTCTTAAGACTACTAACTTCATTTTCCTTAAATAAGTTTTACAATAATAAAAAATAGCCTGTGTTTTCTATGCTTAATTTCCCACTTAACTATAATTTAAATTGAATTAAATGAAAATGAAGTGGTTATATATGTTTATAAATAAATGAGACAAAAAAAATTACCTTCATAGCCTAAAGCACACCGCAGACTTTACGCTATATAGGTCATAAGAATGGAGCAAATAGATGCAATAAACACTATGATAATGGACTTCAGTTTCATCAAAATAATCTTACTACTACACACTTATTACCCTAACTTCAAGGTCCTCAGAGTACACCAGAAATAAAATTACTCTGTGCCCATAAAAATCACAGCAATATGAGACAAGAGATCACTGTGTTTCTTCTATTGTGCCAAAACTAAGGGAAACGCCAGGACAAAAGTACTCAAAACAGGTATTTCCTATGGTTAAACAATGCATAATTTAAGAATAACTAAACAGAACAAGGATTAAAGAATATGTGTGGTAGACTTAAATTCTAGTAATATACACAGAAGGATAAGAATAAAAATAGCAATGATCAATGCTCCCCAAATACAGGCCATCAATCTTTATCACTCTGCAGAGATTTTTTTTTTAGTATATATTGTTAAAATTAATCATATAAAATTATGATTAAAATAATTTCACCCTTGAAAGCTAATATAATATGATAATAAGCTATGATGTTTAAAAAATTTCCTAAATATAAAAATGCAAAATTATAAACATAAAGTACCAGAATTTTATAAATAAAGCTAATATCCTAGGATAAAAGGCATTGGAATGAAAGAACAGTAAATAAATTTATAATCAGTATTAGGGACTAGAAACTATATACTAAAATTCATATTAAGACATCCACATCCTCAGACATAATATATAATGTTCCAGAAAAAGTAAGGAAAGGAGAATAAATGAGGCTAGCCTTACCATTAATGCTACAAATTATAACTGAAAGTTGTAGTTTTCAGTCTTTTTCTCTTTTTTTTTCAGTCTTTTTTTCTACTTCTTTCTTTCATATTATAAATAAGTATATTCATGACCTTATTTTCTATCTGGCTTAAATGCACAAATCATTTTTTGAAGCACTGCCTATTATAAAAGGACTATGTCTTTTGTGTATGAAATCAATGGGGAAAATAAACAGTAAAAATTATCCTAGTTATATAAATAGAACTAAATTCCTAGGAGACTTTAAAGATAAATGTTAAAATATGTGTTTTTGGATTAGAAAATATAAATCTAAGGAAAATCCAGGGTAAGTCTAATTACACTGAATATACTCAAGATTTTTCTGTATTTTATTTATATAAATGTGGAGAGGAGAAGTAGAAAATGTAAAATTTTTGTAATATATTCATACCCAAGTTCTTGCTTTCTCTCTACCTGGCAGAGCAGTGTATTATAGAAAGTGGTGAGGATGACAGTGTGACATTATGACAAATAGAAATGGAGTCAATGCAAATGCAGTAGACCAATCTAGCTTTTGAGAAGATGATGGGTTTTATGAATGGTTTTATTGAATTGCAAGTAATTAAAAATTTATTTGGACAGACTTAGACACTTTAAAAAACTATGTTCATAAGCATTCTCATTCAGAGACAGAACTTCACTAAAACCTAACTGAAAAGATAATACATTTTTTTCTAAAACTAAAAGCCCCGATTTCTTAGAAATTGACTTACTTTCCTCTGAAAGTATTATTTGTGAAAGCAGAGGAAAAGAATTAATTTCCTTAATTTCTTGGTTAAGAATGCTATGGCCCAAATTTCCAATGGTTCTGCTAAGGAAGCAGAGCTAAGTAATATTGGCCTATGTTAGTGTCTTAGCCTAGAAACAACAGTGCTAACACTAAAAGTGAAATTAGCCTCAAAACCATAATTCTTAAACAAAAGTTTTTAAGTGTATCATTGATATTTCAACACTTACGGCTATCGTAACATATGTTTCCTAGAGCCCTGCCCGTTTGAAGTAGCACTTCCTGGTCTTTGCTATTTAGCAGCTGCACCAATGGTGAAATCAATCCAGCATCCACACATGGAATACGCATAAATTCTGAAAATAAGAGACATATGTAATTAACAATCTAAATATTCACAATTTACATAATCATGTCCCTTAATAAAATAAATACCTACTATTAAAATGTTTAAGATGGCTTACCATTTAAAGAGAACATTCTGTTCTAAAGTACCATTATAACTCTATAAAATACTTAATGTAGTAAGTACACAAAATGAGTGAGGTTATATTTTTCTTTGTTGACAGTCTCTGTCAAAAACTAAAGTAAACTCCCTTCTAAAACCTTCTGTCTGGGATGCCTGGGTAGCTCAGTGGTTAAGCATCTGCCTTCGGCTCGGGTTGTGATCCCTGGGTCCTGGGATTGAGTCCTGCACGGGGCTCCCAGGAGGGATCCTGCTTCTCCCTCTGTCTATGTCTCTGCCCCCTCTCTCTGTGTCTGTCATAAATAAATAAATAAAATCATTAAAACCTTCTGCCTTTCAGCCAATTTACTTTTTAGCTGAGGAGTACAGCCCTCTTTAGCTAGTTTTAAAGACATGAGTTACATACTTTAGATGGATATATGCAAAAATACACCAAGAATTTATAAGGAATATGTTTAAAATAAACATATAAAGTATTACAGAGGCTACAGAATGAATGGTTGTGACAGTCATCCTTGTCCAAAGGAGTTCCCACTGCACACACCCCTAGTTTATACTACATGAGCCTGTTACCTAATCATAGCCGGTTGGACTGTGACTTGAGGACAGACAATATACAGGCTGGCCAACAGTCTATCAGATGTTCTACTTCAAAAAATCTGCTAAACAGGACAATAGCAATGAACTAAAAAAAAAAAAAAGAAAAAAAATCAGATCCTCTCTTGGTAATTTGAACTCCAGGAAATTGAAAAGTTCCTGGGGAGTGAGGGAAGAACTATCAGGGGAAGGCTGAAAATATGATGCGTACAAAATGACAGTGAGTGAAAAAAAACAAAGTCAGTGGAAGCCAATATGCAATAGGAGGCAGAAACCACTAAATATTTGTATACTTCTATGTGTGTCAATAGAAGATAAAATTAATTTTGTTTTTTGTATAATGAGTGGATTTCAGTGTTGAGGTATAAGGACTAGGCAATACTTTATCTCAATATTAACCCCAATTTATTAACATAAAGCTAATTTCTACTGGAGTATTTTTTTTCTTTGATTATCATGAAACAATAAATGCTTAATAGAATATTTCTATTTCTTTCTAAATCCAGTATTCCCTTTTTTGCTTTTACTTCCCAAACTTACTTGAATTACATACTCATTCAGCATCATCATGAAGTACAGCACTGTGATGAAAACCATAAAATAAACTTTTCCTTTTATAAAATCCACTTTTTATGTATTGACTTATCAAACATTAAAACCCTTACATATACACACTTTCCCCATTTGCAGCTGCCTACAGGAACCAGATCTATTAGAACTTTTTTTAACTTGGGCAGCCCAGGGTGTGATCCTGGAGACCCTGGATCCAGTCCCACGTTGAGCTCCCTACATGGAGCCTGCTACTCCTTCTGTCTGTGTCTCTGCCTCTCTCTCGCTCTCTCTCTGTCTCTCATGAATAAATAAAATCTTTAAAAAAACACACACAATTTTTTTTTAACTCTATAAGCCAAATAAAACCACTGTTAGAGTCTATCTTAATGTCAGACTACATAGTAATGTATATTCAGAGTTTGAATTTTCTCTAATAACCTCCCTATAATTATTAACTCTTAGCTTTTTATGTTTTTCTTTAGAAAAATGATGACAACTATGGGACATGAATACATAAGAACCAGTGAATTTTATATGTAGTTTGATGAATAGACATTTTTCATTTATACTTAGGATTGTCTTTTGTTAAAAAAGATAATACTAGTAACTAACTAATTCTTACAAAATGACTGAGGTTGAGCTTCTAACACCACTTTGTTGGGTCATGTTGCATTTCTGAAGATGTTTTTAAAAGAAGATTCTAATTCACTTTCTCAGCCAATCACTTACAAAAACAATGTGGTGATTAAGCAAGAAATAACTATTTAAATGTATTCCATTTATTTTAATCAGTAGAGGTTAGTGATATCCCTGTAACAAGCCTCTTATTAGAAGTATAAATTCTAAAAATTCTATTATGTCTTTAGAACATAGCTGTCATCTATTAGAGTATAACTGGCAGCAAATTAAAGCAGGAGAATTATCATGAAATTATGACAAAGTATTATAAGACTGGTATTACTAAGTAAGATCAGAGAGGAATGGCAATTCATTTCACAAAAATTTACTATTTGAAATTTCTGAATCTATGCTATAGTTAGTATATAGACTCATTCTTAAGAGAAAAGGCTTAAAAAGAAAAAATTGATTTCTGGAAATCTACATTGTAATTCTCATGAAGTTAAAAATGAACCATCTGATCTTAAAACTCAAGTTATACTGCATCTAAGAAGATTCAGATAGCTGTTGGTCTAGGTTAATAAACACCATCTAGAGGTCCATTCTCAAACTAGACCTGTTCAGGAGTTCTTTGTCATCTCAAGGTAATCACCACTGTCTATTCAGAGCAGCTCAAATCTTCTTGAAGTACACTAAATATTCCCAAACCACTAGGAATCTCAACAGTTATGACCAACTTAATCCAAAGCACAGCATAGTGACTATAATTACAGTAGCTTAGACATGACATACAAACAATAGGTGGCCAGTTTTCATCTAGCGACCAAAAAAAATTTACCAATACAGAACTTCATTGGAATTTGAAAGACATTTTGAGAACCTCTAAACAAATGAAAAAAATTTCACTTCAATTTTTTTTGGTAACACACATGAGCAAGTTGTTTTACTGGATCAAAAACACCACATACTGGTACTTTACAATGCCATCTACCATACTGATTACACAAATGAAGCCAGAATTTTTTTAACTTTTTCTTCTTTAAAGTATAAAATATGTAAATTACTAAAAGTCCTAACACTAGTATCAAACTTTGAAAATTGAAGCACATTAAAGATATTACATTAAGTATGGCTTTTCCTTCTGCTTAAAAACTACTTTAAGAAGTCAGTGGCTTTCTCAAACTAAATTAAAATCATGTGCAAATACTTCTGCTAAAATACAACTCTTCCAAAGAATCTCTCCCTGGATAGAAACCATCTCTAATAAGATGGATTAGCTATTATATAATCTAAGCTTTGCTGACATTTTTGTTTTTCCATAGTATTCTTACATGGAGATTTAAGAAATAAACATGTCCCACGTAGGTAGGTGCAGAAAACAGAACATATATTCCAGCTGCATTGCTGCAGTCAAGCACCAATGTTAGTAGAAGAGGCCAGACAAAAAGAGAGAGAGAGAGAGAGAGAGAGAGAGAGAGAAAGTTTACCTGGGTATAAAACAAATCAACATATACACTGCAAAAGGTGAGCTCTCCTGTGACAATGAAGATGAATGACTCTATGGTGAGCTCAAGAATCCTCTTACCAAAGTAATACATGACACAGGTGTGGCAGGAACTAGCAACACTTTCCTTTAATTCTACTCCGAAGGAATGGAAATGTATGAACAGAATGACTATAACTATAGTCATTTTCAACAATTATATGGGGAAAAAAGTGAAAAAGAAATAGAAAGAAATGGACAATGTCTAATCTACAAAATTAAAACATAAATTAATAAAACATACTGACAAGTGAGGTGTAAAACTGAAGATGTTCCCAGCAGAAAAGCTCTTGAGGAAAACCTCACCATTTTTGGCTACTTCTGCTATGATGTTAGCTACTTTGGCTGTGCAGGAAGACTGTGGAATCAACAGACTTGCAAACAGCTGAAGTATTCCACTTCCTTGGATTTTTTCACTCGTTTCCATATCTGAAAGAGACACACACAAAGAACTTTAGCGAAAATCTTCAACACTGACAACTTTATCTACAATAAAGTTTTCAAGAATTTGCACTATCCATAACAGAAATTAGTTCACTATACATTCAAGTATATACATTTATATAAATATACGTATAATCATCAATTCAACAAGCAGCTTTTATCTTGAGGTTTTATTTGCACAAACCACTTTATAATGCAATGTTTTGTCAATCTAAAGTCAAATTATAAAGAAATCATTTCTGAATATGCCATATGCACACCATATTTACGTTTTAATGTTAGTTCCAGCTTGGTCTATTCAGACTAGGAATGCTTTTGTTCTACTTCCCTTCTGAATTCTTAATGGCATATCATTATATATATGATTTCTATGGTTTCCTACATGCTATAGCAATTTTTAAAAAGATTTTATTTATTTATCCATGAGAGACACACAGAAAGGGGCAGAAAAATAGGCAGAGGGAGAGGCAGGCTCCCTTCAGGTATCCTGATGAGGGACATGATCCCAGGGTCCCAGGATCACACCCTGAGCTGAAGGCAGACACTCAACCACTGAGCCACCTAGGCATCCAGCGATAGCAATTTTTAATAGCAATTAAATGAACAAAAAACCCACCTAATGTCATTTTATATGGGATCATACAGAGGAGACTATAAAGTTCTAATGACTACTGTGTTTTTCATAGAATTCATCCAAATGACCACTAATGAAGAAGAGAAATAGTAAACAGCAATGAGGCCATAGTATTCAGAATTCTATTTGTTGATATAGAAATTTAAAAGTCCCCTACTTCTTTTCTTCTCTTCTTTGTTAAAATACAAATATACTTTCTATGAAATTAAGCCACTCATGTACCTGCTATTAAAAGAATGACCTAATAAAAGACAATAAAACACTGGAATGATGATGGAAGTAAAGAAAAACTCAAAGAAATAAAATTTAAAATTACTATTTGATTCTGAACAATGAAGAGGAATGGCATGTGTTTAAAGATAGAGTTATAAAGCTCAGTTAAACTTAAATCCAATTTAAATTCAGTCCTTTGTATCCTTTACATCCTTTGGATATACATAAAAACAAGAGGGAACTCTGCAGACTGCTTGTTAAGTAAATGGGAGCTGATGTGATCAAGAGAGAATTAGGAAAATCATTTTTAATAATTTGAGAGTCTATCCCCTAGACTCTTTATAGTAAGTGCTGATTACTTAGTATAGTGTTCTTCAAATTGTGGGTCCCAGTCCATAGGAATTCTGGCTTGGTGAACAAGAACCAGTAATTTGTTAAAGAGAGAAACAGAATTAACATCTGCTACAATAAAAGAGTAGGAAAAAAATTTGCCCATAGTAAGGTAAAACAAAGCAACTTTAGTTTGAGCTATGTGTATGCCCATGTACTACTCTATGTAAAATGCATCTCTAATTATATGTCTGGTCAAAAAAATTAAAAACCACTGTTCAATGCACCCTTGACTATGCAGGATTCTGAGCTAAAGAACCTTAATATTCTTTTAACATCATCAGGAGAAGCTAGAACTATGAAGTGACTGAAGAAATAGAAAATTATATGGAAAAATATACTTCCATTGATTTATTACCTTAAAAAAAGGTTATTTGCAACTGGTTATATGTGGGTGCTCACCTGTGACATTAGTACTACAGATCAAACGACCAAGATTATCCAATGTTGAAACTCCACCCATGCACTTCCTGCTACTATCATAAGCCTAGTACATTTTCATATAGCTAATACTATTTTAGTTTCTTATATTTATGTAGTATAATAAAAAAGATATTTTCAAGATTCTTTAAAACAGCCTTATTTATTAGTTGAAGAAACAGAGCCCAGAAAGATGAAGTAAACTTGTCTAAAGTTACTATCATCCTAATCACAGAGCATAAATAGCAACTTCAGATTTTTTGACACTAACAAATCAACATGTGTGTTACCTGGCATCCACTGGTGTGTGTGTATGTGTGTGTGTATTTTTCTTTTTAAGAACAGAAAACTTACTTACCCATGAATAGAGGAAACCTCCCCTTCTGTGTGTAGCTTTTTACTATGTTTCTTATAGTTCAGATTATTACAAACATAAACTACCCATGGTGGCACTTAAACACAGGAATATCCTTTAGGCAAGCATATTTATAAAATGCAATGTGACATTTGCTTTTGTTTCTTGGCTAAAAAAATAAGTTTTTAAGGTACTACCTGAAAACTGGACACCAAATTTCCATTAATTGATCCCCCTACCCCTGGAAGAAACAAAAAATAACTGAACTCAATTGCCATATAAAAACCCTTCCTTTTCTGACCATTGCTACCAGAAGATGTTCAACCCCAGAATGCTGGGGCACACTGCCCCAGGGGTCCTGTCCCACCATCTGCTGATGCTAGGATGACAGCAAGAGTCTGGCATAAGGCATGAATCACGATTAGATGTGACGCTGAGGCATTTGTGTGTGTGTGTGTGGAGGCGAGCAGTTAAGTGAAAATCACCCATGCATGTCTCATTTTAACCATAACTGAAAGAATGACTTAACATCAAAGCTCAACTACCAGGGGCAACAGAGGAAAAAGAGAACAAAACCCCCTTACATTCTTATGAGAACTGCCACAGGTTACAATCCAAGGAATTGGGAAAATAGTTGTACTAAAATAAAAATTTGGAATGGTACTTTTTTAATGCTACTGTCAGAGAAATTAAAAGGGAAAAACATTATCCATTTTTTTCATTTTTTCATATAAATCTGATTTACAATTTAGAAAAATCTAATGGTAATTCTATTAACCTCCTAGCATGTGGATTTCTGTGTAAGTTTCAAATACAAATTAAACAGCTGGGAATTATCTTCTTTCCTTGGCATAAAAACATAACCAAATACTGCATATCACTAAAATGCCTCTGTACAATAAATAATTATAAAGTTGCAGCCTTCATTTCATACATACTTCCTGCACTGGCATTCTACTGCATCTCAAAATGTATATTTATCTGTGAACTAAAAGATATTCTCAGATATCTCTGAGTACTCTTGAAATAATTTTAAAAGAACTTTAAGAAGTAGTCAGCGGTTAGTATTTGCAATCTAAATGACTGGCTACTTGTAAACAAATCGCACACTGTGATCAGGAGTCTTAAAAACAAAAAACAAACAAACGAAACAAAACAAAACAAAACAAAAAAAACCCAGGGAGACTTTTTATTATCTTTAGCCAGACTACTATTGACATTTTAACTACACTCCTTTTAAAGGTCTGTAGGAATCAATTCAGTATCTTTCTCCTCCTTCACATTTAGGTACAGTCATAAAAATGCTTGAGTATGCCTACAAATTATAAGCAGCTGACAGTCCTTGAATTTTGAAGAAGCCATATATGAAGGACAATTGCTACTCAACAGTAGTGTCTGTGGGAGCAACTACAGGAGTCATAGCCATCCATCACTGTGGCCTTGCAGTTCTGCAAGCACTCATTCTGTCCCTGTAGTCCTATGTTCACACTCCACCTAACCTTGATGGCAAGGAGGCAACTTAGTTATGAAACTGCCAGTGACAGAAAGAACAGAGAAAAGTGGGCAATTGGGTCGGAGAAACTTGAAAGAAGAGTAAATCAAGAAGCCAGGCCACAATGTCAATGCCATACAATGCCATATAGGAGAAGTTAAAAGAAGTACTCATATAACTTATCAAGGACAATAAATAACCCAGGAGGAGAGAATAAGTGGAATCAGAAGGAACCAATAATTTCTTCTAGAAAGATTAAAGTTCCCAAAAAAGCTGCTAAGTAAATAAGTTAAAATAACTGGCTTTACAATTAAACACTAAAAGGAGGTTTTCAGGTACATTACTAAGACAAGCTGAATTTATGATGTCAGCAGATAGACTACACGAGAATAAATTAATGGAAAGCATCTGATAACCAATTTAAACTCTAAGTTAGAAAAACAAAAATAATGACTGCTATTACTGTAACGCTATTAGATTAAAAATGTATTTAGATTAGATAGTATTGTTTTAGAGTAATAAAAAGTGTTTGAAGTTTTACTTAAAGTTATATGAACAATTAAAGAGCTGGTATCTTTACATTACATGTCCAAGCGATCCTTATGACAGACTATGAAGAAAAGACGCAGATTTCGCACTGACTGCAAGGACCAAGAATATGACTCATGACTCAAAGGGCCATGTGTCTCCTTTCCTAGGGAACTATGTATTACTTCTCAAAGGGTGGATTTTTAGAATATGGTTTAAAAAAAAGACCTGGCCCTGTGTCTAGGTGATTTGACCCAAATGCAGGGCATCATTTCATCATATGTGTGTATACTACCACACAGACAAGTTCCAAATCCTCTCTTCTTTTATCCAACTGAAAACAAAGAATTTGCACTTTGATATGCCATAGATACGTAAAATTTAATACTCCAAAAACCAAATTTATCCCTTTTCCCTTAAATTCATTCTAGTCTCTATCTCAGTGAATGGCGGGGAACCCATCTAAGCCAGAAACCCTAGAATGATTATAAACTTGTTACTTTTAGTAAATGCCTTTCTACCACCCACATTTAATCAGAGTGCAGGTTCCATAGATTCTATCTCACTAGCATCTTTTGTATCTGCTTTTCTATATCCACATTACTTCAGGTTCTCAGTTCTGACTTTAATTAAATCCAATAGCCTCCTCAAGAGTCTCCCTAACTTCAGCTCCCATCCCCCATCTGTTACCTACAGTAATAACAACATAAACTTCTAGAAATGTAAATTTCATGTCACTCCTCTACTTCAATCTTCAATCTTCAAATCATCAACCATAACATTTAATGAAACAAACACATCCATCATATTTCCCAACCTGTTTCCTGATGCTCCCTCACTGACATCCTACACTCTAGCCATACTAATTACTTGTAATAATCCAAATTAATCTTATTTTATATCTCCTTACTGCACATTTCCCATCTGAAATGCCACCCCCCCAACACACACACACACACTTTAGGTAATTCCAGCTCAGACTCTGTGTCTTCACTTAGAGACAGCGGATTAAAAGCCATCCAATCTTTCTAATGATATCTGACCAATATAACAACTACCTTAAATTCATATTGAGTATTCTTTTTAAATTTCAAGGTAATTTCAAATGTATTCTCATTTTATTTATTTTTAATCTCATCATTTTTAAAAAAGTCATATGAGGCAGCATTATAGTTTTTCTTTATATGACAGTTTTCTTCATATGACAAGTAAGGCCACATGATAAGATTACATTGGAAAAGGAAAAAGAAACCAGTTTCTCTGGTTCCAAGTCTAGTGTTCTTCCTACCACAATTTATTTAAAGATATGTGGTGATGACAATACTTTGACTAGATTTACCAAATTATTTGATGAGACATATTTTTATCTGACATATTTACAGGAGTAAGAACTAAAGTAATACAAATGAGTGGAAAAAGGATGTATAGTATTTTGAAATAAATTGAGGCAGTGACTGAAGGAAAGAAAGGGAACTAAGTACAGAGAAAGTGAAGCAGGTTTAAAATAGATTTAAAACATATAAGAAGAATATGCTGAGTATAAGAAGACTAAAGTAAGGGCCTGACAAAGAAGAAATTATTATTTCTAAAAGAAAATGGAAGTATACGAAGTAGAGAGTAGGGAAAAAATGGAATTTCTTTCACTGGTGAGAAGCTTTTTTTCCTCCAATAAGGATTTTAGGCAAATAAAAGGAACATGAGATACAGGAAAGAAAATGTATGCAGTCATGAAAAGAAAGAGGGCAGAACAAAGACCCATTTATAAAATGACTCACCATCAGAAACAGGTCTTACTAAGAGAGTAAGTTGTGACAGTCATTTTATAAAATTACAATAAATGATTCTGATAGTCTTGCAATCATTTCAATTCCAGGAATAATGAAAGCTGTGGGAGTGGGAGAAGCTATGTGTTTGGAAATCACTGAAAGAATAATCAGTGAGATCTACTAGTTTGACTCCTTTCCTTAAAATTACCACTAACTAGGTCATAAAATAGTTGCTAAAAATTAAGAGTTCTGTGGTTAAAAAATAAAAGAAAGATATTTACTGAGAAACTAAACACCAGGAAGAAATGTTTTAATGATTATAGTAAAAGCAGAGTGAGTATATAACCATAATTGTTCACTTAAAAGTTTAAAGTACTCAAAATACGGTCCTGATAGCAAATGTGGATTTCTTCACTGCAAATTAAGACAATGAGGTTATAGTAAAACACAGTGAAGGAATATTTTCAGTAAAAGACCCATCTCCACCCTGCTGTCAAGTACCTTAGGTGAAAATATAAAGAAAGCAAAAGAGATTTGACATTGTAGGATTCAGTAGGATTCTTTAAAATCCTTATTTTATTAATGTTTACTACAAGCCTATAGGATTATACACTGTTTCTCAAATAAACAATCATTTCTTACTGGAGCATCATAAAAAAAAGGATTGATCCAAGAAACGCACTTAACGAAATAATACTTAATGTGAACAAGTCAGCGTGATATAAAATTTATTCTACTTTTCCAGGAAAACAAGCAACAAAAAGGTACACAGAAAAGGAAAAAAAAGTAAGGAGTCACTTAAAATTGACATTACTGGGACGCCTGGGTGGCTCAGCAGTTAAGCGCATCTGCCTTCCGCTCAGGGCGTGATCCTGGAGTACCAGGATCGAGTCCTGCATTAGGTTGCCTGCATGGAGCCTGCTTCTCCCTCTGCCTATGTCTCTGCCTCTCTCTTTCTGTGTCTCTCATGAATAAATAAAATCTTTTTAAAAAATTGACATTACCATAACCTGGGCCAAAGAAGATGGAGCTTAACAGCTCACAGTATCAAATTGAGTTGTAATTAAGAAATGTCCAACAATAGATAACTACCATTGTGGCCTATCTATCCAATAGAGCATTTTAAATTCATTAGAAATATCTTAAAATATTTAACATCATGAATATATGCTCAAAAGTGTTTTTAAAAAAGGAAACTGTCATGATTGAAATTTTGTAAAATAAAAAATTACAATAAAAGCATTTTCTTTATTTTTAAGTTCTGTACCATATGCTGGCATTATTTTATAAACAGAAAATCTATTTTATTTTATTTTATTTTATTTTTAATTTATTTTTTATTGGTGTTCAATTTACCAACATACAGAATAACCCCCAGTGCCCGTCACCCATTCACTCCCACCCGCCCGCCCTCCTCCCCTTCTACCACCCCTAGTTCGTTTCCCAGAGTTAGCAGTCTTTACGTTCTGTCTCCCTTTCTGATATTTCCCACACATTTCTTCTCCCTTCCCTTATATTCCCTTTCACTATTATTTATATTCCCCAAATGAATGAGAACATATAATGTTTGTCCTTCTCTGACTGACTTACTT
Organism: Canis lupus familiaris; assembly: GCF_011100685.1. NCBI lineage: Eukaryota > Metazoa > Chordata > Mammalia > Carnivora > Canidae > Canis > Canis lupus. The sequence continues at coordinate 19,328,212 of NC_049253.1, forward strand.
CACTCAGCCAGAAAATCTATTTTAAACCTATATATATGAGGACATATTGCAAGTAACAGATACTATTGTACATTCCAATATTACATTACAATAGAGGAATGTACTAGCTTACAATTCACATAATTATAAAATCTGAAAGTATAGTGAACTTCATGAGTAGTTTCCTGCTCCTGCTCCATTTCTCTGAGCTCTCCTCAACTTTCTCCTCTTCTGTTTATTGACATTATCAGGTAAGTTTGTATCATGGAGGAAAAATGGTTGTACTGGTTCCATGTCTTATAGGAAAGCAACACAGAAGTCTCTTCTTTCCCTACACCTCTCCTCCCCACTTCAAAATAAAGACCAAAAGTACCATGGCTCACATGAACTGAACCAATCTGATTTAATTAACTTGGCCAGATGGATTGGCCATCCCATGTATTCATCAGTTTAGGCCTGCAATTTTAGTGAATAGACGCTGTAACCCTGGGGGTTGAGATGAGGGTCACCTCTCCGAAATTTCACAGCTTCCCCCAAAGGAGGAGTGTTTACGAGAAAAGGAGGGAGAAAGGGCAGGGGCCAGGAGAATCTTAAGTAATAGTAAAGATAAAAAAAAAAAAAAGAATTGTAGAGACATGGCATAAAAGAAGCAAAGAACTGATCAAGATCTGTAGTGATTTACTATTGCTTTATTTAGAAAGAGAAAACAAATCCAAGTAAAATCAAATTGGCTTAAGTAAAACAAAAGTTTTTAAAGTGTTGTGGGAGGAAATTAAATATTTTCTTTTAAGTGCAGTCTTAGAGAACAGGAACTAAAAGTTAGTTGCCTATTTTTTAAAAGCCAAGTGAGGCTCAAGATATAGGGTTCCAGGTAGAGAATGAGTAAGTCACAAGAATTAAAGAGCAAAGAAATGTAGTCAATGATGCTATAAAAGCATGTAACAAGACAGACGGTACCTACACTTGGGGTGAGCACAGCATAAGGTATAAACCTCTCAAATCCTAAGTTGTAAACCAGAAATTATTCTAACACTGTGTCAACTATACTCAAAATAAAATTGAATGAATGAATTAACTAATTAATTAAGGCTTGAAAATAGGGAAGCAAAAAAGAAGATATTATCAACCAAGAACAAATTTGGTCAATTTCCCAAAGGTTAAAGAACACTTCAGAACAGATGACTTAATGCTGAAATGATAAATAATCACTAATCTTATATAAATTTTGGTAGAGGTTCTTAATTATTAGGGGGGAATGACGAGGTTATATGCTGTAACACAAGAGTAGTAGGCTATAATATATTTTGAATAAATATAGAATAAATTCCATATTTTAAAAAGTGTGTGTTTGGGAGACTGAAGAAAGAAGTCCTACCCTGAGAAATGAATGGAAGAAATAACAAACCAAAGCACTTCAAGAAAAATAACATACAAGATTGTCAGTTGAAATAGTAATTGTTACAGAATAAGTCATGAGAGATTTTGAGAGACCATAATGATTTTACTTGTGTTTAGAGACATCAAGAATAAGAACAAAGAACCAACTGGTAAAATGCTGATAATTCTATTCAAAATAAACCTAGCACTACAATTGCGCTGAATTATTTTGAAAAGAGAAGAATCAAGTAAACTTCTCCAACACTTTTCAATATACTTTGTCTACCGCAGTAACAAAAAAACCCCAAGAACACTAAACTTTAAAAAGAGAAACAGACTTCAGACCACCTTAACCTACCAAAAAATGGGGATAAGTTATATGTTGGATTTAATTACTGCTCATAACATAGTTACTAAATAATGGCTCTTAAAATACATGAGATTGAAAAGCTATCAGTAAACCAACAGACATCATACATCATGAAATGAAAGCTGTGAGGAAACATGTACCACATTTCCTGAGAAACTTCTTTCCTTAAGAAACATATGCTAATGAAGGAGTAGGATATCACCATTACACATAATGTAAGTTACACTGTTAACATCTGTGAGGTTTCCTAACTACTAGATTCATGCATTGAGTTAGCTTTAAATACTAAGTATCTACCACGTCCTAGGCAAATGGCTAACAAGAGATATACTTACCTTGCCCTCAAAGAGTTTATCTTCAGCGAGACAGACAAGTATAAAAGCAGTTATAATATTTTGATTCAAATCCACTCTGTACTTAATGTACAGAGGCACCTAATCCAATCTGCCAAATCTTCATATTTGATGATCATCCGTTGTTTTAGAACCTCATTTCCCCCACAAAACTATCATTTTCTGTATTTTATTGCTTTGTTAGTCCATACTAGAATGGACGGTATTAGAGACCAAGCTAGCCTAGGCAAAACATTTATCCAGAGTGGCTAGAATCAGGATTCAAGAATATAGTAGATATCACAGAGTGGAAGTAAAAGGATGTATCATGAGGTCTGTTATCATCACTAGGATCCTCACCATACACTTTCCTCTCCTCTCACACACAACTCACATACAACCTTTGTGGCCACTTAAGGTTCCATGATAGCTTAGAGAATAAAGAAACTAGTTTGGATTATAGAATCTTGCAGATATCAGAACGCTCTTCCAAGTACAATATTTCAAAATGATCTTCTACCTCAGCCCTATCCTCAAAAACAGCCCTGACTCTCTATTCCCTACCACAGTTATACTTCCCCAATCCTATCACCGTAATAACCAATTATCCTGAGAGTAAAAGCAAGACTAACAAAGTGACCTTGGTTCCAACTTGGAGATATTTGTGCTCTAAAAACTTAAAATGCTCTTTGTAGACTTCAGGGAATGGTGGGTAATACGTAGCACACTAAATGAGTGCTGAAAGTTTTTCAAATTAGTCTTGGATTTACCAGATATTGTGAGGTAACTACTTAGGTCTCCATAATACTGAAGACAAATATCAAATTGTAAAAATTCTACAGACCAACAGTGGTAAAGGTCAAGGCAAAATGAGAAATCAGGGCACCACAGGTGGCCCTATCTGAATGGTAAGAGAAAAAAGCATGATGGAGGTCGTTAACAGTGCCTAATTCATAGAGCAAAGAGGGGAAATATCAATCAAAGAATTCACTCTGCCAAGCAGAGAGGTTGGAAAAAAGATCATAAATGAGAAAATGGATGATAATTTCCCAAGCTATAAAGAGCACAGTAACTGGGAAAAGAATAATTGTGAGATGGTTAATAAAACTTTCCCATCACTTCTTCAAGCCTCATCTGAACCCTTCTTTACTGTTCCCTTTGGATCCCTTAACTATCCTATACAAACACCAGACTCCCAGAACTCTACCTTCCTGCCTTCACTGTAGCTGGAACCCTTCTCTGAAGACTTCCATTGAAGTGCTCTTAAGCAGAACTCTTCAACTCTCTTTTCCTCCCCTTCTACTCCAAGACTCAGGACTCGGAGCTCCAGCTGGCATTCTCTTAGCTCAAAAATATATTTTCTAAACCATTTGTCCTCTAGCTTCACTCAAAAACAATTTCTAGGGCAGCCCGGGTGGCGCAGCAGTTTAGCGCCACCTGCAGCCCGGAGTGTGATCCTGGAGACCCAAGATCAAGTCCCACGTCGGGCTCCCTGCATGGAGCCTGCTTCTTCCTCTGCCTGTGTCTCTGCCTCTCTCTCTTTCTCTCTCTCTCTGTCTCATGAATAAATAAATACAATTTAAAAAAAAGTTAAAAAAAAAACAATTTCTATCTTTTCAACTTCTACCATCCGGTGACACTGTTCTCATCACTATTATTTCAATCAAGTACACTGGATCTTATTCTTGAGTTCTCTCTCCTCTCCTCTCAATTCCTGCCATCATTCTGAACAACTCTGAATCTATATAATGAAGTTAATAAGTTGACCTCACATTCCCTGACTTTAATAAATGACCTAATTCTCTACTGCTCTTTAACAATCCACCACACATAACACCCAGGGCACTGTCCCCTTCATCATTATAGAGCTGCTCCATAGCTAAAAGCTTAAATTTGGAAATCACTTTCTGATCAGTCTTCTATTTTATCATGTATTTTATTTACTTATTAGTTGTGAATATTTTTTAATCTCACTGAAACCTCTATTCATTCAACTACTCCTTTTCCCAATCTATCAGCCCTTTCCATGACTGATTTCATCCCTACCTACTCTGAACAAAATGATCAATGATTTCAGCAATTCTAGTATTATCTCAGTTTCCTAAAACCCTATCCATCTATTTCACCTTGCCATTCAATCCTGGACACTGGATGAATCCAGCCACATACTTCTTCCTGTTCTCCAATTTTAAAATGTTATTAAGTATGATAGCTGGTATCACACAAATTCACATTTTACAATTTTAATTGTACCTTCAACATTGCTCAGTAA